>NC_139241.1:75672979-76203979 GCF_977018435.1 Lepisma saccharinum
GTCTAAATAGCAGTTTCATTGTCCGACAGTCGCCGCCAAGGAGCACCGGTGCATTTTAATGAAGCGTGACATTTGGGTCGTACTCTTGCACATTTTTTTCACACGACCTGGTACCCCAGATGTCATTTCTAGGATCTTTTGAGGATTCTTTCTGGGTTGTTTGTGTGAACTGCATTGCGTGTGGTGTTGAGGACGTGGACATTTTGTCATATTCTCAGAACTTGGCGATACCAGTCGCGCTGTACAAAATTATTTGTAAAACAAATCTTATTTTCTGAGTTTAGAAAACTCCATGGGGAAATATATAAAGGAAATGCTCGGTGAGAGTTGAAATTAAGTGAAAGTAAGAGAGATTGATAAATCTAACCAATTTTCAAAACTCGTGGGATCTTTCTCATGGTAAACAAAATTCAAAACAAAAGAAAACTGCAATTCCAACATCCTGCGTTGTTTTAAATAAATATATCACTTGTAAGTGCCGTAGTTCGGGATCGTATTTCAAAAACTTCGAATGTAGATTTTCAATACGAAAGAAGTGTCTGCTCTGGCCAGGACTAAGTGGGGGTAAAGGGTCTAATCTGGCCAGGATTTAATCCATGCAGGCTATACATAAATTGCTTTAGACAGGGTCACATTCGCGTTAGATCTTCCGCTTCAGTCAGGGTATAAACTGGCGACAGATCGCCAGCCTTGGCTTGGGTTTGTTTAAACCTGCCGCTGGATCGTGTCTTGACCAGGGGTTGTTTAAACCTGCCGCTGGATCGTGTCTTGACCAGGGGTTGTTTAAACCTGCCGTTGGATCGCCAATCCTGGCCAGGGTTGGTTTAAACCTGCCGTTGGATCGCCAATCCTGGCCAGGGTTGGTTTAAACCTGCCGTTGGATCGCCAATCCTGGCCAGGGTTGGTTTAAACCTGCCGTTGGATCGCCAATCGTGGCCAGGGTTGGTTTAAACCTGCCGTTGGATCGCCAATCGTGGCCAGGGTTGGTTTAAACCTGCCGGTGGATCGCCAATCGTGGCCAGGGTTGGTTTAAACCTGCCGGTGGATCGCCAATCGTGGCCAGGGTTTGTTTAAACCTGCCGGTGGATAGCCAATCGTGGCCAGGGTGTGTTTAAACCTGCCGTTGGATCGCCAATCGTGGCCAGGGTTTTGTTTAAACGTGGCTTTGGATCGCCAGTCCTGGCCAGCGTTTGTTTAAACGTGGCGTTGGATCGCCAATCCTGGCAAGGGGTTGTTTAAACGTGGCGTTGGATCGCCAATCCTGGCCAGGGGTTGCCTAAACCTGGCGTTGGATCGCCAATCCTGGCCAGGGGTTGTTTACATTAGCATTAGATCGTCAGGCTTGGCGAGTTTTAAACCAAAAAGTCCGTATGAAGCGAGTGTTGGATGCTTGTGCCTAAACATGACTTCTTTGACAGATCAGCTCGTAAATGTACTGGGGAAAGGGGGATCAAAAATATGTAGACAGAAGCCCTCTTGTTTGCCAACCCCCCTCCCCCCGCCCTCCCATGCATGACCGACCGTGTGCCTGTTGCCTGGTAGTTCCGTCCCGAATGACCGGGCAGGCGATTCGGCAAGTGCAATGCAATCTAACCGCAGTGTCGTGTGTGCAGCAGCTGTGTGAGTGACGTCACGCAATATGCAACACGGCGATCATTGTAAAGCTTTCCAGCAATGTTGCCAGGGAACGCAAGCTACGTGGATGATTTCGCTGAGAAGTCTCGGTCGAGATAAGAACACGGTCGGCGGTTCGTGGGTCATCATAGGTCAGGTTGCTAATCTGGTCATGTGGGTTTCTACGAAGAGCGGAAATAGCACTGGGGCCAGGGATGGAATTATTCACATCATAGCAGGGTTATTTCGGGAACTAGTATAGCTATAGAGATTAAATTTAATATGCAGAAAGGAGCGACGAATAAAAGTATTGGCCTCTTGGTCAGTCTCTCTCTCTCTCTCTCGATATATCGGGGAATGTAGCAGCTTGAAACCCAGTAGCTGATTAACGTCGCTCTGTCATGGGGATGCTGTCGCCTGTGAATTTAATAAAAGTTTACTGTTACTTTTTAGACTTGGTTGTCAATTACTCTAATGTTAATTGAGGATTTGTTAGTTACTGCCTCCTCTGTGGCCGATCGCGTTGAGTGGTCGAATCACGGTGTCGACACCAAAGGTTACAGGTTCGAGTAACGAGCAAATGTAATGGTGAGAGCGTATCTGAACCCGTCAGTGTTTCCACAGCCAGTGAGAAAAATCCCTTTTCTAGGAGCAAAATTTCCCTTTCGAATGTCTGCTCTAATAGTGCCCCCCCCCCAATACCTACACGTCATAACCTCGCTCTTGCACAATTATAACACATATTTGCCCCGGAACGATTTGGGAGAAGTCTCACGAACATCATCACCAGTGGCGTGCCCAAGGGGGGGGGGGGGTTGGTGGGGATTATAACCATCCCCCTTTTGGTCCAGTATTTCTAAAAAAAAAGTCAAAGGCAGAAAATATGGCAAAATGAGGACTGACTAATTAAAAAATATACACATAACCCCTCCCTTTCGAAAATCCTGGGCACGCTACTGATCACCCCCTACAACAGGTATAATGTAGAACCAGTCTGATGCACAAGTATTGCTCGGCAAATTGTCCATGACTATTTGCATTCATTTTTCTTTTCCATCCTAAGTGTAGTCTGGCATTTAGTTTCAATACTTGAAGCTCTTATTGGGTAAAATGAACTGAATTAGCATGGTGATGGACAATTTGCATGATAATACTTACACTTCCACTCTGCGTTTACTATTCAATTATAAAAGTATATTTTAAACACTTAAAACGACTTTGTAAGCTCTTTTGTTTTAAGCTCGCTAACCCTGGGTACATACGTTCAGGGGAATTTGGTATACCGGTCTTTAACGTATCAATATTGATCTGGCAACACTTGTCGCGTTCAAATCATGGTTAACAAATCCCGTGTTAACCACGAACACAGGCTTCCTTACTCTATTCACTGGACGAGGTATAAAATTCCCACCAAGCACTGCTTGTAAACATCCCACGCCAGGCGCATCGCACGCCTTCCCGTGGGAACACGTGACTCTCTTTCTGGACACAAGGAATGCCATGGGTGCAGGTTATTGACCCGTCATCAACGTGTTATGATTGATATGCTCGCTCCTGTGTATCCACGCATAGCACGTGGCGCCGGGGTTAATTTCGGAATATGCCAGCGTCTTCGTCGACGGAAGTAGCCTTTTTGATTATTTTCAACGCGAGGGGGTGCAATATGTTGCTTGCACGAGCCTTCATTCAAACAGATGCTGCCTTCGGAACACAACACGAGTTTTCCTCGAAAGTTTCCAAGCATGTTCGCACGCAGTGTGGCCAACCCGCAAATTCTGAAAATCACTAGATGTGTCGAGATTGAGAAAAAGGGCCGGGTCCGAATCGGCAGCTGTTACCTTTTTAAAGCACCTTTCCCCGTACTGGTATAGTCCGAACACGCGGGCATAGGTAGGGTTGAAAGAGGGAGGTGGAAATTATTGTTTTAACAACCAGTTTGATTACCACGGGTAATAACAAAGTTGAAGTTGTTTTTTTAATAAACATCAAGCAAGAAATGACACCAGGAAGTTCAATTCCGGTCCACGAGAGAAGTCAGCAACTATAAATGAGTTCTTGACCGCAAATAACCTTTTTATCTGTAAAGTATGTCCAGGAATTTGTTTCTCCGGACCAATTTAAATACGGTCCAAGGACCTTTTTTTTTTTCAATGAAACAATACGGAACTTGGACCGAATTTGAATTGTGCTAGAAAAAGGTTATGGTTCTGCAGCGGAACATAATAGAACCCCTTAGAAAGTATGGGTTTTTGGATCTTTTAACAACCCTGATTGACAAGCCATGCTTCACAAAGATAAATGTGCAAGTTAGATACAAACCACAGCCTTAGGTGGGCGGAATTACGCAAAGTAATACGTTGTAGTTAATTATCATTATTGAATGCCGTTATAGCTTGTGACAGTAGCGGCGATTGGGTTCCCAAACTGGGTGGAGGGGGCAAGGTGCAAAAACTGGGGGGGGCAAGGACATTTTACTTCCCCTTCGTGCAGAAGGTTTAGCATAGTGAGGAAGCAAAAGTGACCAGACTTAATGGGGGCAACTACCCTCCCCACACCCCACGCTCGTGGTTACATGCCCGCAAAGTGTTGGATTTCGCAATTGTGGCGTTCAGGTTAATGTGAGACGCAGTGCAGTCGAAAAGATGATAAATGATTGCACAGACTACTGAAAATACAAGTTACAACCTCTCTTCAATCACATCACCCTCTAAAAATCGTGGTTACGCAGTTTGTGTTGTTTTTATTTCTTCAAATATGTACATTTATTCTGTAGAGCAGTGAGCACACTTATGTAACAACTTGCAATTCTGTTGATCTTTCTTGCTATTGTTGCCGAAGCAAAATAATGCAACGTTTCCTTTTCCCGGTTTGACGTATTTAGAGGAATTCTTGTACGGTTGATACCACTGCGCACACCTCGCGTGGACTTTCCCAGCCTGGCAACCCTGAAAGAATCTGGTTACCCAAATGAAGCTCGCTTGTGCGGCGTTGCCTGCTCGTGTCGCATCGCTTCCGAGCATGCGATGCGATGCGACGCAAGAAATGATGAATGTTTCTTCTTCATTGAAGCAATAATGCTTCCTGACCCACACATTTAGGGATAGCTGTTGGAAAAAGAGAAATTAGTGAATGTTCTCTTGCGAAATTGAATAGAAAGATTGCCAGATCTTCCAGATGTTGGCTATTTCTAATGTCAGAACTTTTCGTCAACATGTTTTTGCCCAGATGGCCCTTCTTCCACTTGTGTTCTTGGATGCCGGAAGTAAGAATCCTTGAGTGCGTGAGTGTATTTGCATCACAGCCAGTGACGTGCGTGGAAACGGCACATCCAGGCCAGGGGCTAGACAAATCCGGATAAAATATTATCCGATTATTGGATATTTTGTAATCCGAATTTCGCCTGCTTCCGTGGCAGAATGGTTATCACAGCACGTTATAACGCCAGGAACCCGAATCTCGGCTTTGGAATCATGGACGTCCGCAGGATTTTTTCCAGGGGGTGCAAACAAGGCAGAAACCCCAAAAATAGTGTTTCCTAAAAAAAACACTAAAAAACATTGCTTTAATTTGAATTGATGGTGTTCTGCAATAATTAACACATATTATTGTGGCTAAAATGAAATTATATGTGTGAAATACATAATTTTTGATTGACTTTTATTTTCCAGGGGGCGAAACCGCCCCCCCCCCCTTACCCCCTTCCGAACGCACATGTTTGGAATGGCAGAAAAGCGACGCTAAGTAACAATCGAACTAAATGCCCTGATTTCATATTTCCGGTTATCAAATTTGCCTATTATCCGGATCAGAATTATATGGATATTCGGATTATATAGATTTGACGTTGCATTCGAAACTGTTTGAAATCTGTATAGTAATCCGTCCCCTTTTACCATGTACGTGCATTTCTGGAAAGAATTCGCAATTTGTCGTTGGTTATGTAAACCGGATTTTCCAAAACTTATTTGTTGTTTTTAAAAACCCGAACGACAGTGACCCCATTACACATAGTGTGTAACATTGTTTAAAAAAAAAAAAAACCACTCTTTTGTTAAAACAGGAATTTATGGTAGAAACGCTGGTGCAAATTAAATGTCGAAATGTCACAGAAAAAAAGTTCGTGTGGAATATTTTTAATGGGTCACAAATTAATGCTCGTAGGCGTTTATTTAGTTACGAAAGAATTAGGTCAAAAGTGACGAATTTAGCAAATGTTAACAAAATACAGAACGCGCTCTCACCTTTGGTGTGCACGGCCCCGGGTTCGATCCCAGAGAACGCCAAGATACAAAATCAATTGGTACAGCATTTCATCTCGATAGCCAGGGAAAGTCGACGATGGAACTCTATGCACGAACAAACCATCAGACCGTTAACGTATATTACTAGGCCTTGGGTCTGACTGAAACTGATATTGCGTCACGGGAGTTTTAATTTTTTTTTTAAGGTAAAACTTAAATTCGAGCTGCAAGTTAAAAAAGAAAAATGTGCACAGGGATATTTGTATTCCCCGTAAAGGCTAACCAGACGAAAAAGGATTTTTTTTCCGAACACTTGGAAGGTGAAATTTCCAACAAGGTGGCAACACTTCAGTGGAGAATCCGAGAGAAAAAGCAGATTGGAAACGAGATCAGTTGGTGACGTGCGCTCACGTGGCAACGTCGCATTCACGAGTCACGTCTCTAATTGGAATCAGCTGGCGGCAGAAATCGCTCCCCACCTCTGGCCGGGAATTCCTTCGCAATGGGCGGGGATTCGATGACGTTCCGAGTCATCCAACAATGTAATTTAACCCTCATTGTTGCATTCCCGTTAACTTAACGAACCGATCTTGTGGTGTTCTTTTGTCTCACTTTTCCTTGTGAAGGTTTCCGATCGAATTGATTGTTGTGTTTTTCCTACTTGATCGAACGCACGGGTTATTTTGACGCGATAACTGTCTCCCTCCCCCTACTCCTAACCAGGCCGTTACGCTGAAGGAAGCTTTCCAGGTGCATTTTCTGTGTAAATGTCGCTGTAATAGCAGCTTTTATTTTGTTTGCAAACAGATCCGAAATGCCTTACTGTTTGTACACCAGTATTGACACAGGAAAGGCACCATAACATTTTTTTAGATGTTTCGTCTTGATATGGAATGTTCTACTTTTTGTTCATTAGTTCGGTGTTTTTAATCATTTTCCCTCGATTTGGTATTTTTCATTTTCCCTCTGTTTCGTATTTTTCATTTTCCCTCTGTTTCGTATTTGTCATTTTCCCTCTGTTTCGTATTTGTCATTTTCCCTCTGTTTCGTATTTGTCATTTTCCCTCTGTTTCGTATTTGTCATTTTCCCTCTGTTTCGTATTTGTCATTTTACCTCTTCTTTCGTATTTGTCATTTTACCTCTTGTTTCGTATTTGTCATTTTCCCCCCTTGTTTCGTATTTGTCATTTTCCCCCCTTGTTTCGTATTTGTCATTTTCCCCCCTTGTTTCGTATTTGTCATTTTCCCCCCTTGTTTCGTATTTGTCATTTTCCCCCCTTGTTTCGTATTTGTCATTTTCCCCCCTTGTTTCGTATTTGTCATTTTCCCCCCTTGTTTCGTATTTGTCATTTTCCCCTCTTTTTTCGTATTTGTCATTTTCCCCTCTTGTTTCAAAATTTTTCATTTTCCTGCTTTATTTTTTTCCCGTTCATATGTCTACATAATTTATATGTATGAAATATATTTACTACTAAGATGCAGTTCAAATAGACTTTTCCTTTCCAGACGTTTTGAAGGCTCAGAGCCCTGTCGATAAGAAAATACAACTTCATACTGTTTGAAGCTTTCTAGTCATAAGTCGCAACACTGCCTTGCCTCCTTTACATCGTAGTCAGTATCAAGGTCAAATTTTTCCTTTCCTGGAAGTTCAAAATGCTAACGCCCTTTCACACGAATAAACCAACTAATGACTGACGTAGGTTTTATTGGTTTTCAGATATTTAACCCTGTAGAGAGCAAAGAATATCGTGCTGAACCTCAAACGCCCATTTTGGTGCACTTGTATTACTTATCTACCCTAATGTTCCTTAAAATTTAGAGATCAGTTTGCATGGTTCGGATTCCATGTTAAACTGTAGATCTACGTAGATATAATTAGTGTATGCTAGTGAAAACGACTTACTACGATGTATTTATTTTCCATTATTTTCCCATAAACTTTTGTGTTCCCAAAATACCGAGATTGAGACGGGCCTTGCGTCCGCCCCTGAATCAGAAAAGAGAGCGTACGTGGCAGGTAATGCCAACTAAAATAATGGCTAAATAAGCTAATTTTTCAGGAAACTTATTTGCAAAGCATTTTTTGCTGCAAGTGCGTTTCTTGCTACATATGTGTGTGGCGTAGCGTTATAGTACGCCCGTACGCCCGGCGTTCCCAGATTTAAAATTTCAAAAATGCTTAAATGCTGTGATTATAAAGTAAAACGTGACTAATTTCATATATGTTTGACCTTCATGGCATTTTAATGGCTATTTTTCGCGATCCGCTTGCAACGCTCCACTCTCAACACTCGTTCTAGCATCTCTTTTCAATGCCTTTCCCGGCCGGACGCCGAGCAGGTTCGGCGTACAGGACTCCTATATTCCTTGCTGCCTTTATGGAGGGAAAGCTTCCATTTCTACAGCACGCGCGTAAATGGTCTCTCTTACTCCAGAGTACGAGAGGTCTACCGTGATTGGTTCATGTGACCCTTCCTGCCTTCTGAAGCAGACGACAGCGGCAGAATTCCTACCCGGTTCTTCGTTCTTCGCGCTCATGCAACTCGTGCTATGTGATGCTACAATACGCAATACTGACTGACGTAACTTTACCAATCTCAAATATACTGCTTCTTAATGGTCACTGCATTGTATGATTTATCGCACGAACAGCGATGTGCATTAGAAACTAAAAGATCAACACAGTTTTTGTGAAGTAAGTTGGTGAAGTCCTCGTGGTAGAAATTCAGCGTGTTGCTGCTCTACCATTTAACCCGCAAAACTATTATTTTTTTTATTGTATTTTTTCGTTATTATCTAACTGCTTAATATTGTGTCAATGGAAATGTTTAGCATTCATTTGAAAACTCTTAACATCGAATGGTCTCTGGACAAAATTATTTTAAAATGTTTATCAGCATTCTCAAGATGTAATAAACAGTGGTCTGAATTACTAATCGGCACTGTTACGTCAGTAGAGTGTACGATATTTGGATCATCCACTCTGCTTTGCACAGTGCGCCAAGACGACAGAGGTCCCTGGTTCAAATCCCAGCGTGAGCACGGGTGTTCTTTGTCAGTGTCCCTTCATCAATATCATCACTCATATTCATATTCGCAATTAACCAAAAGTGGTAGAAAAGCGAAGTAAAATAAACCAAATCAATCAGTAGTTGGATCGCCCACAACAATGACGTCTACTGTTGTGCAGAGGCGCTTGTGATTCAGGTAGGTTTTTAATGACTTGCGTCATGCAGAAAGATATAAAAAAAGGTATAGAACACCAGAGTTCAAAACATCTGTGGCATAGTGAGGCATCTAATTTTCTAGCTAAAACATGCAATGATGAGGTTTTATTGAAAACCCAGCTTGCTTCAGGTAAATAATACCTGTGGCGACTAATACCATAAATAAATTATTAAGCAAGAAAGGGCTGACTCTTCCTTCGGACTTGGCGTTTCCACCCGAAATGTCCATGCTACGCCACTGGTGAGTACATGTACATGTGTGACACAATTAAGAAAAATATTATTTGTATATTTATTTGTATACATGCATATACACTGTACTGTATAAGGTTTATTTGTCGAGTGTGCCCTCGACGCCAGGGGTCCCAGGGAACCACCCTTTGAGTAAAATCGTTAATACGCCCCTGCACACACTGTGCCGCCTGTGTCAACGTGAGCGTTTGGCAACTTCCATGAGCATTTAACTCCCCACTCTTTTTACGCGCGATCTGTTTCTAATCTGGTACACGTTTCTACTTTCAATTGTTACATAACACTGCCGTTCGCGGAGCAAACTTTTCTTTCCGCTTTGTCGCCGCAACAGAAACATTGGAAGGGAAAAAAAAGTAGTCCTGATATCTGCCAGTAAAGCGCAAACAACTTCTTATCGCAACGTAACAGGCGCTATCAGAGGCACCTGTGGCAGGAAATGTAAACAGAGCAAAGCAAACTGACACTTACCAGAGTCAACTCGACATGGGCGGTTCATCCATTCTTTTTTTGTTGATTAAACTGCGTCTGTGATTGTTGAAATATTTCAGGAATGCACACACTCCTTTTTTTCTGATACTTTGTACTTGTGCAAGGTCGTACGGAACTGTTCTGTCCTGGCATAATTTTCGGTAAGGCCAGATTATTTTTCGGAAGATCTCACTCCAGCTGACTGGCGAGCCTACGAGTAAGATGACGTCAGCGGCTTTGTTGATTGGTGGATTCGTGAGTTGCGATTCGCCAATATCAATGTGTTGGAATGTGTACAATAATACTCCATATATCTCGGCAGCTCTGGCTAGAAACCGGTAAGAAATATGCGGTGTGAGCCAACCAAATTACGACGACGCTGACAGTGTAGAACAGATTCCTAATTCACATTTTTCGAGCTTTATTTTAAAACTCTTTTAAGACAATGCTGGACATTTGGATTAATCCGGCCAATACGTTTTAAAATTCCCTATTATAGTCGAAATTCTGAAGAATTTCATCTAGAAGGTAGTCAGTCTAAAGAGAGTGTTCACGTGAATTTTTGGTGACTTGCTTTTCCTGTTGTCTAGATGTCTGTAGTGGAGAATTAGCTATTATAGCCACGAAACTAGACACTAAGATCCAAGAAGAATGTTCTAGAAGGGAATCTAAGCAGTCAGTGGCGATGGATGATTGGGGGGGGGGGACAGGTTGCGACTTTTGTCCCCGCAGTATGCTAAACCTTACCTACTGTGAAAGTAAACTGCCCTTCCCTCCTCCCCTTTCCTCCCAGCTTTGGCACCTTGTCTCCCTAGTTTGGGAACCCAGTCGCCTCCACTAAAAGGAAATGTAATATTTCAATATTACGAATATCAAGAGGTTTTTGGAACGGAGAATGAGTTTTCGAACCCTGTTCGATTGCCGTAGGTCTCAGGTTCGAGTCCTGAATTTGGGGGGAGAGAATCTTTATTGAGGTACAGCCTTCTGCTTTTATATCATATTTATGAAGATGAAATAAAAAGTACTCAATCATTTTCCCATACAAGTCTTTCCCGCCACCGTAGTTCCCGGGTTCGAGTATCGAGCTGAGCATGTGTGTTTTTTGCTAGTGTCTCTTCATGAATCGCATTCAATCACTCATCCTCATCGTCGCGATTACCCAAAAGTGACTGAAAAGCGACGCTGAATAGAAAGCCAAATCTTCCCATAGTATTTATTGTTCCACTACATGCTGTGCTGAATTATCGTTTTCCTCGAATTTCCAACTCGGTAGATTTGCCATTTTTTTTTCCAGTTTTCACACTTGTAACGTGGAGGGGGTAATATTGTTAGTAAATATGGACGCAGCTGGCAGTGTGCACAGCTTTGCAGAACTGCCCGTAAAAACAGTCGGGCACGGAGACCCAGTGTTGCCACACTGTGAGGGCATAATTTCCCTTGTCAAGGGGAAAATTGCGTTTTCCACCTAATTTTTCCCTTCGTCTAAAGAAATGACGTAACAATTAAGTAGTTGTAGAATGTTTGGCGACCCTTGTACGTATATATGTAAAATGCTAGACAAATTAATCACATAGTGCTTATATCCAGCCTCATGGCTATCAGACCAGATGTCCTTAGGTTCGAATCCTGTTCAGGCTTGAATGTACGATCATGTTTGATCCATCACCTATTTTAACAGTTCATCCTCATCGTCGCTGTTAACCGAAGATGTAGAAAAAAAGACTTAAATAAACAAAATAGAAAAATTCCTCATTTCCATTCTCAAAAGAGTGGAAATGAGAAATAAAAACAACAAAAAATTATGGATTCGAAACTACAGTAATATAATCTGGACTAGTATTGCGTCTTATGTCTTCAAATGTTATTGAAATGTGGTACATCAAATCAAATTTCCCTTTTCGCTTTAAATTTATTCCGAATTTCTGTCAAAAGGGAAATTTCCCTTTATGTGGCAACACTGCGCCGACTGGCCAGTATTGCAAATCTACGAGTAGGATTGATTTGCTTTATTTTACTTCGCTTTTGTGCTACTATAGGCTAATTGCAAAGATGGAGATGAGTGATGACGTGATGAAATTCATGAATGAACACTCGCAAACATCCATGCCCAGACCGGGATTCGAACCGGGACCCCTGTCGTCGTAGCGCGATGTGCTAACCACTCCGCCACGGAGGCCGGCACTACGAGTAAGAGAACGTAAGCTTCATTTGTTACTAGACACAGGTTAGCCGTGATAATGTGTAATAAACAATTTTCTCTTAACCTCGTTACCTCTTGTACATTTTGTGTAGAAACGCTCCATTCTAAATACACTCTTTTCTCTTTGCAGTTCAACTTCGTCGGGAGGATATTGGGTCCTCGAGGTATGACGGCGAAGCAACTAGAACAGGAAACGGGGTGCAAGATAATGGTGCGGGGGAGGGGTTCCATGAGGGACAAGAAGAAGGTAAGTGCATTTGCTGTTTTCGTAAAACTTCTCTCTGAAAAATTACATGCGCTTAAAATTCCTATTAGAGCATTAACGTGAACTGCCGTGTGGGTTGCTGTTATCTATAGATATTAACAACACTGGCGACCATCTCTGATATCTAGAGAAAAACACGCCAAGATTTAAGACTAATTCGTGCCTTTTATTTGCATGACGTTATAGCTTCATCTGTACTGAAAAGAACGAGACACCCTTGGTTATTCTACTAACTGTAGTTTCCGAGATATAAAATTATTTAAGAGCAGCACGTATTTTCAAATTTCGATATCGAGGCTAGTGTCTCGCAAAAGGCTAAAAGAATTGCATTACACTACAGTCCTGTTGAACCGAATTTGATGGGACCGATGGTGTTTCGGTTGAACGAAAATTCGGTTAAACCGGAAGAAAGGTTTTTTGATATACGTACAGTACGTACATTATATTACGTACAGTATTTTGATATACAGTACATATGTATTTCAGCATGTAGGCATAAACAAAAAGCTTACAATAATACGTAGTCATTTATTTAACTCAAGAACTCTCGCGTAAAACACTTTCGCGCACGAGTAACTTTTATATATACACGAAACAGTGTTTTTTTTTGTTCTACGCACCGCTTCTTCTTCGATGGGGACCTGGCAACTCTGCAGGGCCACAACTTCCGGTTCCGGCTCTTTCTCCTCACACCGATGATGCTACGAAGTTAGCGAAAATGTTGAATTTTTCTACTGTCCGGCGAGTGTTTCCTTTTACCTTCTGATTTATATATAATATAGCGATTCGGTTAACCCGGAAATTCGGTTAAACGGGAATGTAGTGTATTATATTCTGAATTACCTGTTCTGTTTTTCACTTTTCTTTTAATTACTTTCTCTCCATTTCTCTTTTATGCTTTCTTCTCGTTCAGCATCTGTTTCGTTATACCTTCTCAACTTTTTACTGCTTTTTTCATTTTCCTTCCTATCTTCATTCTATTTATCCATCTTTCTTACACATCTTTTCATTTTGGTTATTTCCTCTCTCTTTCCCATCTTGTCACTGTTTCTTTATCTGTGTATTAAAATATAGGATTGTGAGGGAGTACAGCTTGGCCGTGTTAAGAATACCCCTGTGGCACTGTAGTAGAATTTTCAACCGTAAGCGAACTGAAGGAGCGTGAGTAATGTAATCAGCTGCTTGCATTGTTCCCGTGTTCATGCGTTGCCAAATTGCGCAGCACTGTCAGAAGGCACGAGAAAAGGTGTCGGGGGTATTCTTACCTTAGTTAAGCTATAAATGGTACATAATATAATATAAATCAAAACTGCCTACTTCGATGTATTGTAGTTTATTTATATGCATCTATGTTCTTTTATTTTTGCAAATTACTTTGAGAAAAATGAGCTGTATCCCCCGGAAATGCATGAACGAAAAAGAAGCCAGCTCAAGACCAAACGAAACCAAGAATATTGGCTTCCAAAACGTGCAAAAAGCCTTCCCCCAGCAGCTCCCTGTTCATGCATGAAAAAATGGAGGAAGTGAGCTCGTTCCACGACATTGGAAAGAAAGTAAATCTTTCAAAGCACTGTTCTTTAGCGGCTGTTTTCTTACCCCATCTCACCCCCCGTTGCCTGTAATGGAAGTGGTATTTTCGTTGTTTGGTTGCGTCTTTTTTTTTTCTCCCTTCATCCTCCTCTTCCAGGGGAAGTGAACTTGTGGACCACACTTCCTGTGGAGGTTATTTTTCGCTCTTCCCTCTCCGTAAAGGCATCATCTTTGTTCCGATGTCTTCTCTCCCTTCTTCCTCTGCTCCATCACTGCGGAGATGGTCCCAGCAGCTGGAGCATTGCATCTTACCATGGAAGCGTTTCACGCGGAGATAAGTTTTGATGTACGTAGTAAATGCTTGTTTCATAAGGTTTCGCCTTCAGCAGGGAAAACACACTTGTAAGTGGGGAAAAACGTTATCTCTCTGTTGCGAGTAGGGAATAAGAACGATACGTGTCTTGATAATAGGGAGAAAAACACCGTGTGTGTTGCGAGAAGGGAATAAGCGCTGTCTCGTAGGAAGGAAATAGTTGTCTCTCTTGTTGCGAGTAGGGATAAAGTAGCCTAGCCGTCTTTCTCTCTCTGTCCTCTCTCTCTCTCTCTCTCTCTCTCTCTCTGTCTGTCTGTCTGTCTGTCTGTCTGTCTCTCTCTCTGTCTCTCTGTCTGTCTCTCTCTCTGTCTGTCTGTCTCTCTCTCTGTCTCTCTGTCTGTCACTCTCTCTGTCTCTCTCTCTGTCTGTCTGTCACTCTCTCTGTCTCTCTCTCTGTCTGTCTGTCTGTCACTCTCTCTGTCACTCTCTCTATCTGTCTCTCTCTCTCTCTCTCTCTCTCTCTCTCTCTCTCTCTCTCTCTCTCTCTCTCTCTGTGTCTCTCTCTCTCTGTCTCTCTGTCTCTGTGTCTCTGTCTCTCTGTCTCTGTGTCTCTGTCTCTGTCTCTCATTCTCTCTCATATATATATATAATCAGAGGAAAACGTTCTCTCTAGCAGCCGACCGTGTTCAGTGATCACACCACTCATGTTTCGGGTCGAAGAACCGACATTGGTCTGCCCGTTTTGCGAGTATCCCTTTATCAATAATCATCGTCGCGGTTAGCCAGTAGTGGCGGAAAGCAGAGTATGAAATACAAATATCAAATTGCCCTCTTCTCTCCCTCTTGAACAGGGGAAAGCTCTCTCTCCCCCCACGATTGCTTCAAATCCATCGTCCGGTGGAATTTGAAGGCAAATACGACCCGTCTATCATTGACGTTTGGTGGGTTGCATAATGGTGTAGGGTTTTTGAACTTTTCTCCTGTGCCTGGTTTTATTTATCCGAAGGTGGAATGCACACAGGTGCAACCGTCGGGATATTTTATGTGTAAGGAATTTTCGTGTGATGTAGGTTCTGCTAAGATACTCTCTCTCCTTATTCTCCACTTCAGTTTCTTCTCTGCACTTTTTTCTTCTTCACTTTTTCTTTCCAGTTTCATTCGCTCTTTCTCTCTGTTTTCAAGTTTTCCTTTTTTTTTCGTTTCAAGTTTCTTTCTCTTTCGTTTTCAAGTTCCTCTCTCTCTCTCTCTCTCTCTCTCTCTCTCTCTCTCTCTCTCTCTCTCTCTCTCTCTCTCTCTCTCTCTCTCTCTCTCTCTCACGTTTTCAAGTTTGTTTCTTTCTTTCTGTCTCTCTCTCGTTTTCAAGTTTCTCTCTCTTTCTCTGTGTGTGTGTGTGTTTGCGTGCACTTCCGGCTGTATGACTATTATTAGTGTGTTTAAATCATTATTTGGGTTTGAAAAATTCTCATATATTCTTATTTGAGGAGGGAAGGGTGAGGCTGTTTCACGGTGGGCGACCTCTTCTGAAGAACAATCACAAAAAGTCTCGTCTTTTCACCGTTTTGTTACCAAGACTAAAGAACTTCATATTGCATCAATGAACTCTTATATGCCCAAAAATGGATCGCGCGACATGATCATACTAAGGACTACGTATGTTGCAACGTCGTTTTCTAACCGTGGGACGTCGAACTCGCATTTCTGCATTCGTTATTTGTTTGCCCATGTCACGGCGGGTCATCTCTCCGAATATTTTACTGCCCGGTCGCATTTATTTGTTCAAATTTCCGCACGTAAGAATAGGCTGCGCTGTGTACACTTCCTTCCCGAACCGCTGTCCGCCTGTTTGTGTGTGTAGCTTGCGCAAATGAAAGGAGAAATTGAACAGGCGAAAGTAGTTACAGCAGTGCAAATACACTCACGTCTACTCGGCGAGAGAAATCGAATGTTCCGCTGATCTGCAGGTGGCGGATGGAGCCGTTCGGGCGAAGCCAAACGTAGGTGGCAGCACCTTTGCTCTTGCGTTAAGCAGTTGTTCGTCCGTTTAAGTTTAAATAGTTTGTAATGCTGAAACTGCTATCGTTGCATGCGGTTGTGCACTTTGCGAGAATGAGCTTAGAATTGACGTCGGAACACTATCGTTTGGAAAATCCGAACTTCAAAGTAAGAATTGAGGAGAAAGAAAATATAACTTAGCCTAGACCTATCGCTGGTTTGTCAGATCTTGGCGAAAAGAATGAAAATCCACAATAAGAATGGCCAAACGAATAAAATTCTATCCGAATGTCGGATAATTTTCTATCAGAATATTTCAAATCCGGATATCTGATATTACGATATTCGGATTGTTCGGAGATCCTAATTACACGGAAATTCTGATTATCAGAAACGGCTTCACTGAAATTTTGTTTCAATTCTTCAACGTTGAATTACATAAAACAAAACGAATGAACATTGTGATGGACAATTTTCCTAATAGTATTTACACCCCCCCACTCTATGCAACTTATCTAGACCTGATTAGCGGATATCTGATTTTATAGGTAGGCCATGTATTTTGTTTGTCGTAATTGCAAAGTTAATCTGTTAAGACAACTGTGAACTTGTAAAACACAGAGTTATATACATTCAAGAGGGTTCGTAGCGTCAAAGTGAGGCGCCAGATGTTTAGACAAAGTTTCGTCAAATGCTATTGGCCTTAACCTCTTTGCACTGTGAATATGCGGTGAGGTGGTGTGTGATACTTATATATTTCGAAACTGAGATTTAACACTTGGAATCCGATACAATAAATAACAAGATGCACTTCCTCACACACGAGACGAGTTAGATTGAAGTAAACGCTCCCAATGAAGCAGTTGGAGTGATAGAAAATTTTCATGGCATTATTTCAGCTGGCGACTGTTCTAGAGATAAAAATGAGAATATTGATTTAAAAATACGAACCACAATGAACCTCGCAAGTTGCTTCTACTTTATTTTTTCATTTCTGTGGACGCAGAAAAGCCAGAATCCAAACCAACAGTTGTTTCCCTTCGTCAAGCGAGATTTTTTTCAGTCTTCTTTTCGTCCGCACCCGTTCCTGCAACACTTGGCAACGTCGCACAGTTTGCACAGCCTGTGTTTCACATTAGTCTTGTGTCAAGCGTTATTGGGCGCGGATTTAAGACCAGCACGAATTTATGAGTATCACAGGAAACTTATATGTTTTACCGGGGTGAATAACTTGAATGTGCATGCTTTAATATGCGCCTGCTTCACTTTTTATGTTGACAGTTTTCTGTTTAATTGAAGAAGCCTGTATCGTACATAAATTCAGATGGAATGTAACGTTGTAGTTATTGTTCAGTTTCAACTCTATTTTGGGATGCCTGGACATAGGAAAGTGCATGTGCTTCACCTTGTTCATCTTTTTTAAAAACTATGTCCTGAATTCTACAAAATGAAAATTATTTTTCGCTGAGCTTCTGATTGCAAGTGTATTACGTTTTAATGTTCAAGAATGTCTTTAACACTTTAACATTTGTTTTCATCTTTCAAGCGTTCATAAGGGAATGAGAGAGACTGTGGTAAGTAATTGTAATTGATGTAGTGGCATATATGTGCGTATACAGAGTATTTAACTTTAAATGGCTAAATTGATCACTGAAGGTATTTAATCCACTATACCGAAGTGTAATTTGTGTTGTCTGTTTGGAACAAAAGGAAATGGTCCACAATACATCGTGTGAGAACCAGAGGGACATTCAACTCCAATTTATCAGATTTACACGAGGGAGGAAATAATGTATTCTTAGGAACGTGTCGGGCTCTTTAAAAAGAGTCATTAAACTGAAGATAGGTGACTCCACCTTACTGCTGAAGATTAGAAGTGGAGATATGTAGATCTGACTCCTCTACGTTAAGGCGAAGAGGGACAATTACGCACCAGCGTCGGAATGAGCAATGCTACTAAAAAGATCTCCGCCAGAAATGAAGAGTATGAATTTCTCCCCATGTGGCAAGTGGAAGCGGTTTCCTAAGTTGATTATTAAGCCTTATACGATTTTTGAAAAATATGATGAATTAGTATTTACCGAATCCCATGTATTCCTTATGGGACATCAACTTCAACTTCAGGTTACGGCTCATCAAATGGGAGTTTCGACTTTTCCTACTACTATGACATAGTTCAACGTGTCCTTTTTCCGTCCATGTACTTTTCTACGTCATCGGATGTTTGATATTCCCGAGAGAACGAATGAAATAATGGTCCCATAAGCCTAGTGCATTTCTCCTTGCCTCCTACGGCCATCCTGGCAGTGTTGCCAAACCTTGTGTGCATAATAGAGCTAAATTTCACCATTAATATAGCTAAAGAGGACTTTCAAGAAGCTAGATTAACGAAGGCTGCATAAAGTGCCTACTAGGGTAATTTTAGTTGTCAGAGGGGTGGGGGTGCTGCTATTACCGTTAGCTTTAAAGTGATGGCAATTTATTCTTAGTTTTCACCGTCTAGATTTGGCGGCATCACCCATCCCAATAATCCAATGATGTTAATATAAAATCGAAAATAAAGGGTTCTCGGATAACAAAATTGTCATCTTCATCTTAGCCACAGCGCTATATATAAAAAAATACATGGGGAAGAAAGAAGAGGTGGGTGACGCAGCCTATAGCTATACGAATATCACATCATGTGCAAAATGTACACTCATGGCAAAAGTTGGTATTTATGGGCCGGAGCCAGTGGTGGCATCATAGTGGGGCAGAGGGCGGGTGCCACAGTTCAGTCAAACGAGTGCACGAAAGAGCCAGATCTGACTCCAAAGAGCGAAGTTGGCAACAGTGATCAGCAGCTGCCCCAGCGAGAAAGACCTAGGGGAAATTGTCCCTCCTCGCCTTAAACAAAACCGAAAACAGCAATTTTGGAGTTACGTTCCTCTGGTTCTCATATGTCGTTTCCATGTATGTAAATATTTATACCAAAAATGCTCTTTCTATATGCCTTTTGAAGTTTTACAAGTCGGTAGCAGTCTTACCCAGAATATTACAATGTATGTAATAATACTAGCTACCATATTAAAAATTATACGACATAACCCTTTATCCTCCCTTACATTGACTATTACAGTATATTTCCTTAATATCGATATGACCATGGTTAGTG
The DNA here is from genome assembly GCF_977018435.1 of Lepisma saccharinum. Taxonomy (NCBI): domain Eukaryota; kingdom Metazoa; phylum Arthropoda; class Insecta; order Zygentoma; family Lepismatidae; genus Lepisma; species Lepisma saccharinum. The sequence goes on from NC_139241.1 coordinate 75,692,236, forward strand.
TGAATAATATAAGAGTAGAACCCTGAAAATATCAAATTAAGAGTTCTGACCGTAGGGTCAGATTGGATACGATTTCGGCCGTTTTCGACTGATTGACGTTCTCACGTTGCATCAGGAAAATTGTCTGTTATTGTTGCCAAATTCTTTATTGAAAATATTACACGATTTTTTCCCCAAACAACGCGAGAACTCGGCCGAAAAACAAAGTGATTTGGTTCGAAATGGGTCGCGTGCACTCCAAAGTAGTTCGGTATCAATGTGACCGGCCAACATATTTACATTATTTTTGTTCTACGGTTTTTCTGCCGTGTACGTCGGTGTCAAAGTTCGGCCAAAACCGGATCCTGTGGTATCATACCTTACGCCAGCCGTTCCCAAAGTGTGCACAGGGCGCCGCGAAATGTTCCAAGTTCCCAAAGTGTGCACAGGGCGCCGCGAAATGTTTTAATATTTTCACTGAAATGATACTTGTTAGTCAACGATATGATTGTTCCAAATATATGCTTATCTAGTACTTTTACGTGTAAAATGTTTCTGAACTTGAAATTTGTTTATTTTTTAACTTAAGGCAAGCAACCTAACCACACTAACTGAGTAGTAAAAGTGTTAAATAGGCCTACACTCTGAAACTAAAAAGTTATGAACCTCTGCCTTACACAATGATGTCTTTAACAGTCACTTAGTAATCGCTACATCAGGAAAGTTTAATATACTTCGCTCAGTGGAGCAAAACCTAGGATCTTAAATTGAATATCATCAGCAAATTGCATAGAGAGAAATCAATGTGCCGGTTGATAAATACACTTTGGATTCAAAGTGATTGAGTTATAAATTGAGCATACATATGACTCGGTTTCACAATTTATTGTGTGGAAGATTTTTGTAACATGAATGGATTAAAAATCTTTCAATGCTGAACTTGTAACTTCAACTTCCTGTAATATTAATTTTTCGATTTATGTAATCCGTAAGATGTACAGGAACTGTTCATAAATGTAAAGCGTAAAAGTATCAAATAATTCGTCTTGAAAACCGTGTCTTGCTGTACTCTTATCGCTCTGTGCCCTGGGAAAATATGCTATCTATACGTAAGCTTCTCCCATGGCTTGCAGATTCGACACCAGCGCCACGCCTGCAGGTCGGAGCTTTCAATCTGGTGGGGATCAGTAGTTATTCGGAACAAGTAGGCAAAAATTATTGACAAACTCCCATGACCTGGTGCCACTGAGTACATCTACATCTTTAGCTATGTCATTTCTGCACAGGTCATTGGTCATAATTGATATTACTTGTGTGAATGTACAGTGGGATCCACTAGTATCGCTCGACAAATTGTCCATGACTATTTTCATTAATTTTTCTCTTACATCCTGTGTGTTTTATGCGATGGATTTTATGTATGCTGGTGCAGAAGTTGCCAACAGCTTGTTTTGAATTTTCTTTTAATTCTTGAAGCTCTTATTGGGCCAAAAAAAGTGCATGAACATGATGATGGAGAATTTGCATGGCATTACTCATGAATCGCACTGTACAAGAAAGAACGTGTATTTTGTATTTTTTTTTTTTTTCAGATTTTATGTAAGGTTATGTAATGATTTACCAGATTGATAGTAAGATGTAAGAAACTGACATTAAAGAAAGTTAATACTTGTTGACTGAGTAGTATTTTTATTTCGCAGGAAGAACAAAACAGAGGAAAGCCAAATTGGGAACATCTAAATGATGAACTCCACGTCCTCATCACAGTTGAAGACACAGAAAACAGAGCAAAAGTGAAGTTGCAGCGAGCAGTGGATGAGGTGAAAAAGTTGCTGATTCCCGTGGTGAGTGGAACCCAACCTCGACCGGCTCTTGCCGGATCCTTCTTACCTAGGGTGTAATACTATAACTCATATAATTCAACGTGGAAATATGTTTTCTTAGTTTCATTAATATTGGTCGCTGCTATGGCACTGGTTACACACCTCTGCAATTTTTGTAAAATAAAATTGTGTTTGAAGTGAGATATTTAGCTCCTGGAAGGTAGGCGTCTGGAAAGGGTGGGAGGAGGAGACAACATGTCCCATACCAGAATACAATCTGGCGATTTCTTATTTTATTTTATGTATATAAGTTCATTTCAATGACATGCATGGGCGTCCGGAAGGGGGCTGTAGCCCCCCTGGAAAATGAATGTCAACCAAAAATTATGTATTTCACACATAATTTCATTTTAGTCACAATAATGTGTGTTAATTATTGCACTAACACCATAAATTCAAATCTAAGCAATGTTTTTTTTTTTAGGGAACTACACTCTTTTGGGGGAAAATGTGAGTTGTTTGCCCTCCCTGGAAAAAATCCTGCGGACGTCCATGATGACATGTTGCATTAATTAGGAGGGTTGGGGAGTAAGTCATGGCAACCCAGTAATAATTCGACATCGAAGGATTTATTAAAAATTTGTTATATACAACTGAAAGAGTATCCATTATGGATATTTTGTTGGTAGGAATCATGAAAGAAAACCCAAGCAACCCTGCGACATACACATGTATTAATGTACATTCACGGACAGTTCTGGGTTGTAATAAATGCATTGACTTTTAATGGAATTGTTACAACTCATCATTGTCCGTGACTGTACAAGTTACAAAAAGTAATGTACTGTCTGGCTGCCTTAGCCGAGACCATGGACGGAAGTGCGCATGCGCTAACCGGACGTGTTCAGTGGCTAAATAGGGGTGACGGCAGTTTGGACAGGAAGCGGATTCCTTGAAAATCGTCTGCTGTAGAAATAGCAATGAAGTTTCAACGTAGTAACATGACCGACAAAATACATATAGAGATGTTTACGAATTATATAAGGGTTCGAAACGAAATTAAAGCCATCCATATACTATATCAGCAAATAGAACATATCAGGAAATTATTAATCATGCCACATTAGTAGATAAACTTGTTTGTAAACCAGTAGCTTTATTTTAGACCATTCAATTAAATTGATCTCCTTAGTAAATATTATAAAGCATTAATCAGGATAGTGTTCGCTAATAATATTATTATTGTATATAGTATTATAATTATAAATGTAGTAACTGAATGGCTTGTGACATTTTTTAGTATAACGAGGGTCTTTTGTACAATGTGCAACAGGGGCCAAAACGTCCCAATTTTCTTTATTCCACTTCGGAACGGTTCCTTACGAATTGTAAGAGCCATCACAAACACAACACAGCAAGCGAAATACCACAGCGTAGTTTGGCGAGTGCTTCTCCCTGCTTCTCCTCTCGCGTTTGGAATCGTCCTTTCCATGTAGTTTCGTCTTCCTTGGCTGGACTGTAAAAGTTACATATGTATGTCACAGGGTTGCTTGGGTTTTCTTTCATGATTCCTACCAACAAAATATCCATAATGGATACTCTTTCAGTTGTATATAACAAACGTTTAATGCATCCTTTGATTGTCGAATTATTAATGGGTTGCCATGACTTACTCCCCAACCCTCGTATTTTAGGACACTTATAATTAAATATGCTCAAAGTTAATTGATGCAGGCAAAGTTGAGGAAGAACTAGCAGCAGTGTTACCAGTTATAATTAAATTTTAGAGAATTTTCTTTGAACTTCAGTAATTTTTTTTTTAAAGTATGGCCTCATTTTGATTTAGTCTTATGTTTTTCTCACGAAAAGAAAGTGTGTCATTTATGAGATTTAAGTTTGCATCAAACTGGTGATTTTTACATATCAAATCAATCCAAGTCTATTATAAGGGCTTCAAAATGATCACGAGTTAACATTAATTCCCAGACATGACAAAATTTTCCAATTTTTGAAGTTTTCAAATATTACTGATTATAATAAATTTAAACCTGGATTTGTCACATGCTTAACAGTTATTACTGATTACCAAAATTTAGGGATATCTTGAAATGTTGAGATCCAGATCCTTGGTTAATTTGACGTGGAATCTAAAATTGGGATGTAAAAGTACCCGAATAAAATGTGCCCTTCTAAATGCACTGTAGAAGCAATCTCTAGCAGAATTTCGCCCTGTGACCTTTTTTGGCTCTATCCATGAGGTGGGAATCCATACCCAATGAACCTAAGCATGCAGGGGTAACTTATATTCTGAGCAAGGAATGGTTTTAACTTGGTCCTCCATTTTTTCTTCTTCCTAGTATCACATTAGCATTCACATCATGCAACTATGTGGCTTTCCCGTTAAACTCTGTTGAACCTCCTCAAAAATTTGAAATTGTTTGTCATGTATTTCGACAAGGAAACAACCTGAAGAAAACGATAGGCTAATGTATGGCAAGTCATTATGGCTGGCTGCTTTGATGGCAGTATTCTTCATTTGGATTACCTGCCCACTGAGTTGCTGACTCATTTCACATTCTGATTCTACCCATTACAAGATTTGTTCGAGATATATGGGTGCTCTCATCATTCAAGGTCGTGATGTTAAGCCCAATATATATACTTGGCCATGTTTGGTGGGGTTTAACAGAACACGGCAATGCTCTTTTCAATTCGGTCCTAATTATCACTTCTTGTGTAAAACCCATTAAATTCTGAACAGGTTTCCGTTGGGACTCTTGTAAAGGGCATCCAGGCTGCCTTACACCTTGCTGGAAGGACAAATATGGGGGTGACCTTGGACACCGAAAGGGGAGCGGTTCGGTGTTCATTATGTGTGGGTGCTGGTCAGGCAAGCCTTGGGCACATGCTTCACTTCAGGATGACAGGAAGATTTATGTCAAGATATTCTAGGGTTTGGCACAAAGCTGCCTGAGTCGAATTTTAAATTGCAAGCTTCATATTTTTGACTCCGTTCTGTCATTCATTGGTGCCTGCCTTTTGATTTTAGTTAACAGTCGGGTCTACCTAATGGAGCTGCAAGACAGGTTTGGGCACTGCACTGAATCTTACTTTGAAGATGGAGTTGTACTGTCAGGCAGCAGACATCTTTAAGCGTAAAGCTTTTGAATTCATGCACTGGCCTGGTAGCTTCGACGGGAATGGTGGAAGAGGTTGCAAATATGTCAACTTAATTCTCAGAGAGGCTGGACATGGAGATTTCAAAGTGGGGTCTCACCACTGAAATGTTCTTCACCTCAAGTTTGATCCCAGGACCCTCTGAATTACAAGACAATCTAAGTGTGCATGAGGAAAGCCCAGTACGGCCTTGAAAAGAATGTCAGGTGAAAGGTAAGGTAAAGTCAACCTTGCCCCATCTTAGCCATTTTGGAGCTTATGTGATCAGCACCATGCTTTGGCTGCCTTCACCCCCCAGGAGCATTGATTTGAGGCTGGCTGACCCCCAGTGCAGCTTTATGCAGGGACAAGGCCAGCTCTCTCCTCTCTCCCCCCTTTCCCTCTCTCTCCCTCCCTCCCTCTCCCTCCCTCCCTCCCTCTCTATCCCTCCCTCCCTCCCTCTCTATCCCTCCCTCCCTCCCTCTATATCCCTCCCTCCCTCCCTCTCTATCCCTCCCTCCCTCCCTCTCTATCCCTCCCTCCCTCCCTCTCTATCCCTCCCCCTCTCTCTATCCCTCCCTCTCTCTCTATCCCTCCATCCCTCCCTCCCTCCCTCTCTCCCTCCCTCCCTCCCTCTCTCTCTCTCTCTCTCCCTCTCTCTCCCCCTCTCTCTCCCCCTCTCTCTCTCTCTCTCTCCCTCTCTCTCTCTCCCTCTCTCTCCCTCTCCCTCTCGCTCTCTCTCTCGCTCTTTCTTTCTCTCTCTCTAGAAAAATTCCGTAGTGATCTCTCTAGAAAAATTCCGTAGATCACCACCCTGGGAATCGAACCTGGGTCTCCCATGTGGTAGTCAAACACCCTACCGACTAAACCACCGGGCTCCACGAAAGAATGTCAGAATGATATATAATTGCGGCCCAGAGAAAAACTGTTCTAGAGAACAAGAGAGAGGTGATAGTACAAGAGAGGAAAAGGGGGAGGGGGGTGAGGTTTCCCATTGTATATGTGTAGTAGCCATGTTAAGGCAGCAATTAATATTTGGCCACAGAGGATGCATGTAGTGCCACATTCATTGAAACATATACGCAAACATAAGTATTAAGTACTAGGTAGGAATGATATTAGTATTGTAAGCTGTTGCATCCGTTCAGAGGCATGGCGTGACCTTGCGTAAATGCATCTTGTTGCAGGCTGATGGTGAGGATGAGTTAAAGAAGAGGCAGCTCATGGAACTAGCCATCATCAACGGTACCTACAGAGACTCCAGTGCCAAGGCAGCAGCGGCAGCAGCAGGTAAGTGCTGGAATTAGCACAGAGGGGGGCATTTTTTATTGTGGTGCACGAGAATTATAACGTTTTCCGAATGAGTTCCAAGAGTGACTGAAATATAATAGAACTTTCAGACTGAATCGACAAGTATCACAGGCATCTTTGATGAACCAGGGTTGTTAAAAGGTCCAGAACCCATAAATTCTAATGGATTCTGTTGGGTTTCATAAGAAGACCGGGCCTTTTTTCTCGCACAATTCAAATTTGGTCTAAGTTGTGTATTGTTTAATTTCAATATCGAAGTTGGACCATATTTAAATTGATGTGGAAAAAATATTCCAGTGCTGAAATTAAATACGTTAAAGGTGAATAGTTTCTTTATGGTCCATTTAAGTTTCCTGATTTTCTCTCCCGGACTGGAATTGAATTTATTTATCTGGACCTTGAACAACCCGGCAATGAATAGACAGAGGAATCAAAAGTGCCCACTTGAGTGACATGCAAGTGACAAGTGCATGTCATGTCATTGCAACACAAAAGGTTGTGTGTCTTTCTGAAGGTTAATTTCCCAGTGGCAGTGTTGCGTGTCACTTGTCTCTTCAGATTGAAAGGTGCCGAAGAGTGTTGGTATGTTGAGCTACTCTTGCCACCGTGGTGAACAAGCACATCAAATGCCTGACTCTCACCACCGAAGCGTCTGTCTTTGAAGTCCTAGTGTGGACATTTGAAACAGATTTGATACAGATTTTTATTCAACGGAATAAAGATGTACGTGGAGCATTGCAACACAGCACACAGCGATGTCTGTTGAACCATGGAAACTGCAGGCTGTCACTGCTAAGTGCATGCTGTGTTGCCATGTTCCATGTACATTTTTACTCCGTTGAATAAAAATCTGTATAAAATCGGTTACACAATGTGAATTTACAGTGATAATGTATTTTAAAAATGCAAAAAGCTTCAAAACGAGATCAATATTGTATTTGTAGGTCTTCCCAATACTAAGAAAAAAGTTGTTTTGCAAAATTCATAAGAACGTTTTTTTTTTACAATTTTTTTAAAACCTGAAAAGTAAGGATTTTGTTTTAAAACCTTTGTCTGCACCACATTAAATTTCATCATGATCGGACATTATGTTTTTTGTTTATTGAATTTTTAAGTGTGATCATGTGCAAAAAAAAAAGAAACTGTTTTTTTTTGTTTTTTCGACTATGAAAAAAATCGAAGGCATACTCGAAAAAAGAAAAAAATTGGTTACCGTGTATTAACGCAGAATTTAAGAAGCTAAATTTTGATGCAATTCGTTTTGATGTAGGTCTACTGGTTAATTTTTAATTGGAATCCCAAACTGGGGTATCCATAATTTTTAATCCAATAATAGGGTGAAAACTTCATCACCACAATTTGATTAAGTAAGAAAAAAGTTTAAATTTCAAAGAGCAAATTCCACGGAAAATTTATGATGATATGTAGAGGGAACTAAAGAGAGAAATTATTGACTTTTGAGTTGCTACATTGCTTGAAATTTGAAACATTTCTGTCAACGTATTTTTGACATGTTCGTTGCTGTTGCAAAGCCGAGTAAGAGGGTTTAATCTGGAATAAAGCATTCTTTTTAGATGTTCCCTCATGTATTTCATCTGATTGTTACGTACTCTCATCGTAACAGTCATGGAGGTAGAAAGGCGACACAAAATAACGAAAATACAATAGAGTAATGCAAATTGCTTGGTCAAAGAAATTAGCTGAAATTGCCTGTTATACAGTTAACCAAAATCAATAATATTCCACATTTCTGCATCATCAAAAAATCAGGAAAATGTGCACACTTATTTGCGACTGATCACCAGTAAATGTTTAAGGGCACCATTTCTTGGATGATTCTTATTGTGTGATTTTTTGCCTATCTGCTGTATTAACAGCATAGATAGATACTTCCATCGAAAATAGTGCTGTTTTCAGATACCTTTGAATTAATATGACAGTTTTCCCATTTTTAGCATGCCGATTCTGGGATGATACAAATCTTGCAGCTTACGTAGCGGGATGCCAGTCACTTAAGTACCTGGACTCATCAGATTGCCAGAATTCACAAGGTATTTATGACATTTTATAGCAGTATTTGATAGCGTAGAAGGGCAGTATTCTAGCTTGGAAGTAATAGTGGGTGATTGAGTATTTTTTTTTTTTTAAAGTTATGGAGGCCTGCAGGAAGTAATTTTTTGGACCTTACTGAGTGAGACAGCTTTCTTGTAACGGCACAAGGACTCTTCAGTAAGAAGAGTAACGATGCAGGATTTGATCACCTGACTACAAGTACTTCATAGCGTTAGAATTGATCTATGAATATTGTCACTTTCGCTGTACGTTTACATATGGGATCAGTCAATGAATTATGAATGTAAAGGCACGATCCGTACTTGTGTAAATGTTAGTGGCAATAGTCCTTTGTAAACAGACAATCATATTTGGACATAATTCATTATCTTGATTCAAAGTCATGAAGTAAATTGACTGACAGAATGTGCACTCTTTGTCATCGTTTCTTCACAAATTGTTCAAAATTTTATATCAAAACGCAGACCTCTGTTGTGGACTGGTAAGCACAGAATGCTACGGTGCCAGGGTCCCACGTTCAAATCCAGACATGGATGGTCTTTGTGAGTGTTCCTTCATCATATCATGATTCACTCACTCATCCTCATCTTTGCGATTAGCCAAAAGTAGCATAAAAATGAAGAACTAAAAGAAACCACATCGATCAATCAATCAGTTTTATATCAAATAAATGCATAGTCAGTTTTTGGTGGTACTTTTAAAAAAAATAGACCATTCTATAATGTGAACAGGGAGCGGATACAGTTTTGCATGGAATGCACACTCAACTCCAGTTCTGTCTAAATTAACTTTGATATCGAAATGTCTGATATATTGTAGAGTATATACTTCTCCTTATGTGGCAAGCAGTTCTTTGTCAATTATTAAGCTAGGCAATCATTGTTAAAAATAACATCTACAAATGTGTTTGACTCCCATGTATTTCTCATGAGGAAAGATATTGCTGTCCCTTTAATGTAATGTTTATACTATTCAAATTGAGATTTTGTCATTTGTGACGTGATATTTCGTTTCGTACATGTGGATTGTGCCATTCTGTTAAGTACGTACAATTGTAGAGTAAAATCAAAATGGCAGCACTTCCATACGTGCCCATGCAAAATGCTAGCATCTCTCAGACACACGTGATGTAAAAATCTCTTGCTCGGCTCCTCATGCTTTGTGAAGGAGAGACTACTCATTGTCCGTATCAATGACTGATCTGTTGTCTTCTATGACTCCTCTCCTCCCAGTCTTTATTGAATCTCTCTCCTTTTTTGGTTTTCCTACTGTATTAAGGTTTGGCTGATGCCGGCGAAGCTATATTTCGAAATTTCATCTCCTTTCGAAAAAGTGACAATACTGCAAATTCTGAAAAATTACATCTCTAATTCCTTCTAGAACATTCATGTGCATGTTTGTGTTGCTTGCTGTCACTCTTAGATATCTGTGATGAAAAATAGGCTTCTTTAGCCACAAAACTATTGCGAATATCTGTACATCAGTGAGAATCACACAAATATTCACGTGAAAACTCGAGAAGAGAGAGAGAGCAGTATGCCCACCCAGTAGCAATGCTCCTGTCTTAGGCACTCTGTAAAATGTGTACATGTAGATTTTAGTGTAGTTAATTTATTCAAAATGGTATATTATTATTTATGTATTTTCTGAATAGTTCATAGAAATCCAGGAGTTGAAATTGATGGAGACTTGTGAAGTAAAATTTTGTAATTTTTAAAGAAGACCCTCCGTGTCATCATAGTACCACATCTGTCCCAACAAAGGAACAAAGAAAATTGAACCCAACATAATATAATCCCTTTATTCTCAGCATAGATCTTTGTTCAACGATTTCACTCCCAACAAGAGAACAAATGATAATAGCACAGGTGCAAATTACTCACTTGTGGTAAACTGAATAATGCTTTCTAAAAAAAATTTTCCTTAAATTAAAAAAAAAAAATCTAAAAATTGTTTACTTACGTGTTAGCGAGTATTTTGTTATTTGAGCAACGTTTCGGGGTTCCTACAGCCCCCTTCTTCAGGCTTTTCTTGGCACTAGATTATCCTACATGCCACGTCACATTTTTAAAAAACAAGGATTGGTATATTTGGAAAATAGAAATATTTTAAAAATCATGCCTAAACCCTGGTAAAAAGCTTCTCAAAACCAGTATTACTCTCATTAAGAATCCCTGAAGACATCAAAAAGCTTCTCAAAACCAGTATTACTCTCATTAAGAATCCCTGAAGACGTCAAAAAATCAAACCTAAACTCCTGTTAAGAATCCCTGTTTTAGGTTTTGATTTTTTGACGTCTTCAGGGACTCTTAATGAGAGTAATACTGGTTTTGAGAAGCTTTTTACCAGGGCTTAGGCATGATTTTTAAAATATTTCTATTTTCCATTTTAACCCAATCCTTGTTTTTTGAAAATGTGACTCTGCATGTAGGATAATCTAGTGCCAAGAGAAGCCTGAAGAAGGGGGCTGTAGGAACCCCGAAACGTTGCTCAAATAACAAAATACTCGCTAACACGTAAGTAAACAATTTTTAGATGTGTTTTTAAAATAATTTTTTTAAGGAAAATTTCAGGTGATAATTACCAGATAGCTTGGTTTATTAGTCAAATTTCAGATATTGAGAACTTTGGAAGGACTACTGTTATTTCACTGGGCATTATAGGAGTGTATCTGTGTAAACACCATGGTTCGTCTATGGCTTAGGCTCGTTCTTTCTAGGCTTTCTGGTAGGCAATTTTACACTGAAAGATCAGGTTCCATAATTTCATTTACACCAGAAGTCATGAGACAAAATAATGCATACTTTCATATCTTCAAACCTTCTTCTTGAATTGCAAGAGAAAGTAATATGTATTTTGTATAGCTGCTACTCTTTTGTGTGTATTTAGCTACTTTTAGTATAAATTGTTATTCCTTATTGTAATAGTAATCACTACAGGACATTCAACATAAAGTGTATAGTATACAGGAAGGTTGTCCCACTTACATTGTAAAGATACAGTTAACCTATAGACTTATAATACGTGCATGAAAAATTCATACCTTTTTAGACATAAATTAAAAGTTGTTCACTTGTTTGTAGACATGTATTTAAAAGACATTACCTTCTTGACATGCATGAAAAATACATTTGCCTCTTTATACACATGTATGAAAATAGATTTTTGCATGTAGATTTCTAGAGATTCACTTCCATGTAGATGTGTACCAAGGACTGTTAATCTCACATAGGTGTATTGAAACAGTTCACTTCTCTCGTAAGCAAGTATGAAAATAGATTCACCTCCACGTAGACATGTGTGGAAAAGAGGAGATTCATTTTTATATATACACATGTGTTAAAAACACATTCCTATGAAGTCAAATGTTAAAAATAGATTTACTTCTACATAGACAAGCATATAAAAGAAATACATTTCTATGTAAAGAAACGTGAAAAAAAATCATCCCCTCGTAGACAAGCATGAATTTCACTTCAGATAAACAAACTTTAAGGAGAAATTCAATTCTCATGGACAGACATGAAGGAGAAATTAACTTTTTATAGACAGGCGTGAATGAGAAATTCACTTCTCGTAGACAGGCGTGAATGAGAAATTCACTTCTCGTAGACAGGCGTGAATGAGAAATTCACTTCTCGTAGACAGGTGTGAATGAGAAATTCACTTCTCGTAGACAGGCGTGAATGAGAAATTCACTTCTCGTAGACAGGCGTGAATGAGAAATTCACTCCTCGTAGACAGGCGTGAATGAGAAATTCACTCCTCGTAGACAGGCGTGAATGAGAAATTCACCTCCATGTAGACCAGTGTGTGTGTAAATAGGCGATCAATTTTAATGTAGACAGCAGGAAATTTAGTAGTTCCTACTATGTCTGAAATTACATACAAAAAATCATGCATAATTGCTTTAAATATGTGACCTCTGTATTATTCGTGCAGCCTCCATTTCATCCTAGAAAAATTTAATAATTTAGAAGCATGCCTATGGTCTTGCATTAAAAAGATATTGCTTTCTTGCAACTTCCTAGCATTTCATGGATTAGATGTTACAAATATATATTGAACATGTTTAGTTTAAAACTATGCTGCATCTCCCCCTGCTGTACTGTCATGCTAAGATATTTCTATGTAAACTCGCTTTTTCCATCATTCTTATGTCACAGGGGAACATAAATACCTCTTGGAAGGTAAAAGTTACAAGAAAAACATTACAAGCAGGTAATCTCTCCTCATTGTAGCAAATTGGACAGGATCACCCCAGGCTATAATTTCATGGTGCTGGCCATATATTTATTCATGCCCGACTTACCTTTAGAGTGGTTTTCAGCAGTGAGAGATGCTTTTTTTGTTTTTTGCTTTTTGCATTTTTTTTTTAATGCTTACATATGTTGCTAGGTTGCTGTATATATATATTTGCGATTGAATATAGCTGTACCACACATTGAGGATGAGTTCTGTACAAATCCTGCTATCGGAATGAATTATGCTCTAAACACTTGCCTTGCACAATAATTATCACAATATGGTTTGAAAATTCAGAACTTTTAAAATTTAATTTCTTGGTAAAAAGGCTTATACAGGGTGGTGGGGCAGAAACACCTGATGATTTTTAAAATGAAGTAACACTCTAAATAAGAAAGAGTTCGTTTTTATTCATGTGCTAGCCTTACACCCATAGGTATTCCATTATTAGACCTCTCGGATGGTGCAGTGGTAGTGTCCTTGCCTTGTAATCAAGGGGTCGCGGGTTCAATACCTGGTGGAGGCACATGGTGGCTCGGATCCCACTTTAAAATGTAGGTCCACTCCCAATTAGCCTTACTGTGCGTAAAGTGGACTTAAAAACACCAAATCAATCTTATCAATCAATCAAGTATGCCATTATTATTGAAGAAATAATTGATTTACACCAATATTTAAGTGTGGAAAATGACGATTTCAACAAAGAAATCGTGGTGCGCTACATTCCACAGCTCAGTCGTGACTGAAATGGCAGATGCTGAGGAGTGGAATCCCCACCACCTCCTCTCCTCTCCTCTCCCCTCCCCTCCTATGATTCAACCACAAGACAATAACAAAACAACAGTCGGCAGGTTTTTTCTTCCCTAGAAAAGATAAGTTTCGGCGACAGACTCCAGCAGTGTGTAGATCAAAATTGGCGCAATTTACAATATGTTATTTTCTGAACTTAATGTTGGTGTAAATCAGTTTTTTTTTTTCAATAATAATGGTATACATATGGCTGTAAGGCTAGCACATGAATAAAGATGAGCTCTTTTTACTTACAGTGTTTTATTTTAAAAATCATCAGGTTTTTCTGCCCCACATTGTACTCTTTGTGAAATAATAGTTATACATTCTGAATATGTGTATCAACATGTATTGTCAGAAGGGCTTAAATGATTTAATTGAAATTGTAACTTTTGAAAGTAGTTCAGAATTTTTATAATTTTTAAGATATATTTTTGTTTTTGGAATTACATCATAGTAATTTACCAGAGTTTTGCTTTAAAATATTCATAATTTGACATGAGAATCGCAAAATCCATTACAAATGTGCATTTTGAATAATTTCTAGGATATTTAGACTATCGAAAGTCTTGCATGACATTTTTGGGGACCCAGTGAGATGCAGGTTCTCTGAAAGTGTGATTAAATTCAATGTAATATTTTTCCACACCAATACTGTTAGTATCATCCAATATGGCTCAATTCTAATTATTAATAACAAAAATATGGATACAGGATTTATATTTTACCATCATATAGACTAAAGAAAGTTTGTAAAGAACAATATAATGTTCTGCCTCTGTTGTTCGTAAGTTTTTCAAGTTGTAAATATTAGTTTTTCATCTCAAATATTAGGCACAGTGTGGTACTCTCTTGTACATTGCAATCTGAACAATAGAAAAATGCCGTTGACATTAAAGCAGATATTTAGTGTACTTCACTTGAGAAGCACCTATCGACTTTATTAGGATGATTTAAAGCTATATGATGGAAGGGATAGCACATGCTAGTTTACTCAAGATAGAAAAGTGTACCTGTGACCTACGGTTTGGTTTGTGGAACATATTCAGGTCTGTCGTTAGTCAATCAGTTTTAATTTTCACATTAGAGTAATTTCTCACTCAATGATGTAGGTTCCATGTAGTGATCCACCATTATGACCTGTTTGAGACAAAGATGTATAGATCTTTTAAGGACTGACTCTGTTCACCCAACAAAAGAATTACTTGCATTGAAGCCTTGCTGTTTCACATGATTTACTTTTTATTTTATAATACTGATCTACAAAAGAGAACCTCCTGAATAGATCCCATTATGTGTGCACAAGGTTTAATCAATAAGTATCGAACCTTAACGTCGAGAGGAAATATGGTATTTGAAGAGTTATCTTTTTCAAAGTAGACTAAGCTGCTCTGTACAAGTAGCGTAATGGTTGTTTCTGAAAATAATTTTGAAAAAGCATACTTAAGCATTAACAAGAAGACTGCATATAGCACCGTGCCAGGAAAGTAGGGAGGCTGTCACACCTAGAGGATTTTGTGCTTGGCCAAAATGACTTGGGATGAACGAGTTTGGGTGCAAGATGGAAATGAGATGACAGATATGCACTAAGGTCTACTGGCACATGTACTCAATGCTACTAGCAAGTTCAAATTGGTTTCTTGGAGAAAAGTTTGATCCAATGGCCTGAAGCCTGATGCAGCAGCGTAATAATTTAAGAAATCTTTCATAGCAACCACAGACAATAATATATGGAATCTGAAAATAAACAAAGTGGTGTTTGGGTAGTGACATATCGACCTGTCAGCACAGATGTATTTGTTCATTAATGTGATACTTGCAACATTTTTATCACTAATCAAATAAGAAGAAAAGTGTATTCAGTTATAAGATTAGTTTAGGATAGAACTGGTGAAATTGTATTGGTTAGGTCAGTTAAAATCCTATATTACTTTTCCACATTCATAGTGGAAACTGTATGGAACTCTCTCGCTTAACGAAGCTCCACATGCTGTCATAATATTGAAAGACAATCTGCTATTACTTCAAAATAGAAGATGCCCTTCTGTGATATCATACATCACTGTAAAATGTCATTAATACTTTGCATGTCTGACCTAACCTTATTTTTTAAAATTGTTGTGAAAGTCTGTTCATTCTGCAAATACAGCCTTGTTTAAATTTCATTTTTTTTCCTGCCAGTTCTTACTAAGGTTTGGATTTCATCTTAAACAGTGAATCCAACCCCAGTTAGCTTCAGCGTACAAGGTGGGTTGTAACACTTTACTTCACAAAGTTATTATTCCATTAATGCTTCCTCATTTTCTCTTGTCCTGATTCGTTATTCAGCATTGTAGAGATGATATGATTAATTATAACGGAAAATCTAATATCTAACCATCACCACCTATTCTTAACATCTCATTGGTCAGGGCACATCTAAGATTTTTCTAATTTTTGTACACATTTCTAACATGTAAATTGTTAATATTTGTAGATGAAGTTGGTCAGTACAATGCCATGATTAGCTGTTACTGAAATATGTTCTCATCATAGGGTCCAACAGGGATGCGATTTCAGCTGCATGTTTAAAGTCCACTTTACGCACAGGTGAGGCAAACCTGAACTGAATCTACAGTTTAAAGTTTGATCCAAGCCACTATGTACCTCCACTGGGTATTGAACTTGGGACCCCTTGATTACAAGGTTATGACATTGCCACTATGCCATCAAGGTGACCTGCTAATATGTGTAGAAATGAGAAAAAAACTACTATACAGGGGGTCCAAAAAAATGTACTCACTGTTTGATAGTCCATATCTTCTGACAAAATTGACTTGTGGGTACAATTTTTGGCACTGAGAGAGAGTTATGTTAGATGTTCAAAATGACCACCAGCAACTTGTAAACAACTCCGATGGCGCCGAACTGCAGACCGTACTACGGCCGTCAGTGTATCTGGCATAATGGCAGCACATGATGCTATTATTTTTTCACGTAGCACTCGGTTAAATCAGGGGACCGAGGTGGGTACTCAATAGCACCGCATCGACCTATCCACCGTCCGGGGAGAGTGTCATCCAGGTACGACCTGACATTGCGATGGTAGTGAGGTGGGGTTCCCATCTTGCTGCAGGTAAAACATTTCATTGCCAAATAGGGTTTGGATGGCAGGCAAAATCCTTGACTGACGCATTTCGAGATACACCTCACCGGTTCCGGTACCCTCGAAGAAGAAGGGACCAATCAAACCACGCAATGACAGACCACACCAAACGTTAAGCCCCGGTAAATTCACCGCCTTCTCCACATAACGTGAGGATTGACGGGCGACCAGTAGACACAATTGTGGCGGTTCACAGTACCGTTAAGTTTGAATTGCACCTCGTCAGACCACACAACTGTCCCTGCAAATTCCCCATCCTCGCGAACCATGTGCTCAAACCATTGGCACCTACGATCCGGATCGTCCTCGTTGATCGCGTGTAGCAGTATTGGAATGTACACTTTCCACTGTGCACCCTTCAGAATGCACCTTACGCTAGACCGGCTTACCCCACTTTCGCGTGCTCCCTGGTTCACTGATTTTTACGGTGATCGGGTGAAATGTTGCAACACAGCAGCTCTGGACTTGTAGCTGTTCGTGGTCGACCGGATCATGCCTTGTGCATATCATGAACAGTTCCGTCGGATTCGAACTTATCACGAATACGGGCTATTTTTCGTCGTGTTGGAGGCAGTGTTCCAAACTCATTCTGCCACTACCGTTGAACCTCTTGAATGTTCTCGTACTTCCAGAACCATTTCAATACAGTCTTGCGTTCCACAAATGATACCGTACCGCAGCCATTGTTGCTACTCGACTGTCTTCCGCTGTACTGGCGTGATCCCTCCAACACTCATGCATACGTGGCTCAAATTGCCAGCGCCACCTACCTGCGACAAATTAAACAGTTACGCTACACGTCCACATGAGAGTAGTACGTGTAAGTCTGTTTGTTTCGAAATTATTGCAGTACAAACACTGAGTACATTTTTTTGGACCCCTCTGTATATTGTACTGCCATCCTGCACTGTGGCTGTGCAGTCTAAGGCATCAGGTGTTGGGTTACAGGATGCATGCTGATTCAAGTCTTGGGGGGGGAGCATAACAACTTTTCTCCAGAGATTTCGATCAGTGTATGGCCACCCACCATCGTGAGGAAATTGGGGAGCTACAAATGAGTAGCATTACCCAGCCATGGAAATGTACAACAATGAGGAAAGGGGGGGGGGGGGTCGTCATGCTGACCACACGTCACCCCGTAACTGATTGGATGATCGCCCACCTCTGCTGAGGCATGTGGAGTGAGACTGGCAGTCGGTAGGTAGACCTTTGCTCTGAAGGGCTGTTGCCCCACACTTTTATTATATTATGCTACCTTGGTTACTGGAGTATGCAGAGTGATCAAGTTACCACCAAAGCTTGTGGGTTTGAGTCCCAGCTTCTGCATGGGCGGATCATATAATTGGCAGATAAGTGACAAATGTACAAATTGAAAGTATGTTGTGATATATGGACAGATTAAGGGAATCAGAGGTGATGATTGTACAGTCACAGTTCTGGGTTGTAATGCTACCATTAGAAGTCAATAAGGCTTTTACAAGCCAGATGTGTCTGTACACCTGGAGACATCTAAAGTAATCACTCCAAAGCCATCTAAAATTGTAGTGGCTAACTTTTGTCACATTCCAATTCAACTGTCAAGTTCTGATCATTACTGGATTAAGAAATGATCATTGGAAGGGTGTGAATTGTAGTCCATTCACCATGTTATATAAACAGTGATCCCAGCACACTTAAATTTCTGTGACACATGTCTAAAACGTTTCATAAATGTGTACTTTGTAGTAATTTTTGTGATGTATGTACCTTTACATCCCCTAAATTGAAAACTGCATAATTCTCAATATGTAAATAAACAGGGACCTGATGGGCTATAGATAAGTATACTGCCCTGTGGATAAAAGGCTCTGCATTCAACATGCTTGTTTGTTATTTTCTTTTGCCATTCCTTTAGTTTGCACTATTGTTGTAATAATTAGTATTGGACCATTTACAGGATTCAAACCAGGTGTGTTAGGAGACCTCATATGATGCATGTCATTAGAATGTTCCTCCAGCCAATCTTTCCTTGGTCGCATCACATATTGTTGCCCTGGAAGGTCCCCAGGTGGATAGAAGTATTATTGTGGCAGCCCAAACACACTAGCGGTCCCAGTCCATGCCAACAGAAGCATTCCCACACCATACACCCACCCCCATTTGTCATGCAGGGAGGTCCATAGCCTTGTGCTGTTGGTGCCGCACACACCCGTTGGTTCTTCGGGTGTATACAGGCTCTTCCAATACTCGGTGGTTCAATCGACATGCTCACGAGCCCGGGAAAACAAAGTTGGCTGTGGCACTTCGTTAAGAGTGGGTCACTTGCTGTCGTTCATGTTCACCACATCGTTGTGTTGGATATTAGTATTGTACATCCGTGGTTGTGTAAGTCCTATAATTTATGGATGCTAATGGTGCGTTCAGCTTTTGCAAGCCAATATACTTGAACCTCACAATCATGTTATTGCTTTCCACATCCCTGCAATTCTGCCTCTTGGTGGTTGCAGACTCTCTTTTTTTTTTACTTCCGTGTGAAGGCATATAATTTACTCATTTCACCAATTTTGTTAATACTTTTCATGCATTCAGGCAATGTAATCATACTCAAGTTTTTTCATTTGTTAGCAAACACCACAAAGTACTTCATAATTCTATGAAATCAGTTCATTATGAATATTTAATTCAATCTCCTGTCTGGAACCTTACATTTTGTGAGTAAAGTGTTACTCATGTAATGCTGGAATGCCCCTTCACTACACTATGCCTTGGAAGGTTTATCCTGCCACTTGATGGTCTGTGATCTGCTGAGAGACCTTGGAGCCATCACATGACTGCTTCTATCCAATGACAGGGACGCTCTGTTCTCTGCCTGCCAGAGCTTGCCATTTCTTTACGAGAAGAATTTGAGCACTTAGAGGGGAATTCAACCAACACACACGGAGAAGGTATTTCACATGGCATGAGAAAAAGAATTTCTCCTGTAAGGGCTTGAATAGCTCTTGATATGATTTGCTTCTCTTTCGAAGGACTATTTGAACAACATTGTCAGTTGCCAAAGTTGCACAAGACAAGTTGGGCAACAAAGACCTGCAGGCGACAGATAAATTTCTTGATACAGGATAAACCTTTTTGTCTGTAGTATGGATGCACCTGACTAGTGTCACTGTTGGGGTTGTTAATGCACCTCTATGCTTGGGCACTCACGATCGTGCCCTTTTGAAAGGGCATTAAATTCTTACCACCTTTCATTTGTACTTGTGCTGTTTGACTAACATGTATATACTCACTACATTGCCTGCCCTAGAGGTAGTCGCATAACGTTGGCTGCAAGAACTGTCCATTGTAGATCAATGGAGTGGTCACAATTTAGTGAGCACTCAGCATACAATAGACAGAACTGTTGGGATACTACCACTCTTTGATGTACAGGGTGAACATAAAGTTTGTAACCAATATGAGAACCAATTAGCAGCATATTTCCATGCAAAACGTGTTCCACATACCCACCACCAGTCTCGAAACTCTTCTTCAAATGTTTCAACATTGTAACAACTGCAGGTCTGGTCTGTTCACTTACCAGTGCCCTTCCTGCACTTCCAGGAACTAGTTAATAGGGCTGAGCTGATGTATTGGTATCAGCAAGTATCGGTTGCATTTTATTTACCGATACGGGCCGATAACTTTTGCATGATTGTGATAGTTTGCAGGGTCTGCAAAAATGCCACGCAACACTTGTGCGGAGTCCAATTATCCGGGATTTAGTTTCCATTGATATTGTACCACCAATATGTTAAAAAAGAACTAAATTTTGTAATGACATAAGTTATTCTTATATTCCGATGTAATTTTTTAATATTTTAAAGGAAAACTGGTAAAGTGATGCTTATAATTGGAGGGGAATACTGGGACTAATATTAATCAATATTTTGAACAACTTTTAATTATTACAATTTTCAAGCATTCGTAAAGACGTGAGTTGAAAGTGGTATTGCTTAGCACTAGTTAAAATTTCATAATGTTTCATCTTTAATATTTTGTTCACTCTATCATGATGATCGCCAAGAACTGCAGATGTTATTATATCCAGATACTTGATATCTGAATAAAAAATTGATTGACCATTACTTTGTTTTTGCACTATACCTGAATCTTTCTTGTATATTATATATTTCTAATTATTCCTAGGTGTATGTTTTATGTTACATGTTTCAAATTACAGGAATTTTATATTTGAAGCACTTGGAATTTATTAATTTGTATTTTTCAGCTGCAGAAACACAACGACTTCTTACACCTGCAGGAGTACCTGGTTTGACAACTCCACTGCGGACACCAACAGCACCTCTCGGTGCTCCGCTTATCCTGTCACCACGGATTCCCGTCCCGACGTCAGCTGCATCACTGCTCAACGGTTCGGGTCCGCCACCACTCATCACGCCAACGGATGCTGGTCTCATTTACACGCCATACGCGACAGCCGCGGATTACGCCAACTACGCAGCCCTTACATCACCCCTGCTCACAGAGTACACGACAGACCATACGGGTGGGTTGTTTGCACGCTGACTATCGGCGACCCAACCCTTAAGTTACAACCATCACCTGCCACAGGGCGCCACCGGTGGGAGGGTTTGCGTGCCATACTCAGATTTCATGGTTGTAAGAGCGGATTGGGGTCTACCTCGGTGATCAAATTTTCAATGTAGCCTAAAGCATCTTTTTTTTACGCTACTGTTTAAGTTTTCCCTTTTCATGTTCCTTACGACTGTGGCGCGTGATGGCACGATAAGACTTAAGGGTCTCGGACGATTCAGGTAACTTGTCATGCCACGGTTGTCTTTTTTGAGAGTAAATTACACTTTTTTGATCCAGTGATACGACATGTTTGAGAGACTGAATATATTTAACAAGCAACATTGTTGAATATCAGTAAAGATGCAGAGAGCATTCCTAGCTGAAGTATAGTAGGCATTGTTGTGAGGGCAACAATTCTATACTCAGTGGACTGAGTCTTATTTCTAGTAAGCATGGCTAGGAGTTGAATGAGTTACAATGATAAGATAACACAGCCAGTGATGAACTTAGTCAATCCTGATTATTCTGTATTGTAGACATGATATTATTTGTGTACTGGATGGCTCTCAAGTCAATAGTAAACAAAACTGGACATTATGCATGTCCAGGACTATTTTGATATATTTATACATTGATATGTGTATATATATTTTTTCTTTGCATTTATCATCCCATTTTGTCATTACCAGTGCGTTACTGGTGTTCTCTTTGATTAAAAATTACAATTGGAATCACTCTTACAACAAATGCAGGATAGGAACCATAAAATGGTATTTTTTCCACATAGTGGATCCTTATTTTATTTGCAACGTTTGCTTAAAAGAACGTTTTTACTGTTTTTCATTTTCTCATCGCAATTTTTTTCCATCATTGTACAATTTTCACCTCTCATTGCATCACACTTTTTTTTTATTATATATATATATTTGTGTATTCCATATGTCCCAGTCAGCTGTTACTGTTGGCCGGTATGGTGCTTTATTAAATAGTTAAAGAGAGCGGAGTATCATATGATAGTCAATGTGTGTGAATTAGATTTTTTCGACAATATTGTAAAAGAAATTAGGGTGTAGTGGTTGAGTGTGTTTTTTAAAAAACTATATGTATGTGTACGATAAATATGCAGACATCATTATTTTGTGATGCGTACTTAGAATACTGCTTCAAGTAGGTTGCCAAAAATAGGCTGTGCTATAAGCTATTTACTCTATTAAAATTGTCCCTACAGTGTTAGGCATTCAATGGCTACAGACACGCTGGGGTAATTTTTAAATATGAAAAAGAAAAGATTGAGGTAGTTTCGGAGTTGTTCATATTTTGGAAAGACAAGGCAGGAGATTGTGTCAGTGGTATTTTTTTGTGGTAGTACTGGTATATTATTGTATAAAATAGAATTTATATTATATATATTATATATATTTCAAACTGTATTATAAGCGATCAGTGTTAGTGATAGTTCATCCGAGTGAAACTTCGGATGAAGGACTTTTTTATTATTCTGAGCGAGTCCTCTTTTTATTTGCATAAGTGTGCGTGTCTGTGTGAATGAATGTAGATATGTGTATTCATGTGCACAGTTTACATCTGAACATGTGGATATTTGTCTATTCATTTTACATTTTTTTTCAGTGATAAGTGTGATACGTTGTGTGATAATGTTGTTATTTAAAAAAAAAAAATATGATTGCACGCATGAGTGTGCGTTTAGCCAGGATAGTTGATATGCATCATGTAGAACTTTTTATGATTTTTTTTTTTAATAGTAATTAAAGACGTAGTTCACGGTGTCGGGTTATGTATTTGAGATTATGAATATACATTGCTTTTTTTTTCTCTGCCTACTTTTGTGGCAAGAAAATCAAATTGGTGATGGTAAAAAGACTTGAAAAATGATGTTTTGTCATGTTTTCCCTTTGTTTTTACGACAATATTAGTTAAAGAATGTTTCTTCCCAATTATAACAGTGCAGTTGTATCATGTTCATATTATTGTAGTAAGCCTGAATCCCTCTTGTAAACCAATATGAGCTTAAATACGCTTGAGGGACCAAAAATATGGTGGCTGGGTAAATTTTTTTTTAAAAAAAAGGAGAAGCAAGGTTGAGTACTTATTTCCGAACAGCAGCAACGAAAAAAAAAGGCGTCTATACCTCTAATGATAACATTTCTCGGTTGTTTGAAATAACGTTTTAACAGTATGAACATGGTGACATTTTGAATGATTGCTTGGGGTATGATAGTTTTTTTAATATTTTTTTTTTACGCGAACCCTCTGAGATTTCAGTCATGGCAAAGTGATGTGTGCAGATTTTAATTATTTTTTATCTTTTATTGTTTTTTAAATCGTGAAGCACTGCTATTTCTGTGATTTACGCAAGCAGTACATTACATTGGAACTATGTGACATCACAATTAACTTGTATGATAAAAGTTACCCAGTCAAGCAAAGAGTTAGTGCCAGGGATATATTAATACTGTACAGAGAGCAAGATATACAAAGAAGAATAAGAGATGTAATTTTTTTTTATTGGTGTTATTTTTGTATATTTTTAACAATAATTCAAAACAAAATAAGCAGCATCTTTGCTGAACTAGTTTTTATAGTGCCATATCTCTGACCCCGTACCCTTACTTTAAAGCACCACTTTTTTCTGAAATTTTGAATCTTGTTTCATTGTTTTTTAACACATTGTTGACTGGTATGTTGTTCAGACACCATTGTATGAAATTGCTGTAATTTTCTGATGTTCAGTATTCGTTACTGGAATTTTCCCCACTGGAAATTCTTTGAATACCACACGGAGTGCCCATTACTGGAATTTTTCTCCACTGGAAATTCTTTGAATACCACACTGAGTGCCCATTACTGAAACTTTTCCCCACTGGGAATTATTTGAATAACACAATGAGTGCCTGTTACTGGAACTTTTTCACACTGAAAATTATTTGAATACCATCCTGAGTGCCCATAACTGTTAGCTGTTGTTTCACTAATGTCCGTTGAACTGTCCTGTTCTTGTAAATGTCTTCTCGTACATGGAAGTGCATTTCTACATATAAACGTGTGCCATAGCTGTTACAAAAATATGTTGTTTTTGTTGTCAGCAAATCCCACTGAATATTTCCTCTTATTCTGTTCTTCAAACCCATTTGGGCTACAGTTTTTGGACAGTTCATGATGCACGACTTCATGTACACACTCAAAAAAAATCTGTTAACTCAAAATTAATCCCAAATCAATCTTCTGGCAGTAATGGTAATGAAAGTGTGCAGATGCATTTCAAATATACCAGACACCTTCTAAACTGGTGGCCGGAAACTAATCTGTGATCGGTTTAATTGTTTTTTCTGTCATTGTTTACTTTCGTGTTCCAAGGTGTCTGTAAATAGGTAGAACCACTCGTGAAACTTTGCTGTGGTATTTTACCTTTGTACACTTCTTTTCTTTATTATTGCTAACAGTGTTGTGTTTTTAATGGCAGTCACAACTAGTAACAAACCATTTCGAAGTGGAACAAAGATCATTCTGTGCAATAATTGACTTTGAGATCAACAAGTAGAAAATATTACGTGTCCCTGTTTCTCATTCTATAAAACGAGCAAGTCTGATTGCTATCAGGCTGTTGTCTGCAATTTGTAAACATCTGGATATGTATTTTGCTGGCAAAGCTACTACATTTGAAACTTCAATGTTGTGGCAGCAGGCTATTTTCACGGAACCTACTTCCTGGCCTAAATATGCTTGTTAAGGTTGCTGCTATTTTGTCAACATGTCCAGTGAGAGCACCTCCGCCCATGGTCTAAGGCTGCCAGATTGTAAGTGTAAGGGTTGCTAAGATGGGTGTCACAAGTGGACCCCTCGTGAACATGGGGGGGAAAATATTGGTCGAAGGAACTGTGTAATCAGCTGCTTGCATTGTTCTCATGTTGATGCATTGCCAAATTGTGCAGCACTCAAAAAGAGAAGGGGAAGGGATATGAGGAAACAAATAACTGTGCACTTTAGTTTGCGAGCCTGCCAGGGTCTTTGCTGAAACTGTAACGCTAGCCGATAATTGTCAGCGCAGAAGACGTGTTACCAGTCAACAATGTGTTACTTAAGAAATTGGGAAGAAGTAGAAGTGTAGAATTCAAGTTTTAATTCTCTTTTGGCTGTAAGTTAGAAAGTGGCATGACAATTGAAATGACATTCTTTTTTCTTTGTAAACTTTCTGGATTACATGTTTCGTGTGAAATGTTCGGTATATTTTTCTGTATCTGTGCTGAAATGTTTTTGTGACTGTAGGTGCGGCTGCAAAGCAACGGAGGCATTTGGGTCAGTTGAGAGAACACCCTTATCAAAGGGCGGGGGCCCTTTCGTGAAAACTGACCCTTCACAAGGTTAGTTTACACTGTTTGGTACCTCTTTTATTCTCGTTATTGTAGCCATAAGTCAGAGCTTACTGCGAACAAAGAAATGTTGCGTAAATGTTACTCAGAGGAAGGGAGGACACTACGTTCACTATTTAACCCCTTCGGTTGCATGCACGAGGGGGCCGGAATCGATAAGCAGTGTGCGTTACCATAGCTTGCAATAAAAAAACCATTAACAACACTATTTATAATTTCTTTTTTTTTTTTTTTAACGAAACAAAATAAGATCACAGTCACTGTGATTGATAAACTAGTCTTATGTTTTCATTGAAACATATGTTGCCATTTCTGCAGAATTCTGCACCTCCACATTTTTCGAGGTACTGAACATATTTGTGCCAGGGGTATACATGTTGGGAGATCTCTTCATGATATGAAAGTACCTGGTTTATAACGTGACCAATAGGTTGCACAAATTTACTTGACACAATAATTCATGTATTTCTTGCAGAGTATTTTGTTACATTTACACATTTGAAGAACTTCTGATTATCTTCCAACATTTTGAAAGTTGTTGAATTAACAACATAAAAAGCACTTAATAAGTTCCAAATTCCAGAAAAATGGAGACTGTATTGGTAGAATTATACCTGTGTAAGCTTGCAGTTTTGAAGGTGGCTGTCCCCAGTAATCCACACACAGTTGTAAAATTGAAGAAACATTAATGGTGAAATGTTAAATTTCACGAACTAGAGCTAATTTTTGTAATTAGCATATGAAAACAAATGAGAACATTGAATTCTGAAACTGGCGGTAGATATATTTATAGGATTGCATTGAAATCCATTAGCTAAGTTCATTTAAAGCCCACTTTTCCTGAGACTGGGCCTACAGTTTAAAGTTGAGGCATGGAGAAAACAACTAATGAAGTTATACTGTTACAGATATTAAAAATAAAAATAAAATGTCTGTAGTCAGTATTTTATGCATGTGCTATGCATAGGCTAATTGTTGCCACATATTTCCTCATTATGTTGACGACGTTTTTTTGTGGAAGCAGGAACAATATAGGAAATACTAGTGAAAAACAATATTGACATTCAGAATGGGAAATGCACACAATTTCCCACCAAATTCCGGAAATTTTCAGATTGGAAAATTCAGAATTTCCCCGATCCTGTTTCTTTCTAAACAGAATGATTGGAATGAAAACTCATTTTCAAGAAATATCTGCTGCTTTTCAAGAAAACTTCAAGAATAATGCACTTTTAATACAGAACTATTAAAAACATTTCCAGTATATCAGGGTTTTGAAAATCGGCAAGTAATTTCATGAAGTCGGGGTCAGGATGGGAACACTTTTCTCAATCTCGACATCAAGATTTCAGAACTCTCATACTCCGTTGAAACACCAATATTATTTAATCAATTTATGTAGTGTTAAAACAAAATATCCAAAGAAAGTTTCACCACACGTGCGTACGTGGAAACAAACTGCTAGCAACAGGCAAAGTCTTCCATTTTTTTCCTATTTCATCTACTTCACCAAAAACCCAGTGAAAATCATAGTGAGCAACCATTAATTGTCAAATCAGAAATTTTTTAGATTAATTTCCTCCTCGCTTGTACTATTTTTATATATATGCATATTTTTTTTTGCAAATTTAAAATATATATTTGTACTTAAAAAGGCCTTTTTTTTATAACAGGCCATACTCGTGCAATTTTTACTATGACAGGGATTATATCTTGAGTGAGACAGACACTCTAACTTATTTTAGATTTTTGTAACATTGAAATTTTACTCGTGATTTTTTTTTTCTTTCTAAAGAACGATGAATCTGGTTGGCTGGACACCCTCCCCCAACCGACGTCCTTCTTTCCTCTTGTGTGTTTTGTGTATATTTTGGTTTGTTTTATAAATTTCCCCCTTGAAGGGGTTTATCAAAGCTATTATATTATTTATATTCTGTATATTCTTTTCAGTATAAAGTATTTTGTATTTTGTTGACTGGCGTCTTATAGCCTGTGGAAGACATTTGTCTGTATATACTTGGAGAAAAATCTCAGTCAGAAAATAAATGAATGTCAAGAAAACAAAAATCAGTGTTGTCTATGACCCGAATGCATTTTCCTTGATTCTCGATGTCCCCTGGCACAATGAACTAATTTTTCAAAATATGGGAATAATTGTTACAAAAATATGGCTTTTTTAATGTGTTTCTAAAAGAGATCTCTGGGAAACTGAAGAATATGAAGGTTATTAATAGTTATTGGTAAGTAATTATGTGTGTTTCGAGTAGAAAGTTTACGTTGGGAAAATACTGACGTTACTACCTTGTAGTGTTTGGTATGAATTTACACGCCCTAAGATCGTACGTGAACCACCACAATGCCCCTAACTTTCAGATTAACCAATTGGTTTGTGTGCGCAGTTGTGAGTGTAACCAACTTGTATGTGTGAATGTGTTTCCGAGAATTTGGCCAGACTTTTTCCTCCCTTCCAATTCCAATAAGGTGTATTTGTTTTTTGTTTTTTGGGGGCGATTCTTGCCCACTTATTAAAGGAATATTTGAGTTTTGCATCTCCAGGAATTTGATAATGTCTTGTTTATTTCATTCTACTAGAGCTATGTCAATAGCAGAACATGTTTCGTGGTCAACTGAACATTCAGTGCCAGCTTCATTTCTTGACCGGTGCATGAATGGTCATTCAGAGTGTCCATCTCTTAATGTATTCATCATTCATCCAAATCATTGCAAAGTGGATGAAAAGTATTGTACCTCCATTTGCTATTTTTGAAAATAACTCTGAAAGAAACAACATTCCATTTTGTGTACAGCAGCTTCTCTAAGGTGATATAATGTAATTTCTTTTTTCTGTTCTTCAATGTGTAATAATAATTATTCCTATAAAGTTACTATTATTGGAATATAACCATCCACTGACTGGTTTTCATCAATAATAACTCTTCACTTACTGTTTAAATTCATATGCCCCCTTCTGTTCCCTTTCATCAATGCAAATTTTATACAATCTTTTGTACTAAGAGTCAAAGATAATCCTGTAGAATGACAAAGAACTGTTTTATTATCTGTGGATATGCCATCATTATTGTGAACAATATGAACCAAAGCTTGATATAAAAAATAAATATGGAGGGAAAATTTTTTCAGTGATTTAGCATATCTTCGTTGACCAATAATAAGTGATGGCTTAATTGTCTTAAGATTTAAAATTGTATGCAATGTTTATTATTTGAAAGTCATCATCATAAATGAAGGAGAGGAATTCTATTATTATTGGCATTGTTATTGTTTCTCTCTCTCTTCTGTCTGTCTGTCTGTCTGTGTGTGTGTGCGTGGTATTCAATAGATTTAATGGTTACAGTATGAAAGTCATTTTGCCAGGGGATCAACAACATGTACAACTTTGAGAGACAGATATGAATTCAAGGGGTGGATGTGGTTAACCAGTAACCCCGTCCTGCCAATGCACAGAATACTTAATTTATCTTCGTATGACAGACCACACCACTAACTATATTCCACTATTTTTTTTCTTTGTAAACATCACACCTGTAGTACTAACTTGAGAGACAGAACAAGTATTTCCACAAGGCTAAGTTCAACTAACAGGCACCCCCTTTCGCTTCAGTTGCCTGAGCTATTCTTTCATAGTAATCCTTTTGTACACTCGCAAGCAAAAGTTCCTTTTTGTATACCTACTGATGGTAGCACCAAAATATGATCTAATGCAGAATTCGTTAAAAAATAACTGGTTTGCTTTGTAAATATTTTTAACAGAAGTGACATAAATATCTCCCAAGACGATCAACTGCTAACTCTATTCATGTGAACTGTGACACATTTTTTCCTCGTGTCATCAGAAAGTTATTCGCAAGACTCAGTACAGATGGCCATTGCCATACTGGACATTTTTAACACTTATCAGAAGATTTTGTGTTCATTCCTAACGTCCAATACAAGAAGATACCTAAGTAAATACAGAATAATACTTGAATTATAATTATTAGGGGTGTGTGGGACAGGATTTTTTTGGTTGAGATGGGATTGGGACGGGAAATTTTTAAAATCCTGACGTTCGGGATGGGAAGAATTTATTTTGGACTGGAAACGTTCGAAATATCCCGAAGCTCTGGAAATCTCTAATTCTAAATGTCATTTTCACATTAAGTGATTGTTTTTTCATGTCTTGAATAAAAACTAACAATTTCCAATAAGTTCTAGACACTTACAATGCTGAACACATCAAGAATTATAGACTTTTTAAAATGACCATTCGGTCTATCCAGACTGCTCGGGATCCTGAAAAAGTCTAGAAGTAATTTCCCGAAGTCTGGATTGGGATGGGAATTTTTTTTCCCGATCCCGGTACAGGCTTTTCGAATTCTTACACACCCCGAATAATTATAATAAAAAGTTAATTTTGTGATATTACCAAAAAAAGAACTTTTGTTGATATATTTGGTAGATTATTGTTGGAGTAGGGTTCCACTGCATATGTCAGATTGCACTTGCTTGTGGACAAATTGCAATACAGTTGTAACAATTTCCCATGATTCAAAGTAAAAAATGTAAGCTTATCCAAAAATACAAATGCAGAACTATTAACGGTTGAGATGAGTGTAGAACCTAACAAATGATAATGTTCTGAGAGATATTTAATTTTCTCTGCAAAAATATTTCCTTAGAAAGTCATTTGCAATCTCTCTACTTATTGTCGGTGCATGGAACATTTTCTTGCGAGTGTACACAACTAAGAAGCATGACAAAGAAATGCCACATGTGCATTTCTTGCTGCTAATTTGGGATTTATACATATATATTTATATATATTTGTAAAAGAAATATACTCTTCACTGCTACTATTATGCTTATAGATTGTAAATGCACTTCTTTTTAATCGGGCTTAATATTGTTAGTGTCGGTGTAGATGGGATAATATGCCTTGTATGGGATTGTTTACTGGCAATCTTACAGTTCTTTATTAATAATAATCCTTATCGAAAAATGATGCACTAGCGTCATCATTGTAGTCTTGCAATGTCCAGTGGTCGGTCCCTATGTTTTGCATTATAATATTAAGTGTTGTGTTAGTTTATTCACACGAGAAACCTTACTAGCAAATTCACTGTTATTTTCTTATGCAGCACTTAAAAATATTTATACAATTAAAAAAGCTTTGTACTAATATTTAGCAAGTGGGTTGTCTTGTCTTTTTTTTTTAAGTGTTATGGGCAGCCAGCTTTTTTTTTTTTGGCCTTTTTTTCGATGGGGGAAATGGTCCATAAGACCGCTCCCTGAACCTTATGTACAGTTGCATGCTAATTTCTTCAACGATAGATTTGATTAGCTATGGCCCAATTAATGTGTACAACTAATTTAATATAATTGATCAACTGGCTGCCGTAGTTAATTCTCATGGGTCAACCACCAACTTGTAAGAACTAACATTCTGTTTTTCTCTCTTTTTTTCTTGTTAACAACCCTGGCCTGTAGGCTTCGAGTGCTAACACGGACCCCTCCCTGTGTCTTGTAACTCTGCACGGTGGAGACATCTGCACTCACAACTTAGGACTAACTTTGCGGCACTGGAACTTGGATCTTTGAACTTCGTTACTTGGGTAGGTCCCTGCAGGAACTCACTTCCTTATTATTAATATATAAATATATATATTTTAATAAAAAGAAAATACATTATACAGCTGGAAATATGCATGAAGACCAAAAAGAATCTGTGCATTTACCTAGTGTATAGTCTGTGAGCTGTTTTGAAAATACTGAAATTTTTATCTGGTAGTACCTAAAAAAAATATATTTGGATAACAAATTAACGTTTGAAATAATGTTCCTACACTGACACACACACACATATGAACACAAGGAGTGACCTTAAAAACTGTGTATGAAGTCTTGTAATAGTGGTGGTGTTCATGTCTCCCCTTTTGTTACTAACTTTTTTTTGTTACATATAAAGGTATGAGTAACATCACTAATGGAGCCCCTTGTAACAATAACATTAAAAAAATAATGCAAAATTTTCCGAGGAGGGTTAGCCCATGGCAGCTGCAATGTAACGAATTGGTCTTTTCTCAAATGTTTAAAAAAGAACAAAAAAAATGCTGCCTCGTCTTGCGATAGACAATCATAAGAATTGGAATTAATCATGGTGACAGTATTATTTTTTTGTAAATTATTATTGGAACAGTATTCGATAATGAAATGCTGAGTAACTATGCAAAATAACCGTTGAAGCTATGGTACGTAAAAGTTACAGAAACAAAATTAGGTAGCTGATGTGTATATATATATTTCACTCGTCTACATCTGTTTAAGAAAATGCAGTGAAAATTTGCTTGGAAAAAAAAACTTTCAAGCAGGTGCTGTACTGAGGTGCTTCATAAAATTAAACAAAACTATAATATTGTTGTTTAATAACAAATACAAAACATTATAGAATCTCAGAATAAGCTGAAGTGTGGATAATCACTGATTTTTCAAACGCAAAACTGTTGTACAATCAGCAATTTCATAGCGTGCTAATCTGTAAAGATAGTTGGTGGCCTATCGGCATTTCAGTTTTATTCACACACACTTATATATAAATATATTATTAAAAAAGAAGAGATTTATTTTATGTGTACATTTTCATATAGCCAGTACTTTTGTTTTGGTAGATACCCATTACTGAAGAATAGCTTTGAATTTGTCAAGCTTATCATAAAGGTGATGGTTGAATTTAACACATGTGTGTGCGTGAATGTTGTTTAATGTGTTAAAAAAAAGTAGTAACGATATGTGACATAAGCCATTCGTTGATGCATGTATGTAGCAAATGATTTTTTTTATATATATTAAAAGAGATATATATACATATAGAGGTAGTGCATGCACAATTTTACGATGTGTACAGATGTGTTTGGAACAAGAGATCTGAACAAAAAAATTAATTTCATAATAGTTTCAAAAATTGATTTTATTTTACGAAAAATTATCTAAGCCATCTAGGACTGCCATGATATTAGTATGTAGTGGGGTGCTCAGTCCTAAGTTTTTTTATTCATTTGCATGAATAGTAGGGTTACATTAACAGCGTATGTGCCAAATACCCCCTTCTTTTTCCCTATATGTATGGCATTTGTTACAATATAAGTCGTTAGTAGTTAGGGCAAAGAGTGTACTTAAGAAACATTTTTTTAGACTAAAGGTCTTTCGTAATAATGTCCAACAGTAAGAGAAATAACTGTTACTTAATTTCTGTTGTAGTTCAGCGTTACTTATATATACATAAATACACACAAACATATACATTTTATGTAGGTACAATTGTTTTTTTTAAAATAAAGAAGAAACTGTACATGAAAAAGGGACTAACGATCCCTTATCAAGACTTGATAAAGAGAGATGGTTTATTGACGTCTCTGAACCTAGTGCCATTTGGAACGTTAAGTAATGCAAAAATCTGTGTTGGGAAACAAGTAGTGTTAATGTTAAAAGCTGTGAAAGGAGATATGTGAACCTCATGAAAGTCATAACCGAAATATTCCTCTACATTCATACGCAACTATAAATTGAAATGCTGTAGTTTTGTCTTTTCATTACACTGTCACGAAAGGTGAATATAAATTTATGAAACTCTAGAAATTCTGTCATTACTGGTCAATGTATAGTAAAGTCGTAATTTGTATTTCTACCTTGCTCCAAAATGGTAGAAGTATTAGAACACTTTGTTTTTAGAGATATGTCTAGAACACTTTCTTGGTGATGAATGAAGAAGAGATTTTCTAGGATATATACCACATAAGTTCTCGTAAAGTTTCGTGAGCTTTTGAAAGCTAAACGTCACTCTCATCTTTACAAAATTATGACTTATTGAGTCTTAACTTAAGGACCCTTGGTTCTCACAAACTTACACATTTCCTAGAAATTATTGTGTCGATATACCAAGAAATTCAATCGCCATATTCTTTCTTTACAAACTTTTGTAAAACTCGGATAAATTCATTAGTATTTCAAATAATGGAATCGAGGGAGGACAAACAAATATTATAACAATGATTTTTTTTTTAAAAAAAATCCATCATTCATCAGTTTTTTTTGTGAATTCTGTATTTGTGAGAAATTGAAATCTCTTACCAGTAATTATTTTTAAGAAACTAATGTCAGTCTTTTAAGTGTAATGATAGGGTTCTGTTATATCATAGAACTTCTGTGTCAAAGTGTTTGCAGATTCTGTCATTGAATTGGAATCTTATTTGCAAAATAGTAAATATACAAATAACTTTGCAGAACCATTACAAACTATAGATGTACAGTGCAAAAAGATCTACTTAATTGTTTATGAACATGAAATGTACTTTGTTGTTATTTCAAAGATAACTAATCTGTTAAAGAGTTGTGTTTTGATTTAGTTGAGCTCATGTGTAATGTATAGTAACAATATAGTTTTAAAGCTGAGGGAAGTCATTAATTTCATATTTAAATATACAATTAAACATTGCTCCAAATCCATAATAGGGTCAAAGTTATAGAAATTTATAATTTACAGACTAGAGGATAAGTTTCATGTGTTTATGACAACTTAATTGGCTCTTCAGTTATTGAAATGAATTTCGCAAAGGACAGGTAAATTTGAAAAAAGAAAAATTGAAAAGTCAGTTTACCTTTGTTTGTTGTTCTTGGTTTGCTCAATGAGACTGTAATTTTGTATCTAAAACAGACTTTTACAAAATATTAGCCATAAATGAAGTCAGATTATTGTGCTAAACGATAATTTTCCTAATAATAATAGCAATATTGAGAGAGGTTTTTATGCAAGTTCCGCAACATGCAATTAACAGATTTATTTATTCAATGAATCAAATTGTTTTTGTATTCTTTATGTTGCTTTGAGTAATAAGTTTCTATGAACCATTTCCAAAATTAGAAATAAATTTTGATATTAGCCTGATATTTTAAAAAATGCCACTATTTTTTGAGTATCTTGAATTCTAACTAATTATTTTCGATGTCTTCAAGGCTGATCGGTAAAATGTTAATATTGACCTGATCTCAAGTTCACATTTTTTCGAATCAATAACAATGATCTTTCAGTTAACGGCAGGTTACTTAAGTGAATTGTCATCGCAGACGGACAAGTACAGAACGAGAGATAGATATATATTGTTTTTTGTTGATTTGTTTTAGCAGAAATGTTTGGCAAATATGGAAGCGTAGATCTGTATAGCAACTACTTGTTGTAATTCTTGAGAAAGTGCATTATGTCTTTGTAAAGTATATGCGTAGCAATAGTTGACAGTAGAGTTTTTAGTGCGAGCAATAAACAAATAGTTTTTCATTATACATATATATATTATAATAATCATGCTACAGCTTTTTTTTGTTTGTTTAGAGTTTTAAATATGTACATATATATATATTTTCAAATTGTTAAAGAATCAAAAAAAAAAAATATCTAGATGGATTTACTTATTTTTTGTGTGTGACACGTAATGCCAAACATAAGGAGCATGGTACTTAAAAAAAAGTAAAGAATTGCTTATGTAATAAAAAAAAATGATCTGATGTGCATAGACCTTCGGAAAGTACCAGCGCAGATGCCATTACCTATGAAACGAACAATGTTGCAATACTCATATTTTTTTAATTATTATTATTATATTATTATTACTACTGTACTCAATTGTTGTCTGTGATGAGTCTGTTGCTGACGTGTGAAGCCTTGAAGAAGCCAGGGAACACAATGGATGTTCACAAACCGTTGTTCCCGTAGGATTATGTTTGAAGGACTCAAGATGCATGCATAAAGGTAATGCAATAAAGTCAATGTGTGTGCAGCTTGATCTCTCTTAAGAATGGATATGTCACCTTGCAATACATAAAGTGTGTACAAAAAAAAATCATCTCTTTTTCATTTATTACCTTCTTTCTGTAATGTATATAATGTAGACAGAATTCGAACCTACAGTCAATACCATATTTCACTGGATAATCACCGCACCCTGTTTTTCACTCCAAAGATTGTTTTATAACATTTCATCGCATCGGTGAAGCAGGTACCGAATCCAGTGATAGTGGCGCAGAATCTTCAGACACAGATGATTAAATTTTGTATGTCCATACCCTGCAACACTGTAGTAATTTTCACAAGTGTAACATTTTGACTATAATGCACAAATCAATAACAACTAACGTGAACTTTTTTTCAAATTGAAAAAAAAAAGTGCTCCCCTGTGCTTAGCAATATGCCATGAAGTCGTATAGGAGGTGTGGGGGTAACGCCCCACACTTTCTTGAAAAAAACATTCACTAAACTGCCACAAAGAAATGATTTGCATCGATGTGGACTAAATTCAAATTTGGCTTATATTCATGACTCGCGAGTATTCCTTGCATCCTAATATTGCACCAAAGACAATTTGGTAATAAATTATTTTTAGGTACCGGTAATATTGACACAATTAAAAAAAAAAGTTTCACACAATGGTCGCTCACTACTTTTTTTTTTTTTTTTTTTTTCAAAAAAAAAAAAATGACAGTCTGCAATGTGAAAAATGGTATGTGATTGTTGAGAGAACTGCACACTAGAAAGTACTACAGAAGGTTGTTTCATCCTTATGGTAGTGAAATTTGTCTGCATTTTAGTAGGCTGTAAAACCCTGTTTCCAACAGCTAGCATGTTCTATGTGAGAGCCCTGTTCATGAACAATAGCGTGACAATGGAGCTTCCATTGTAGGAGACATCTATTGAGCACAGCCTGATCACGTTTTGCCTACTCGTCCTTCCACAATTTCCAAAGACCACCAAGCTTAGTTGCGCGACTTCTTTTGATGTTCCCTTTCAGGAGGCCAAACACACTGAAGTCCATGGGTGCTGCATCAGGGGACTTGACAGGTATAGCCTTCACACCTGTCTCCTGTTCCATATGGGACATATAGACCACTGTTCTTCTCGCAATATGGCTGCTTGTCGTGGTGGATGTGCACTTTGTCGATGTCATTGCCATACAAAGCAGGGGCATGTTGCCGGTAGATGGTGTCTAATACGTGCTCGATGTAGGAGGCTGCATTCAGCTTCACATTCGATGACACACGGTGTATAGGAAGCTTCCCATTTGCACAGAAACCTGCCACTACCATAAACCCTTTCGGGAAGCTTTCTTTGCAGGAGCCACTTGGCATGATCCTTCCCATCGAGAGAGAGGTAGTTAATCCCGTGTATCTGCTTAGATCCCGTCAAATACACCCATGCCTCATCTAAGGTGATAACATAACACCATTTGTTGCCTGCCAGGTAGCCTTCATACAGCCGTTTGCATGCCACCTGCCGTTGTGCAATGTGCTTAGCTGTGAGAACATGAACCTGCCGCTTGTGTGCACTTTTCAGCCCCAAATTCATACGTAAGATTCTGTTTACAGTTGCTGCTGACCATTGTACAAGTCTGGCTATGTCCCGTTGTGTGGGTGGATTCTCCTTGGTGACACACTGGCGTACCTTAGCAACGACGTCCTGACTGCGTTGTGGAGCCGATTGTCTCTTTTGCAGCTTTTCACGTGTCAAGGCATGGGTTGAAGGTGGGTTTGCATTGTGATGGATTGCTGCATGGATTCGCTTATCAGACACTGCGAAACCTTTCATCTGGCACTGCTTTTTAATTCGACTATAGCTGTAGCCTATGTCGGAAAGGGCTACGATGTAGCCCTCCCAAAAGGGCGGAGTTTCGGAGGCATGTTGATCACAGACAACTCTTCTTTCCATCGTTTGTTCGATTAACTGTCTGACCTTTGGATGCTATGTGCATCACGATGCTGCCTCAAATACAGTGCCTCTGGTGGTAATTCGACAATGCTACCATAAGGATAAAACAACCTTCTGTATGAGCTACTTGATCACAATCAGGTACATTATTGAAATTGATAAAAAAGTTTACTAATATTCTACAAATCCAATACGGAAGTTGAAGGGTTCATTAATCTTAATGTTCATAAACTATGCAACTACAATGAGTTTCTTTTGAAAAATAAACTACACATTTCAACTTATACTCTATGAAGAGCATGAGAATTTTAAAAGTTTTATGTTCTTAAGAATAAAATGGCACAATTTTGCACTAAATTACAGGCTGTTCATAGAAATATCAGAATCTCCAAACCAGCTGATATCGATAGAATATTTTTTTCAATAATTCAGAGCTATTATCTTACGCCATTGTTTATTTCAATAAAATAAAACTGATGATATTTCAACTCTTGCATGTGTCAGGAAATTAAACAAGAATTAAAGGGAAAATACCATAGTATATGCAATTACCATAACCTTTCTTCGCTACTTATGTGGAAACTCATCTATTGAGAATTGTGTGTACATGGTTACTTCAAACTTCATCAATTTGGAAGATATAATTTGCATACAAAACAATTGTGCAGAAGATCATTATGTATGTCTTACATCTGTAAATTAGTTTTATTTCTTCTAGAGCAAGTTATTCTTTTGGTGGTCATGTGCAAAATTCTAGTACACAACATTTTTGTCGGAGCCTGTATTCTCTGAAGCAAGGCCGCACATAGCGGCAGAGAAGGGAGGATTGGGCACAGCGAAGCAGTACACACTGCTGCGAAGACTGATAACTGCACTTGCTTTACCCCCTGCATGCAATCACGTTCCTCTCCCATGTTCATTGGTGGAGTATTCTTGTATCACGGGGACTTGAGAGTAAATTTCTTATATCTGACAAATGGCTGAAATTCGCTACTTCATTTAATTTGAATATATTCGTGCTTACGTATTCTGCATTGAGAAACATTGTTGAAGGTGGCATTTCACTTATTTCATGGAAATAAGCTCTATTTGCGACATGTCGAGTAAGTTTTCGTTTCTTTTTGCCTTCGGTAACACGCAAAATGGCGGTCACAGTTTCACTACCATACTCGGCACACCATACTCCACCCCACTGCACCCAAAAATACCTACGTAGCCCAGAAGCTATTGACATGCTGCCCCACGAACCATTTCCAGTAAGGGTAGGTTAGGTTGGGACACGTTTAGGTTACAAAAGTTTAAAATTGGTTTAGAAAAGAAAACTCATAGAACCACACACCATTCTCACATAGCCCCACGAACCATTGACACATAGCCCCACAAACCATTTGCGGAAACGTACCTTCTTCAGTTACAAAAACACGTGTTTGGAAACGCTGACCGGTATTGACCGTGATTACGTCATCACACACAGGCAACATCCGGCTGGAAGGAAATGGATGCAACAGCTTTCGTGCATCGGTCACACATTTATATCGAAAAATAGATGATTTACCGGCAAAATTCGATGAACGATGCGAGAAAACACTTCTCCGAACTTCCACAAGTATAAAGAAACTGCATTCGGTAAGTAATTTCTCCTGTAAATTGGAAGAAATCAGTTTGTCCGATATATGAAATTTAAATTGGGACAGACTAATAAAATGTTAGCTAAGGCAGCTAACTTTCAATGATGAGGGTAGCAAGGAAAGGTTCTGGATATCGTAGTCATATTTGTTCTAAGAGTAGAGTTGTATTGGTTATGTGGTACGTGAAAGTGGTCCGAAAAAGGCTATGACCTAACTCCATGATAGATTGCGAACAACAGACTAGAGCAGTGACATGACCCTAGCCCAGGATGGAGCCACGATCTGGACGTCCGCATGATTTTTTTCAGGAAGGGACAAGCAAGGTAATTTTTTCCAGGGGGCAAAGGAGGCATATTTTCCCCCATAATAGTGATGCTCCCTCAAAAAACACTATTTCAGTCTGAAATTTTCATGTTCCTTCCAGGTATAACATAAATTACTTTGGCTGAAATTATGTGTGAAATATATAATTTTCAGGTGGACATGCATTTTCCAGGTAGCCCCCTTTTGGGACGTCCATGGCAACAGTAGCAATGGAATGAGGTTTGCTGACCAAGGGTGCAGATATGGGGGTGTGTACTGCAGAGCTTGAAATTGACTGGAACAGCAGAATAACATTCAGATTCATGAATATCTGGAACCTTCGCTTTTTGTCTCGTCAGAAATGGCAACAGATCATTCCCGTTCATTTATTTTTTCACTACTTTCCTTTTCAGTGTAAACTAAAGTGGTAATATATTTTTAAAAATTAGTACACACAATATAGCATTCAAGTAAGCGTCTCCTCGACTTTCAATTTTTTTTTTCCCAATTGGGCAAATTGCCTGCCATCCACATTTCAACCTGTTTAAAATGTACTTGATATGTTCGTAGAAAACAACACCATGTTAATGAAAATAAAGCATTCTTTTTCATGAATATTTCCATTTCGAGCCCTGGACTACAGTTTCCCCTAATTATTTTCGATCCAAATTCTACCCCTTGTAACTCTCTCCTCCTTAAATATGCAAGATGCTGTTCAAAGAATCTAGTTTTTTGTAGCAAAGGCCAATTTTTTTTCTTCTTTTGTCCATGTGATCTCCAGAATCAAAAATACTATTAACCTGTTAGGCTACATTGGGGTACTACTTACTTGATTTGTACCCTTGAAAAACTTTATCGGCAAAGTATAAATTGTTTATGGATTTATTTATTTTTTTTGGCCAATTTTGGCTAATCGTAAAGATGAAGATGAAGATGAAGATGAAAGGACAATCGTAAACATATACACGGAGCTGCTGAAACATTCATGGCCCATCTTGGAAGGAAACATACCTCCCCCTCGAAGCTCGATGTACTTGCTGTCACGGTGCTCCAACTTTTGCAGACCGCTTATTCTTAAAGACAAGTCTGAAGTTTGCTCCTGACACCAATGTTCTGTTGCAGTGAATGTATGCAAAATGGTTTCCCTTCAGCAGTTTTTTTTTTTTTTTTTTTTTTTTTTCAGTTCAGCAGTTTCAGCTGTGTTTGCACTTTGCACATTGTCGTGGAGGAACAGGATCCCTTTTTTGAACCTGCTACTTCACAATCTCCTTCAGTCAGGTGGGTAACATGCAGTACTCTGCATTAACTGTGTAACACTTGTGCAGGCAAATCTATAAGTAACCCGCCATCCTCATCCTAGAAAGAGGAAGCAATTGGTCACAGTGGAACGCACAAGTATTGTTCAGCAATATGTCCACGATTATTTTCTATAATTTTCCCCTTCCCCCCCTGTGTTTTTAAGCAGTGGACTCTTACGTCCTATGGTACAGAGGTTGTCAGCTGCTTGTTTCGCTTTTTGTTCCAATTCTTGAAACTATCATTGACTAAACCAACGAGATAAAATATATGTTGATGGACAGCTTGCTTGGTAATACTTGTGCATCACACTGTACCAGGGTTGCCCATCCCCCCAAGGCCTATAACGCACTCCCCCCCCAAAAGGTAGAATATTCGCCCCTCCCTTTATGCCGAATTATTTACTCAAATTATTTTGGTCAGATAAAATTCGTGGAACAATATAATACAGACATATTTAAGCAATATATGTTTATTTTAGGTAGGTTAGGCTCACTTTCATGTTTGCTAAAATAAAACGTACAAAACTGCTCAGGCTCACTGTCATGGTTAGTGTACTGAACCTTGTTATTCACAGTTTGTCTGCTCCACTAACTTTCTTGTATTAATGCGAACAGCACGACCCCCTCTTCCAACCAGATTCTAAATGCATGAGAGGTGGTGTTTCCTTTCAACGCCATGGCTGTGATCACCCACAGGTAGGTAGAAAAACTACATAATAACCAAAACTAAAAATCAATAAGTCGATCAAACAAAAGGACCCCCCCCCCCCCACCATTTTTGTGTGAAGATATATAGGATTGGTATAAAATGTTCTCCTCCCCCCAAAAATTCGGCACCCCTGCACTGTGCATCCAAAAAAATAGCCCAACAACTTTCATCTCTTATGTAGCTACATTGTGTTAGTCATAATTTAAATTTGGTTGTTTAATATGCCGTAGAAATTGCCCCGTATTTTGAAATGGGTCAGAATGTGCGTGATCTTTTCGGTAACAGTATTCTGCTCTGGTAAGAGTTAATATATTTAACAGGAAATAAGCCGACTCTCAAAATGTTTAATCTAACATAATTGGCAGGAAGATAAGAAGCTGTGTATGCTCTTAAAGAGTAGTTTTGTAAGATTTTTCTTATGTAATATTAACAAGCACAAAGAAAAAGGAGGGAGACTATTGGTTCAACCTACGTGGCGGAGTGGTGAACACAGCGTGCTACGATGTCAGGAGTCTCAGGTTCGAATCCTGGCCTGTGCCTGGGTGTTCTTTGTGAGTGTCCAGTTGACACTCGCAGGTGAGGGATTTCAAGTGTCCCCCCAAAAATTCTCATGACTCAGGCGCATCATGAATACCCCCTGTGGACACCCCTGTTCTTATGGCAGAAATAAACTCGGCTGCAGACATTCCTGGTTATTTTAATTAAGTCCTAAGAACAGGAAAGGCACACTTATCTTGTGCACGCTCTCTGTTCTATATTTTCCGTGAAGTCATCGTGCATGCGCATTGTCTGCAAGTAGCAGACGATCTTAACTGAACAAACCAGTTTCCGGTCCGTACGTTTCGTGCGAGTAAGAAATTAACGCATCGCAAGAAAAGAAACTTAAGTAGCGTCAAAACGAACTTCACGGCCTTCACGACAGGACTTAGTGTCAGATGCGTCTCGTGAACGCATGCGTCAATTGTGGGAAAAGGACAGCTTGCTCTGCGACGACATTCATGAGCATTTCTACATTCTAATGTCTTCATATAGGAGAAGTATTTATTTTACACGAGAGCTCTGAACTAAGCTTATATTACATTTCTTGGATCTGAAGTGACGCATGCGTCAATTGTGGGAAAATAATTATTACTTTCTTTCACTTCAGATCCAAGAAATGTAATATAAGCTTAGTTGAGGGCTCTCGTGTAAAATAAATACTTCTCCTATATGAAGAAATTAGAATGTAGAAATGCTCATTAATGTCGTCGTAGAGTAAGCTGTCCTTTTCCCCACAATTCACGTTTGCGCAGTAGGAACCGTGTGCGTTCACGAGACGCCTCTGCTTACGGTACAACCAACAGTGATAATTCGTTGAACGCAACTCGTGCGACTTAGGGGGAGGAGCAAGCATCGCGCGATTTTTCTGAAGCGGAGGCAGACCAAAACATTCGTAGTCGCCATAAGAACGTATGTAATTTGGGTCTCACTTATCTCACAATACTTGAGCACCATTGTGTTCTGACGTCACGGGAGAAGCCTTTTTAATTTTAGGCTAAATGTCTACGTTGTTAGGTTAGGCTAGTTATGTTTAGTTCTCTTAGCCTAAATAATATTTTTTCACTGTATTTATGCTAATGCAACCTAACCTAACCTCATAAGTAGGTCTCGGAAGTTGAGGAAAAATCCTTTTTTTTCCCCCTAGTGTCCGAAGACGAGGCCCAACATAATATATGTTCATTTTGGATCATTGTAGGCCAGAAAAAGGTGGGTTTTATTTGTCCTTGTTTGCCTTTTTCGGCGTTTTTTGACTTATTGGTCCTTTTTTTTTTAGCCTTTTTTAGGTCTTAATGGCTTTTTTTGCAACTTCATCTTCTTTGGACTACGTTTTTACTGCCCATTCTCAATTCGAATCATATAGTTTAGCTACCAATTCTATTTATCTTCACACAAAAATAGGGTGGATCATTTCGTTTGATTGACTTCTTATTGATTTTTAGTTATGGTTATTATGTACAGTTTTTCTACTTACCTGTGGGTGATCGCGGCGATGGGGTTGAAATGAAACACGGCCTTTAGACTCGGTTTGGAAAGGAGGGGCGGGTAGGCGTGGTGCTCGCATTAATACAAGGTTAGTCAAGCAAACTGTTAAGAATAAGTGGAGGCACATAGTGGTTCGGATCCCACTTTAAACTGTATGTCCAGTCCCAATTAGCCTTACTGGGCATAAAGTGGACTTAAAACACCAAATCAATCCAATCCATGTTAAGAATAAGGTTCAGTGCACCTGAGCAGTTTTGTACGTGAGCCGTGCTATTCCTTTCTTTAGTCTTTTCATTTCAACTGCAATGAAAGGTTTCGAATGTCATGCGCCTTTCGATTGTTGGCATCTCGGCCAGTGGTAAACAATGTTTGGGGTTTTCTTTGTTGTAGTTCCGAGCAGATTCGGAACTTCCGACTTGCGGACTTCAGTTTTAGTGCTGGATGATATCAGGCACGATTTGTTTCGCTTGTATGTCTTCCTGTGCTACGACAGACTGGATAATTGTAAAATAATGTCAGTTTTCGATGTTTAAAGCTTAAAAAAAGCTTCCAAGATTATTTCTTTTTAAAAAATGAAATCAAATTATCGACATTCAAACAAAAGTCAATCACTGCGTGTTTGTCCAAACTATATTTGTGTGTGGAGGCGGTGGTAGTGGGGGTTGTGATGAACATTTTTGGGGGGGATTTTGATTAACAACTTTTGGGGGGTGCGTCCTCAGCCTTAGGGGGGATGGGCACCCCTGCATCTGGACACGCCTTCAGCTGGACGACAGGTGGAGACTAAAATAACTCATTCCACCAGTTTCACGAGGCCTGTTAAGTGTCGTCGTGACTTGAGAAACTTGCCCTTACAGCCTTATATTCAGTGGCGTGCCTAGGATTTTCGAAAGGGTACTTCACCTGTACTTTTTAGTACTCTGTCCTCATTTTGCCATCTTTTCCTGCCTTTGGTATTCTTTTCTTAGGAATACTGGAGCCAAACTTTCCCACAAACCACCCATGGGCACGCCACTGCGAGTATTAATCTTTTGTCATTGTCAAAAGTTTACGGGATTAACCGAACAGTAAGATTTCAAACCAGTCAAATGATCCAATTCCACGCAAAATGACAATATGGAAATATATTTCTCTTGCACAAATTGATTTTTCAATAAATGTGCGTTATATTATTTTATGTTTACATGAAGATTTTAATATCTATTAGGGTTGTGCGGGCCAGATTTTTTTTGGTCGGGACGGGAAAAATTCGCCATTTCCCGACAAAGTCGGAAAATTTTTGAGACGGGAAATGTTCGAAATTTCCGGAAGCTCTGAAAATCTCGAATTCTACACGTCATTTTCAACTTAAGTGATTGTTTTTGCATTTCTGGAATAAAAACAAACAATTTCCGATACCTTCCAGACACTTACAATGCAGAAAACATCGAGAATTAACAACTTTTTAAAACGACCGTTCGGTATTTCCCGACTGCTCGGGATCCCGAAAAGTCGGGAAGTCATTTCCCGAAGTCTGGATTGGGACGGGAAATTTTTTTCCCGATCCCGGTCCCGACTTTTCGGTATCCCGCACACCCCTAATATCTATTATTAATTGTATTGTAGCGCGTCATTTTACAAGTCATTAGGAAG
Organism: Lepisma saccharinum; assembly: GCF_977018435.1. Classification (NCBI taxonomy): domain Eukaryota; kingdom Metazoa; phylum Arthropoda; class Insecta; order Zygentoma; family Lepismatidae; genus Lepisma; species Lepisma saccharinum. Next base: position 75,737,037 of record NC_139241.1, read on the forward strand.
AAGTATAACAAGCGTCTTGCGTCGTGAAAATTTTAATTTTGATCCTGCTCACCACGAAGGTCCCGGTTTCAAATCCGTAAATGTGCAATTATCAATTTCTTTCATTCATCTTCATCGTCGAGATTAGCCAAAAGTGGAAGAAAAGCGACGCTAACTAACCTAAATTAAAATACAAATAAGATTTGAACCTACGACCATTGGAGTGAGAATCCAGTACTGTGACCCCCCTGATGGAAAAATGAGTCAAAATCAGTTTTTAAAGCTGCTTCGTCGTTTTCAGGCCACTTTCAGCAGTATGTCGTAAAATAAATCTCATGTAATAGTGTTTTGTTTCTACTGATTTTGGCCACAGCACATTCTAAAAATATAATATTTAGAACGTGAAAGTGGAAGCTTATTGCCAGCGGCGATTGTAAGGGAAGGGCGTGCGCAGACCCTCTGATTAGGGAGGGGGGGGGGGGGGGCAAAAGCGTATATGAAATGTCAGCCGGGAAAGAAAAACCTCATTTTATCACTGTTTTAGTAATTGTATTGATATATATATATATAAAAAATGCAGCAACATAGAGGAAGCATAAATAATAAATAAATTGTACCACGCTCCTTTTCCTCCAAACAATTGTGTTCATATAATTAAGACAAAAACTGTTTAATAGCAAGAATCTTAAAGTTCTTAGCAGTTATAACCTATTTCTTTGGTAATTTACAATGCATTACCGAAGAGAGCAAAATTGCGAGCGAAGCGAGCAAGAAAATTTTACAGAATGTATTTTCATTTGTATAAAATTTGATATCAAGGGGGCAATTGCCCCTCTGTGTATGGGGGAGGGGCACGGCCTGCCTCTGGAAAATGGATATTACCGTAAACTTATATATATTACATCCAGTGGCGGCGATTGGGTTCCAAAACTGGGAGGGGAGGCAAAGATATTATGTTCCCTTTTGTAGATAAGGTTGCGTGGGCAACTGCCCCCCTCGCCCCCTAATCGCCGCCACTGATTACACACATATATTTAATTTGTCAGTAATTTATATTAATTACTGGAAGGGTGTTGCATGATAGCTTCAATCTGAAGAAGTGCTTTTTTGAGGGGGCAATACTATCATGGGGGGGGGGGAAATATTCCTCGTTTACCTTCCCCCTGTAAAATATACCTTGCTTGCCCCTTCCTGGAAACGATCCTGAGGACGCCCGTATACATTATTTCATTTTCCTTATATTCTTTAATTCCGACACGGCTGAACAAAGGTCGAAAAAAGCATCTTTATTTTTTTTTCCAACCAAAACTCCATTTGAGGCCAAGAACAATGCGTAAGCACAAAAAAAAGGTCTTATTCTTGCCTTAAAGAAAATGACATGTGTCATCATTGCTGTTTTTGTCCCTGCGGAAGATTTGAAGGCCGCGTCTTCATAATAAAGGCCTTGTGGCCTTGGAGTGTACGACAAGTTTTGAGGAAGTAAGACACGTGGAACCAGCGAAGCATTATGCCGTCATTCTCTGTAACGAGGTAAATTATTCCGTAAGATTAGGACAGAACGGAAGTGAATACGCATTAACATTTACAGGAAAAGCTCGTCGGTAGCTTCCAGAATTCACACGCTACACCTGGTTAGGTTGGAATTAGTACCACACAATGATATATAAATAGGTAAGCCCCGCGACAGGTTAAGTTTGCAGCAACTTTTCACATATATAGACCCAAAAGTACGCGCAGAATATAGTTCCGCTGCAATACTGCCGATTTTCTCACTGTCTGTGATATGAACAGCTCGGCGGTTAAGGCAAGACTGGCACAGGAGATGCTGAGTGCTGTTCTAGCGTGGATTAATACATAACATCTGCTGCAAAGTTAACCTGTCGCGGGGCTTAGATACGTAGCTGACTCTGCCTGGACGAGTGAAGCCACCCAGGAGGTCTTCGTGTACTGCAAGAACTCGTTGGCTGCATGCGCGGTAGCCGAAATTATGGTCATTTCTTGCAGCGCACATAACTGCATAGGGTGACCAGACATACTCTTTTTAAGAGTATTATACTCTTTTAGAGGTTCATATACTCTATACTCTTTTCAATTTGCAAAAATCCCCAAATATACTCTTTTCCTTGCTATTTCATTTCATTCATTATTTTAATCGTAAAAATGCCTTAAAATCCACAGAACGGAAAACGTCAAGATGTTAACAAACTGAAGTATTTACTCCTTGACTCAAGAATTTCCTATGAACAATTTCAAGTGTCATTTTCATATTCCATCAACAAGCAAAACCTATTTCAAATTAATTATAATTTAATGATAATGATTAGGGCTGAGCCGATACCACTTTGAACCTATGCCGATACTCTTACCGATTCCCACCGATACCGATACCGATACTTGAAAATTGCAATAATTAAAATTTGTTCAAAATATTGATCAATATTGGTGTGTAAATATTCTCCTCCAATTATATGCATCAACATACCAAGAAATTTGCTTTAGAATATTCAAGAATTCCATCAGAATATTAAAATAGATATTATGTAGTCACAAAATATTATTTTTCGTGCAAAATTAGTGTAAAATAAAAAGGAAGTTTTAATTTTGCATAATTTCCAGGATAATTAGACTGTCAAGAAGTCGCGCGGGATTTTTGCGGACCCCGTGAAAGAGCAAAATGCATGCGCACCTTCAACCTATAGACTATACTCTTTTTGGTCAACAAATATCTGGTCACCCTATAACTGCATAATCCTGTAAGAGCCAGGATCGGATGTTTCCGTTCATAGATATGTATTTATTAATTGTGTACCTACATTTCTACTGTGAAATACGTAACTATTTTATGTATATGTTACTAGAAATGTGAGAATGTGTGAAAGGAAGCCAGTTCGTGTTTCGCTCTACATATTTTTAAAAATGTTATATTATTTGTGGGGCAAGCATAGGCGCTGACTTAGGAGGGCGAGGCACTTTCTTCCCCCCTTTCAATTCCTCAAGAAGTATATACATTATGCGTAAAAAATATTGTCAATCTTTCTCCCCACCCCGTTTCCCAAATATTTACATGAAGTTACGGCCTCTGGGGACAAACCATGTATATGTTATTAATATTTCCCAACACACTTCGCTTGAGATCGAGGTTTTTTTGTGTGTAGCCTCAACACATTTTGAAAACCCTCGGAATTATCGGTTACCTTCTTATAAAAAAAAGCAAGGAAGACAAGCATTTCTCTTTAAATCATGGCATGGAATTTTTTTCATGGGGACATATTCCTTTCATAACTGCTACGCAGTTTGACAGCCCCTGGAATAGTCGGTTAACTTATCAAACAAAATGCAACTTAGGTAATTATTTCTTTTTTAAGAGGAGTAAATGTGGTAACGTTTTTCATAGCTGCTGCGCAGTTTGAAAACCCTCTGGAATTTTCTGTTAAAACTTCTTTAAAAAAGGCAAGGGAGTTTTTTCCATTGGAAAATGTCAAATTAACATGTATTTTGTGCAATTTTAAAGAATTTTAGATGTACAAAACCCGTTAACATTACAAACGTTTCTAATATTATTTATTAATAAATTAAACGAACTGAATGGTATATTTTATGCTAAGGCACGTATCCAGAAATATATTTCAGAGACTGAGGGTCTTAACCAAGTTGAGTTCGTGTTTTAAGTCCACTTTATACACAGTAAGGCTAATTGGGACTGGGCCTACAGTTTAAAGTGGGATCCGAACCACTATGTGTCTCCTCCGGGTATCGAACCCGGTACCCCTTCATTACAAGGCGACGACGCCTCCTCGGGGATGCCCTAGTCTGAACCAAGTGATTCAGAAATAATAATAATAATAATAATAACAATAATATATAAAATTATACGTTAATATTATTTATAGGTTTACTCATAATTATGTGTAAATAAATTAATATTGTATTATTATTATTACATGAATAGATAAAAAGAATAGATTTAAGAATTGAGACGTAACAGCTTGTATTCAATATCTAGCGAGCGCATAATTACGATCAACAAAACTTATGTAATAGCAACATAAACCTATGTTAGATCCAGTTAACGAAATGTAAAGTTCGTGATTATATGCACATTATTATAAATAGTATTGTGCATAAATGTTCTTTGGTACTGCCATACAAAGCAATATAATCCTTGCCTTCCAGTTAGTTCGGTGGGAATAAATAAGCAAGTGGTAAACAAGCATATTTTCATTATTATTAGTACTCCATAAATCTTTTCCGGAACCCCCTAAATACGTTCTTCTTTATGTTGCATTAAGCCAAGGGTTCGAAGAAATCGACACTTTACATGCTACGCGAAGTATTTTTGCCTGACTTTCCATTAATTTAATAGCAGTGAATGCATTCTATTGCATAAAAGCATCTCAGAATGTGTTACGAATTCATTTTTCATCGTTACAACATTTTTCCCCAACACAAAATCTGTAAAAACCTCGAAATTAACATTGTAAGCATAGCTGCTGATAGCTTCCACCCACGACCGTTGCGGAGAGACGGAGTTAGCTATGCCATATATACATCATTGGTACCACAGACTCTTTCTTCTTCTTCTAACCAACCTAATCCAGCCTAACCTAACCTAGCTTCACTAATAACGTCACGTCAGACAAATTGACAATCGGACACGTCAGCCAATCGGATTGCTTAAAATTGTAGTGGCAGCAATCACTACCGACTATGCTACACGTACAAAATTTGTCATCCTGAATGCAGCATGGTGCCAAGGTGTGATATTTTGTACATACATTTTGTGTTAAATTTTATATTTTAATTACGTGCCATTATCCACCTCCGTGGGCGTCGGGAGGGGGTCGACTAGGTCCGTTAATTTCAAGTTACAAAAAATCATAAAGCTTATTAATTATATTCTTAATAAGGAAATGAAATTATTTTAGTTACTATTAGAATAGAATAACCAACTAAGAATTACACGAACCAGTTTGTTTTCATATTCCCCCATTAAAAAAAAAAAATAGTTTCACAGTTACCAAAATTCCAAAATTAGAATTTTATACGAGAGGTCACACAATATACACACTATGGCTAAAATTGTATTATTTTAAAGTTTTTTCTTGAACGCGGTATGTGGAAGTTTATAAACAAAATGGAATAACTATGAATTTTAGCACATTAACTGCGTAAAATGTAAGAATTTTAAGAAAAGAGTTGTGATGTATATTCTTCACTCGTCTGGTGCATCGAGTACAAAAATCTACCCAAGGATATAATAATAATAATAAAATGTCAATAAAATTAGATTGTTCATAATAATCATAAGCATGATAATAATTATTATTGTTATTATATTTGGTATTCAAGTTTTATCAATTGCCCAATCCCCCCTCCCCCTACAAAACGTTCTAGCGACGCCGATATCAACCTCCTATGTGCACCCACCCCTGAAGGGGAGGAACATGGAAGAAGCGATGAAGAGAAATAAAGGATCAAGATAGAGAGGAAGGAGAGAGATATGAAAGATAATAGAGAGAGGGAGTGGCAGAACAAAGGATTAAAGAAGAAAAATAATAAAATAAGTAATAAGACAGACAGAGAGAGAGAGAGAGAGAGAGAGAGAGAAAGAAGAAATGCTACAGAAAACGGGAAGGATTAAAAAAGCACAGGACTACGAAGACTCTCCGAAAGTAGATTAGAAAATTCTCAACAGATGGCGGGCTAAGCACGGAGAAAAACTTCGTGTATTGTGTGGGTTAATGAATAGAAAATAACAACAAATAATCAAAATTTTATTTATTGTGCTTTACTATTATATTCTACGTAAAACTAAAGAAAAGTTTGGTAGTATTCTGAAGTTAGTAGAGCAGATAGTAGCATTAAATGTACACTCGCGCTAGCTTATTCTTCTGAATTGTTGTTATATAGAGGCTGTAAATAAACTTCTTGTCTAAAACAAAGCAACGACTTTTGGTCGTTTGTTTTTTTGTAAATGCAATACTTGGAATTACTCCTGTAATTTCAATAGTATTGCGTTAAAAATAAAATATAAAATGACGTAATACTCGTTTAGGTTATGCTTTTTTGCTTACGCTTGTATCGTTAACGAACAGCCTTCGTTTCCCTTTACGATTCTTGCATTCTCGCAACATCCATACTGTTATCATCTGCGTAACTTTCTTTTGATCCCGATAGTTTGAATTTTGTTTTACGTCCACGTTTACGCACAGATAGTCTAATCGGGGCTGGACCGATTGTTTAAATTGGGATCCGTACCATAATATGCCTCCACCGGGTATCAAGCCCGGAACCCATTCATTACAAGTCAACTAAGTTACACTAGCCTCCCAGATGGCGTAGTGATAACGTCGATACCCGATGGAGCCACAATGTAGTTCGGATCCCACATTAAACTGTAGGTCCATTCTCGATTAGCCTTCATGTGCATAATAGTGTACTTAAAACAATCTCAAAATTGAAACATTTATGTTATAAAAGTTTAGAAGAATCAGGTTTTAGGTGATCCCAAAAATCGTTGTAAAATATCAGTAATTGATTCCACGCTACCTTGGCAGATTAATGACATGATTAATTAAATCTCTAGAAATCCACTGCTGGTCTCCATGAAACACTTTGTTTTGGAACTATATGCAGATAGCTTAAATAAGAAACTACTCTAGATATAGGATACTTCGACTTTTCTAATTTGCGAATTCTAAAGGCTTTCCCTAGAAATCGGTATAGAATATGGTGCCATGACATTAAAGTATTTCAGCGTCTAGTTTTATCTTACATTGTGCTAACTTTTGTTTGTCTTCACTTATCGGACAATTATTCACGGTAGTTCCATAAAAGCGAAAAGAAATCACGTTTTTGTAATTCGCTGATATCTTCAATTTCAAATCGGTTGCATAGCGCAGTTTTCTGTGCTCCTAAGTAAAATATTGATACAAATACGTACAATAGTTCATTTTACCTCAAATACCCCGGCTTCCCATTTTTGTTATCGAGTTATGAATCTGTGATAACTGGAAGAAGATATTACAAACATTTTCTTTTACTTCGCAGCCAGGGTTCATAATGCTGTCTTGTCTTCATAGCTGTGCTCAGAAGTGGAAGAAGAAATTAATAATAACAAAATGATGAAGATAACAATATTTTCTAGTCTTATTTTGTTTGTGCAATATGGAATATAACATATCAGGGAAGAAAATCTTCCATTGATATTTAGGTAATAGGTATCAAAACAATTGCTACACGCCTTTTCAATATTATGGCAATCTTTAGTAAAAGTAATGGAAGCATGAATGACAAGATTTGTATCTCGTAGAAAATCGAAGCGACGAGGAATAGCGGATGTTTTCGTTTGGTCTCTTGCTTCAGTACGTCATTCTCACATGATGATTATACCAAGCCGTGAAACTGACCACTACTTACAAGAATCCAAGGTACTATAAAAAACCTTACCCGGATCCAATAATATCTGTTCAGATCCACAAGACGAACAAAGAAAAAAGTACACGTTGATAGCACCGGAACAAGACAAATGACAAACGCATTTCGGCAAGAAAAAGTTACGTAACAAGACTTCGCCAAATTCCCCTTGCACACTTTTCTTCTCACACTGTTTTGCCTTGCTATCATGATGAGCTTAGCCTCTGATTCATGTAATCTATTGGATAGATCAGGAACTGCAAGACAGTTTGGTTTCGCTCTGACAGTAATGTAGAGGTTAAATCAAATCAAGCCAAATTAAGAATGATTGAAGAGAGATGCATGTCAAGGTAAAAGCTCTTGTGATGATGATAGCAGAACGTTTTGAAATATATACGAAGGACATTGAAATGTACTTTGCTTCTTAATTTCAAAGGCTTTTGGGATTAATGTGCTATTTGTGAGCACATTTTTATTTTATTCTTGCGAAACGTGTAATCAGTGAAGGTAATAGCCCGTGTCAAAAGTTGAACTGCACAATACGTAAACACTATCTCAACTAACCTGGAAATGTGTCAGTTGACTTTTATAGGGCTACCAGAAGATCGAAATTTGGAGAATTTGAACACTTTCAATGAAGCATAAGGTTTTTACAACGTACTGTATCATCTCAATTTCCTTCTTGAAAGAATGTTTACTTGTGTAACTTAGCAATTTCTACTATTTCTATTTCTGTAACAGTTGTTTTGAATCATGATGACGCATAAAAACACTATTACGTGAACAGTTTACATATCCCTTGTTTGATTACTGTTAAATTTGTGTGTCATCTTTGCTACTTCATTGCAATGTAGTTGGTACAGAACATGCAAAAACAAAATACAACTGTTTATATCTGTACGTGTTAAATGTTTGGTAACACAGTTGTGATTTAAGCTAATGCAATACCATTTAAACTGTTATACTGTTATTTAATATTATTTAACGAGATCCTGAGTCGAGCGCTTACTTCACACAACGATATTTTTTAAATATTCTTTAACTTGCACATCTCTGTTTCTAATCGCAACGATGAGAATGAATGATGACGAGATAGAATTATTGAAAGGGCACTTGCAAAGAAACACCAAGGCACATTCGAATCGAACTCATAAACTATCTGTGTCAATACCGAAAGTCAATCACTCAACGCGCACCTCTTATAATAAACAAAGGCTTAACGAAATTTGACATAATCTTCCATCAATTTGCGAGCAATAAATAGTATAATAAAAATTAGGTTGCTGTGACATAACACGAGTTAAGTAGTTGGTGCCTTATGCATAGATAAAGTTGATACAAGGTTGGCAATAGCTGGTTATTGACCCAACTGGATGTATGTGCCTTGGAAATTTCCACCATGCCATTTATACGAACATTATAAAGAAGCCAGTTCATGAAATCCAACATCCTTTGATATGACCAGCGTATAATTTTCCTTCTACGCGCCTTTCATTATGTTGACAACCAAATCCTGACATGTGACTGTCAAAAGATGGTATTAATAACAGGTGAAGTAAAATTTCTTGTATAAAGAACCACAAACCTTGAATGTTTCGCATATGACGGAAAAGGTTGCAAAATGAACACTTCTCCTTCGAATCGAAATCACAACGAAACTTTCTTTTAGCGTATAAAACTACATCATTTCTTGCCAGCAAGACAGTTGATTTCTGTATTGGTTTGGAATTTCGTGATAAAAGATTGTTGGAGCAGGAGAGATGCAGAAGTACATTGAGGTAGGTTATGTGACCATTGAATTAATTTCTTAGACTTTTATGTAACCTAAATGTATAAGATGCATTACTTATGAAATAATATAACGAATCTGAAATTTTGAATCGTTGAATTCATTGTTGAGTGCCTGTTGATTCGTTCTGATGAACAGAATGTCAAAATATCTAGGCCTATTCGCATCTGCACATCTGGCCAGAACCATAAATGAAATTAGATAGCATATGATAGCGAAAGTGATAGTAAAATTTGTACACACACATACTTATATTCATTACATATGTTACCTAATTATGTGTAAGTCATAAAAATATTGTATGCCCAAAGTAAAAGATCGATGAAATAACTATTACTTTTTAAACTGTGATGAAAAGTGTGTACAGTAAAATCACATTAAGGTACTACACAATAAATTCTACATTTTTTTATTTACATTTTACTTGGGATTACCGCTAAGCAGTTTTTCCCATATCTATATATGTACTGTACATAAACTTACATTTTTTAGTACATTATTATTAAAAGATACTCTCAACAATTTTTTTCTACTAAATAGTTAAGCCACATTTTCTAAAAAAGATAACAATATATATCCAACTGTAAGGTTAGGTTCACAAATCAAAGATTCCAAACACTGAGGAAAAGGAATTTCACAGTTTATAAGAGTTTTATAGAATGTCTCTCTTTCTTGTGTGTATCTATTACACTCAAATATGATATGGTGTATATCTTCCTTGTTGCCACATGTACAGTTTGGGTTTTGTACAATCCGGATCTTTTGTATTTAGTAATACTATCACATTCCGTGAACCTTGAACTTTTGTAAACCAAGGCCTCATTCTATTGAAATTAGCTACCCTCTGATAAAAGCTGCCTGCATTTTGAAATTCACCTTTGCACCATTCCGTCCAGTTTTCCTTCAACTTTTTCTTCACCCTCGGTAGAAGGTTCTGTGTACCAGGTTTTCAGCTCCAGTACAGGTTGAATTACCCTGGCTTGTTTTGCATACAAATCTGCCATATCATTTCCTAAATTTTGACAATGTGCTTTAACCCAGGTTAAATGAATTATCTTTCCCCTGCTCCTTAAATTTTGTAAAGTTTTACACAGTTTATAATGTACGGGGAGCATTTAAATAATAAATCATAATTGGACTGAATTTAATATAATACACTTTTGGAATCCGTTAATATTAATATATTTTTTTCTTGCAATTTATATGTATAAATTAGTGCTTGGTAAATTGCATAAGCTTCAGCTGTAAAAATGGAAAAATCTTCCTATAAATGTATCATAATTGATTCCTTCTTCTGTACATCATAAACAGCACATCCTACATTTTGACTACTTTTTGAACCGTCTGTATATATAAAGTAATAATATTTCCATCTTTCCATGTAATCATATTTTGTATATTGTTCAGGAAAATAAATATCTCTATATTCACAAACGGGAAAATCTAGAGTATATATGGGTTTATTCCTTACTTTCAATAATTTTTGATGATCCTCATAGTACTCATTATATAATTGCACCCATCCTATATCTTCGCAGTTATTAATTTTGCCTGTATCATATAATTCAACGAAGTCGAATAGAATGTCGTTAAACGGATGATTAACTTCTGACATTGTTTTTAACAGATATTTAATAGACATTTCTCTTTTCCTATAACTTAAGTTCCATTCGCATGCTTCCATGTATACAGCAACATTGGGAGTACTGTTCATCAGTCCTAGACACTTTCGTAGAACTTTCCTCTGCATTACTTCCAAAGGTCGAAATACACGTTCCGTAACTGTATTAAAGACTATAATCTCGTATTCTATTGTTGGTTTGTAATAGTTTTTGTAAAAATTCATCATGGTACTAGGATGACTTCCCCATTTTGTTGTAGCCATAGAACGAAATACATTGTAAATTACTTCTGCCTTTTTCACTAACATTTTTACATGAGGTTTCCATGTTAATTTAGTATCAAATATAACGCCTAAATATTTTACTGAATTTTCTATGGGAATGTGTAACTTTTTTGTGTATTGATTCACATTTTTCGGAGCTCCTTTTTTACTAAGTATAATCAACTTTGATTTTTCTGACGATATATTCATAGACCTATTCTCAAGAAATTTCTTTATCTCTATTATTTTCGCTTCCATGTTGGTGACTCCTTTATCTACTTGCTTTACACTCTCATATATACATAAATCATCTGCATATTGTATAAATCCAAATGGCTCAGGACATATTCTTTGAACATCCATTAAATATATATTAAAAAGTAAAGGACTTAAAGGGCTTCCCTGTGGAAGTCCCCTTGTTATCCATCTAGGACCCTCAACTTCATTGTGAAAGTAAAAATATAAACAACGATTTGTTAATAGATTCCAAATTATTTTTAGATGCATATAAGGTATTTTCAGATTTTGTAGAATGTTTAATAATTTATTTATATTTACATTATCATATGCCCCTTTAATATCTAAGAAAGCAGCAATAAGACTACTTTTCTTTTTCATTGCATCATAAATGTTTGATGATAACATTGCCAAGGCATCTGTACACCCCATACCCTTCCTAAATCCAACTTGAAGCCTTGAAAATAATTCATGTCCCTCTATATGCCAACTTATTCTCTTTAGAATTAATTTTTCAAAAAATTTCCCCAGTACTGAAGACAAAGCTATCGGTCTATAAGATTCTCCTTTATGTGGACTTTTGCCAGGTTTCAATATTGGTAAAATCATTTGAGTGTACCACGATTGCAGTACATTTCCTGAATTCATTATATAATTGTAGATATTACAAAGATATATTATACCACATTTTGGTAAATTTTGAATCATCGAGTATGTTATTCCATCTTTTCCTGGAGTTGTGTCCTTGGCTCTAAGTATCATGTCTCTTATTTTATCGATCATGATATTGGAGTATAATCCTTGTGAATGTCTATCTTTAGGACTGAAAGAGAAAATTTCAGGGCATCTGCAGGTTCGTGTTTATTATTACATGTTACCTTCATAATAAATTCATCTTTCTAGGTTTCTTTGAGTGGTATTAATCGAGGGGTATGTGGTTTGCGGATTGTTTTAAATTTAGCCCACACGGTACTGATACTCTCTAAATAAATAAATTCTACAAGTATTGTCTGCGTTCCGAAGTTTAAATTTTTAAGCAGCGGCAGTAGCTATTATAGTAGATGACTAATTGTACAAACTAATACAATTTGTGTACAGGTAGAAATGTTTTTCAACTTTCTTAATATAATCACTTACGAGAGTTACAAATAATAACCTTTTGTGTTTTACCTCACCTTGTGCTTACTTTGTACAATCTTTAAATATAAATAAGCCATGTTTTTCTAAAGAAAGTAAACTTGTATGTCAAATAGGATACTTTAAGCTTATTTTTATTATATTTCAGTACGTAGCATCATCTATTGTCGTCTAGCGAACTATTTTGTTCATCGTGTTCCGTAAGTTAAATTTAAACCACAGAACATTTCATTCTTGGTCCATCTATAGTTTATAATACTTTTACATGTTATGTAAGGACACTGTATTGGTTGTAAGGTGATGATTCAGATGAATGTAGTGAGAGTGTATTTAACATAGTTCATTTTTGTCTTTAATTTTCATGGCTGTCAATATGTCTTCGAGCCTATAATCTTTATCAACCTTTCTCACTGCCAACGTAGCCAGATAATGGCACAAGCTCGACTTGATCAAGCAAATATGAGCCGAGGTTGTCCAGGCGGTAGGGAGTCTGGCTGTGAAATGAGAAGCCCGGGTTAGATTCCCTGGTGGTTGATCATAGGGGAGAATTTTTCATACGTCACTGCATAGAGTGGCTGGAGTTCACCTAGTCTGGGTACCTGGGGACAACTGATGGCCTGAGAGTGATGCTGATCACATCACTTTTAACTATGTCCGAGATCGTGAATGTGTGCAGTCCTACTTCCCCCCCCAATTTCCTTCATAGCACAGTGCAATGTACAGTGGGATCCATGAGTATTACCGTGCAAATTGTCCATGACTATTTTCATTAATTTTTCTCTTACGTCCTGTGTGTTTTTGAATGATGGATTTTTATGTAGTTGGTGCAGAAGTTGTCAACAGCTTGTTTTAAGTTTTCTTTTAATTCTTGGAGCTCTTGTTGGGTCAAATAAAGTGCACGAACATGGTGATGGACAATTTGCACGGTAATACTCATGGATCCCACTGTACAGGGGTAGCTTGACCATTTTTTTTATCAATCGAGTTTGTTTCGACCTCAAGTACAGAATTCTGTTTGGCAACACTGCCTTCATACGAAGCAAGTCGGGTGCGTGAAGGCGAGCCCATTAAAAACTGTTAATAATCCCTGGTTGATGGAATGACGTCACTTTTGACGTACGTGAGGGGAAAAAATACAACAAATAGAATCTCAATTCTTCACTACATTGAGCACCAAACAGCCTTTAAACTTACATTAATGAGTAGATATTACGTACACATTTTCAGAGTTCCTGTGTGTCATCCCACAGTTCACGGCTGACATTGAAACCTCCCGCTTGGCGGCGCTAGTAACTTCCGGATTAGCCTTATACACGCAAGTGACATATCCCATTCTGTGTAGAATCTAGTTTATGCTCATAAAACACCCCGCAAACCTATAACATTGATCTAAACTTGATTAAGATGTCCACTATTAATATTAAAATGTTTAATTTACATGGTAGATAACAAAATAGTAGTAGTAATTTTATCTTTTTCAGTTTTTCATCATCACAATCTTGGCATCATGTTACGCAAACCCTGATGATAAGAATGAAACAGAAACACTGATTTACAAAGAATCAGGAAGAAGTAAGTACACGATTTGTAGGACAAATGACAAACAAAGTACGGTGATATTTTGTGTACATATAGCCCCTCCCTAAGGTTCAAACATTTGCTCTCAGAGGGGCGATCTAGTATCATATCTTCTTCAAATACCACCCTGATAATATTAACAGTAGACATTATCTGGTTGTAATATTATAGTATTGGTGATAAATGCTTTACAATGGTCTTGCAAAAAAATATACAGTTTACGGAAAACGTGTCGAACCGTTTTGCTAGTGTTACGGGAATTTCGAAAAGTTTTATTTTGAAAGGGGTGTTGTACAGTCAGGGACATTAAAGAACAACCTTAAATTTCTATACTTGATGTCGAATAACGTAAAATTCAAGAAGTAATACCGACGCACAATTAGTTTTCAATGTGGGATGTAAGGTGTACTTTCAATAAGTGCTTAACAACACCTGACTACAAATCCATTTACTTTTTATTTATAATATTTGAGAAAAATTAAAATAAACTTTATTATACGAGGGCCGCACTGAAAGTTTCGGGAAAATGACATAAAGAAGAAGAATGAAAGTACATCAATTTTTTATTGCTTTTCAAAATATTCACCCTTTACAGCAATGCATTGTTTCATGCGATGGAACCAATTGTTGAAACAGTTATGCCAGTCTGAAGTTGGTACCTGCGAGACATGCATTTTGTATGTTTCGATAGCCTCTTCGGGAGTGAAAAAAAGCTTACCACGCAACTTGTTCTTCATTGTTGGGACCAAAAAACAATCACATGGGGCTAAGTCAGTTGGATAAGCTGGATGAGTCATGAGTTCAACTTGTTCATGGTCCAGAAAGTTCCTTGTGTCAGATGCTGTGTGCGAGCTGGCATTGTCGTGATGCAGAATGATTCGACGATTGGGGTTTGAAGTTCTGAGTACGTGGAGTACTTGTGGCAGGCAAATTGTGGTATACCATTCTGCATTGACTGTTCTACGATTCTCTAGTGCAACAGTCGAAATGTGACCTGATTTACCGAAAAAAGATGCAACCATTTTTTTCGACACACTGCGTGCACGAACAATTTTCGTTGGTTTAGGCTCATCCTCGAACACCCACACAGCAGATTGTCGCTTTGTTTCAGGTTCTTAAGAGTAAATCCATGATTCATCGCCTGTGACAATGTTAAACACAAGATTTGATGATCCCGACTTGAACCGTTTGATCATAGCCTTGCACCACTTCACACGGTCGTCTTTTTGTGCTTTTGTTAAATTGTGTGGCATCTAACGGGCACAAAGCTTTTTCACACCTAAATGATTGTGCAAAATTGTTTGTATTTGACTCATGCCAATACCTAAGAAACCATGAATTTCGCGATAAGTCACGTGTCGATCACTGTTGATTAGTTCACGAACTGCATCAATGTTTTCTGGCACAATGGCTGTCGATGGGCGGCCTTCAAGAATTTCATCACTAAGGCTAACCCGGCCACATCTGAATTCTTGAAACCAGCGATAAATTGTCGTCTTTGATGGGGCATCTTCGTGAAAAGTTTCGATCATTCGAGTAACACACTGTTGCTGTGTTAAACTTCGCCGAAAATCATAATAAATCGTGGCACGTAAGTTCTCTCTTGTTAATTCCATTTTTTTTTACAAACACCTCACTTCAAACTTCTATCCTGAAACGAAAACGAATCCATGTTACATCAGTCCTTGTAATTACAGTCGACAAATATCACAGTTTATAAATATAACAAAATCTAACAGATTGCATAGTTGCCAGTACCTGATTCCTGAAACTTTCAGTGCGGCCCTCGTAGAGGCATTTTAGCAAATATAGAAACTTCTCATAAACTACAAGGTGTTTCATAAATCATACTCATTTATTAAAACCAATTTCTATTAACCCACAGGCTATGGCGTTGGTTATGGAAACAACTATGGTGGAGACTACGGTAGCTATGGAGGCTATGACAGCTATAGCCCCTATGGAAACAACTATGGAGGATACGGAAGTGGTGGATACGGAAGTGGTGGATACGGAAGTGGATACGGAGGCTATGGGAGTTATGGGGGCTATGGATACCCTTCCTATGGCAACAGCAACAGCGGCTATGGATATGAAGGATATGGGAACCGATACGACGACTATGGTGGTTATAGAAGAGGAGGATACGGAGGAAATCGCAACAATAGATATGGATATGGAAATTATCGTGGACATTCGTATGGATAATATAGAGCAACAATGGTTCCAATAAAAACTGTTGTTTTGTGTTTGTCCAAATGTTGAAATGAGATAAATACCTTTTTATATTTTTATGTTTGTGTTTATTTCGAAGAATTAGAGCGGGGAGCAAATAGGAAGGTGGGTGGTGTGAGGGAGCGCAGTGGAATATAATGTCAAGTGAGTGTACAGTATTTCTTTTGTTGTTAATGTGCAATTTCAATTGAACTGCAGGGTACAATAGAAAAAAAGAGCAACAACATGTCTCAGCGGCGGATTATGGATGCTTCATCATGCGAGAAGCGATGCTAAAAAAAAAAAAATTGAAGATCTTGCCATGAACTTAGTCACCAATAACTTACAAGGCCTGAGAAAATTTCAAATTTATTCGGTACCCTTCTATTCCCAGTGTGCCATTGGCCTATATGTAATTTTTAAAGAGTTATTTTAATATCAGACACTATTAATTTACCTGATACAGCGATTACTTGATCATTTTTAATAATATTCCACGTACATTACAAAACGTTGGAATGAATATTGCCTTATTAAATGCAATGTATTATGTCTATATAATTTCATAAATCAGCGTATGGAACTTAACCTATGTACAATTTTTAATAATCAAACGATTTAAGTCTGTCGTCCGACCTGTGTCATAAGACAAAACACTGACTCACATTCTTAGCTACTTTTCGTGTGAATAATTATTTCCGACTAATATCCACCAACATGCTTACAGGTGTAGATTTGCGTTTTGTTTTGTGACGTCACAGGTCGAACGCTACGATTAACCCGAACAGTATTCGAACTTTGAGATTTGACGAGGAAATATGCTTATTTGTAATATGATTTGTGTGTTGAAGTCTTTGTCTTGTTTTAAAAGAACTTCCGTATTACATAATCTGTTTTCATATAATATATGTTTTAATGTTATATACAGTATGTGTTAGTACATAGTTACAATTTCATTCAGCGTGTGTCCTGTATTGGCAAGCGAGAAATACGGCATTAAAATCGAAAATAAAAGATCGAATACAAGTTTCCTGTGTGACAGTCAGACACCCTGAGGACTATACCACCGCGGCTGCCCCATTTATTAAGCACGTAAATCAGATATAATGCAGCAATGAATTTTTAATATGATTTCAGCCATCTTTAAATACAGCGTCCCTTGCCAAATGATAATAGAACATTATAATATGATTTGTGTGCCGAGTTCGTCTTGCTATTTTCCCACCACCTAAGCAGAGCATTATTATGCTCAATAATTCAAACTTCCGCCTGCAGAAGATTCGATTCTTCTTTCCCCCACGTTCCCAACTGACACTCAATTGTCTTTTTTATGATGCGCATGGCTAATATAAATTAAACCAAGAAATCAGGGTTGCCTTCTCGCACAGAAGTACCAAGACCTCGGCTACTGAGTTCAGTTTACGTGTTCTACTTGGGAATAATAGAGACCATTGCCGAGTTTAGAACTTTCGCCACCAGGATCGCTGCAGTCAAGTACATATTTCGGTTCCACAGAATAAAGTGCAGATTCCGCCAATTATAACAAGAAACGAGCACAGAAAACAACGTAGAAGATAAATCAAAGGTTCGTGGATGGATACACTTGAAAATTCCTTAATAAATAGGCATGTAATCTTCATCGCACCTTGCTGAGACATTCAAATTCATTTCCTTATACAGTGCGAAAGCTTAGAAGTAATTTGTCAACCTTGGTCGAAATAAGCTAAAATTAGATTAAAATATTCCGTAGATGAATTATCGGCACCGTTTATTTTTAATCAGCAAATTTTGAACAACAAGGCTATTTGAATGCAAAATATATGTCATGAATACACAGCAATAATGACATGAGTGTCTATTCAACGATTTCTTATCATTATTCATTCTCACTGGCGTACGCAGGATGTTTTTTGTCGGGAGGGGCTGGAATTGTACAGGTGGATAGTACTCAGTAGCGTCAACTTATATGAACCTGTGAGGCACGAGCCCACCCAATAAATTATAACGATATTATTATTATATTTGTAATTATATATTTGATTATTGAAATCAGTATATAACAGATTTAAAATAGTAAGAATGCATTGCTGGTTGATTGTTTGATTGATTTGGTGTTTTAAGTCAACTTTATGCACAGTAAGGCTAATCGGGACTGGACCAAGAGTTTATAATGGGATCCGAACCAGTTGTGTCTCCACCGGGTATCGTGGCCGGGACACCTTGATTACAAGGCGACGACGCTACCACTGCGCTATCGGGGAGGCCCTGCATTGCTGGTGTGAATTAATAAGTGGACGGTACACACAAGAAGATATTTCGTATATACACAAATTTTCACTCTCAAAACCACTCTGATTTTTCCCGATTTTACCAGTGCTTTTGATTGAAAATTTTCATTTTTCCTAAAATTACGGAGGGGACCGTCGCCCCATCAGCCCAAAATCTGGGTACGCCAGTGTTCATTCTCATCGTAGTCGGCACCCTAGAACTACAGTTTAAAGTTGTGTGGCACATAGAAGGTTACGTCATAACCAAGAAACGAACCCGAAGCCACTTGATTACAAGGCGTAGTATGTGGTATGGTCAAGAAGCTCCTTTTCATGGACACAACATTTTTTTTCCTCTACGGACAAGATGATGATCGAGTTATTTCATTCAAGGTCTTCCCCAATTAGGAATATCCAGAAACAGATTGCAAAAAAGAAAAATCCCTCCCCTACCACTTACCTGCCTACTCACGAAAGATCTTCCCTGTCTTAGGATCAGTGTTGCCACCCGTAAGATAATATCTGCAAAGGCAGGAATACAGGTGGTGTGAGCATGGCAAAGGAGAAAACGAAATTCCGTAGCTAGAGGGGGTACATGGTGGGCATTTGCCTACACACTTGTAGAATTATGACTATGGAACTCATATTACATAAGCACACTTACATTGTGAGACAGAAGTCTCAATCCCGTAAGTAAGGAAGCTATGCTTCCCAAATACCTGTCACTAGTTACGGGCATGGCCGTTCTCTGTAACTTATTCAATTTGCTTTCTCTCTTTTTTCTATTTTTCTTCCTCCCTCTGTTTCCCTCTTCTGTTCGTTCTCTCTCTCTCTACATCGTTTATTTCTCTATTCTTCTTTCAGTTTCCTTTCCATCTCCATCTTTATCTGTTTTTCATGGCCCTCTCTCTTTTCTTGTGCTGTTTCTCCGTTTGTATCTCTTTTTTATCCCTTTCTAGCTCATTCTTTCATTATTCTCTTTCTGTCTCATCCGTATCTCTTTGCCTTTCCTGTTTCTTTCCTTCTATCTCTTTTTTTATCATTCTCTCTCTCTCTCCTTGTCGGTACAGCCCACCGCTCAGGAGAAGATCCCTGCCGGAAGTCAAGTGACATAGCGGCAGGCGAATCCACTATTAGGGTTGGGGGAGTGCACCCTGGGTCAGAAACAAGCGCTGTGGTCTCGCTGTAAGCTTTAAGACTGATTACTTTTTTCTTTTTAAATAAAGAGCCTGCAGATTGTACTAACTACAATGTTTATGCTATTTTTAACGACGGAATTGCCTGTTACAGTACTGGCGTTCGAAGAGAATGGCAAAGAAAAAAATAATTGCGAAAGCGGACAACGTTTATTTGCACTTACAATGTGCAAAGCTACAAATGTCAACAATGATAAACATTGCTTTGTCGGTCGACGTTTGCCTGATTGTTTCATATCGACATTGTTGTTCATTTATTTTATTCGAACGTTTCCGACACAACACGACTAAATAGTTGCACTATAGGCAATACAAAAATATTCTGTAGACTGAAAAACAAAACAGCAACCAATGAGAAATAAACAAATTCATAATTCAAAACGAATTGAATTCCTGATGACATTCATGTCAAAATAATCGAGACGATGAGTTTTCTCATCGGTGCCCGATCATTCCGTTCAAGCGAATCTTTCCGAATCCTCTTGATTGTCGGCTCCGACAAACCTGTTGCTGCAGACGCACGCTTGGTGCTCTGTGTAATTGCCAGCAAATATTGCTTTTCTTCAGATTCACGATCGCAGAAATCAATAACTTTGCTGACAATCTCACGCACTTCATTATGCACAGTAACACCTTTCCTCCTTACATCTGTCATATCTCTTAGAACACCATGAAAACCACGAAAAATCCCCCAAAATCGCAATTAAACTAATCACCCACGTACAAGCCCTTCCGCAACGACAATGATCGCAGCGGAAGACTTCCTGCTACCCCTAAAACCTGCAAATGGACCGGTCTTCCCCTGTCCCTCCGCACGTCCTCGCCCTTCATTTGGGGATCTTCTCGTGAGCGGCGAGCTGTACATCTGTTTATCATTTTCTCTCTTGTGATTTCTCTTTCAATTATTCTATCGATAACCTCGTTGCAGACTAGGCTCACGATATGGCTTGGGACTCGAAGCAGGGCCGGGACTACCAAGAGGGAGTGTCATTTTTCATCATTATGGCCAGTGGCGTAGCAACATATCGCGAGGCCCTGGGCGAGATTAGAATGCGAGACCCTCATCCGTTTTAAAATTTGAAATCTCGATGTGAATCGATACATAATCTTCACGGATACGTCAGCAAATTATCATATTTAAATAATATAAAATTACTGGAGAAAATGATATTTAATAATTTCACTCACCCTAAAAATGTCTTTCTTTGTTTTCCGGGAGCTGATATATGAAGCTGTAGGAAGGAAGTTGCGAACAACCCAAGCATGTAAATGCCTCACACTTGCGTCGTGGCAGTTGGAGTTGCTTTATTGTTGACATATTATAATTGGGAGTGCAAGGTCGAGAGAAAGAAGAAAATAGAAGACAAATTTCCTTTTATTCGAGAAATGAATAAATTGGTAAAAATATCCACGCAAATTATCGTGAATTTTTGCATAGATGTTTCACATGAGAAATATGACAATAATTCTTACTTTTCCCCGGGCCCCCTTAGGCTTAGAGCCCGCCCGTTTGTATGTTACGTCCCTGAATTGACGCATTATAACGTTTAACTAGAATTTAAGGCCAGATAATCTCATTCCCTACAAAAATTAGCATTTTCCCATCTATTTCCCCCTCACTTCTAATTAATACGTTTTTTGTATCAACCCCATGAGACGCGAGCCCCATTCAGGCGCGAGGCCCCGGGCGGTCGCTCACTTTGCCCAGCCCTTCGTACGCCACTGATTATGGCACCCCCTTAAATATTGCACGTAAAAACAAGATGGCGCTGTGTTCACTGCGTAACTGCGATCTACTCCGTGGGTACATATTTCTAACTAGGATACCGAACGCTTCGTGCGGTGCGAGATTCCCGCCTGCACACTGCACCTCAAGGCCAGTAAGCAGCAGGCGCTCTGCTTTTCACGGAACCACCCTATGTGATGATTACAATGCCGCACCGCACTGTCACTCACGAATCAGATGACAAGAGTTTTCCCACTGCACCAACGTGACCGACGAAGCCTCCTACATGGCGTTCTCCCTCCTTTCCGCCCCTCTTACAACGCTACAGTACCGATACTGGCTCTAACGTCCTCAGGTGCATACGAGAACGCTCATCCACAAATGCGGAGAGGTTGCCCAGGCCTGGTTTCGTTTTAATGTTAGTTTATGTGATCATAATGTTCATTTATGTTACCAAGTGTATTCTTGTAATTTTTTTAATTTTTGATCCCCCCCCCCACTTTCGCCACTTTTGTCCCCGCACTAGTCTAAATCTTATCTACAAAGGGAAATATACTATCTTTGCCCCCCTAGTTTTGGCATCTTCCCCCCCCCCCTAGTTTTGGGACCCAATCACCGCCACTGCTTTGTATAGTAATGTTTCCAAAACACGATGTTCTAATTACATAGACGTAACTTGGGACTTAACGTGGGGGACAGAATGAACAAGTTTTCAAAAATATCATCCGGAACCATTTTGTTAACACTTACATTTGCAAAATCATAAAAGTTACTTGTTTCTTTGTTCCTCAGGTTCTAGAAGGTTTACAAAAGTACCATTAACTTGTAAATTATCATACACCTAAAAATATCTGGGGCTAACTGCCCCCATTGCCCCTACCATATTACACCTATATCTAATGATACGTTATCACCAACCTTATATAGAGAAACATATCAGAGAAATTACCACTAATATTCTTAAGGGAAAGATGGGTGTCTCTCAGAGCTGAAGAAAAGAATGACAATTTCTTCTAACTCAAGTTTTTACTTGCCTGAGAATTTTCTTCTTGGAAATGTAGAGCATATTATTAAGAACAAACACAACATTTGCCATAAAGTAATTGTGAACTTAAATTGCTTTTCTAGGAAGAAATCATATCCGTGGGTTCCTTAACCTCCCTTCCCCAGTTAGAAGTTCTGAGTTTAAATCAAACTGTTTCTGCCTCTGGTAAAACGGTCTAAGCCAACTTCGGTACTAAACCGAAAGTTAATATGTGGTGGTTTTGATAACAATAAGTTGGCAACACTGGCACAACTCGTGCTTCCTTGGTACAACAAGTTGGCAACACTTTGTACACATGGTGATTTCTGGAAGCTTCGACTCTGCAACATTTCACACAAATGGTGATTGTTTGGAGTACCCGGTTGGCAACACTTCACGCAGAATCGTTGCCCGCAAATCAGAAGAGGTGGATCCTGATTTTGATTTACTGACATTAAGCTCAGAAGCGCACCGTCCTTGAATTTTTCTTCTTCCTTCTTACTGCCGCTGATTTTTTTTTCAATGGTTATCTTATTTTGCCATGGCCTTGCTCGAGGGATATCCCTCCCTCCCCTTCTGTCCAGCGAAGCTATAAAATAATCTTCCGTGTGGCAGCCATATTGTTGTTACTCTGCAGTAGTGCGACATGGCTGCTAGAACAATTGTGAGTATCTTGAAATCACTTTCTAGAGTGTTCTGTGACCAAGTATTCTATCTGCAGTCATATTAGGGATAATAATCTTTCTCTTATTCGTTACTTTATTATGATTTATCTCTATTTTATTTTTATTTCTTTATTGCTATTGTTTTATAGTATATTTTCCCCCATTTCTTAGTTTACACAGAGTTATAGTGGTGCCAACTTTGAAAAATATTGGGTGGACTGAACTCAGAGATTTGTTTTATAATTTTATGCAGGCTGAGGATTGGCCCTACCTGAATTTCTCTTTTGTTCCTTGGCCAGATAATTTAGGCTTTTACGTTTAAAAACAGTTTCAGGCCATTTCTGAGAGGAATGCATGAATTTTATAATGGTTGCTTGTTTGTCTATATTAGTTATAGGTGCTTATTTCGAAGATAAATTGCTTTTTGAGTGCTTAATCCTGGAAAATGTCGATATTCATCAATTTTGGTGACTATTTTGTATTTTTCGGTGCTTTTTGCCTGTCAATATTGAGAGTTTTTAGTGCCTACAGATCCTCACCCTGGTTATAAGCCCTTCCTGCCCTTACTTTCCGAATAACGATGTAACGACGGATAGTGTAAATTAAAAAGAACACAAACGTATTGGAAATGTGACAAAGTTATTAAAATATTTTGATAACACTGAAGTCAGTAATTAAGTTGTGAGAGTTCTTTAAGTGCATAATGATGAAACTTTATAAAACATAATAAAATACAAATATTTGGTGGGGTTGTGGCCCACAGACCCATATAAGTTGGCACCCCTGCATAACTCTCTTTCTGTTTTTCTGTGACTTTCTTTCATTGCTGTTTTCATACTTTTTCGTTATTTTTATATGGCTCTATCCAAATTTTCTACCATTTGTTGTTCGTATCTCTGTTAGTTTGCGTCTCTTTTCCATCTCTTGACTTAATCACGACAATGAGAGTGAATGAATGATAAGCCGAACGCGAGACTTCCGAAGCATTACGCTAACCACTCTTCCACGACTTTTATAAATAAGTATTTGTGTGTAATCTGAGATATGCATCAACTAATTAATATTGCCACTTCCCGATTAGTCTATCCGAGAATAAAGTAGACTTTACCAAACTCTTGATACACACACGCACACACACACACACACACACGTAGAGTAAGTACATTTTGGCCAGTCGCACACCCGTTCCGGCATGACGTAAGATTCAATTACTACATTTAATTGATGGCTTCAAGTTGCCCCCGTTTGCGGTCTGTGATTAGATGTCTGTGCCTGACGTGAAAGGATTTGCGCATGTGCAGATCGTTTTGTCGCAAGCTGCTCCACGCGAGACCAAATTCCACTGACCTTCGTTGTTTTGTCGCAAACTGTCGCAACCTGTCGGGTGACTCGAGTGAAATGTATCGTCCGGTGTGCGGCCGCTGGCCTTTGACTGTAAGATCTGTATCCACTGACTCTTGCATTTCTAATTTGTCATTTTACTTCGCTTTTCTACCTCTTGAGTTGAGCGTGACGTAACGGTGAGCGTATGAAGTGGTAAATAGATAGAGCAAACACGCATTCACGACTAACCATGGTTCGAATCTAGATTCCTGCATATAGTGCGTTACTCTAGCCACTTCGTCACCGGATCTCGGTCTAAATGTGATATTTTTCACTTCAAATCTCTTGCCTCAATGCTTGTTGCAAAGCGAATTAATCCGAACGAAGAATAATCTTGTAGTTATAATTTTACATCATAGATGGCTCTTTTAATAATATCTTATAAATGGTTTGTGAAGAGCTAAAAAGGTCAAGAAAATCAAAATATATTTTGCAAGAATAATAACCAAATATATAGCGCGTTTTAACACATGCATACATATAATGATATTATTTGACATTTTTGTTATTGTATTCTGGTGTACTAACATTTTTACAGTACACTTTGCGCCTAATATGTAATATATTCAACGATATTATGTTTCAAACAAGAATGCATACCTGAACCAAGAAGTTGTTAATTTTGCAAATGCACAAAAATTTGTGCATTCATATTTAACCTATAAAAATATAAGAAATAGAAAATAGAACGGTAATTGTTAATTTAAACCACCCCGTTAGGGAATTTTTAAAAACCTTATTATTATATATACATATATTGCATTTCTAACTATGAAAGAAAACTCTACGTAAGTTATTCGACACATGGTAAATTTCAATAATAAGATATCGAACGTACACAGAGGAAAATTCCATACATCTCCCTAAGGAATTTATGATATTGCATTCATTTCAACCCTAACCGTGCAAAAAAATAATCCGTATGGAAAATTACGACAATAACTCGCCTGCCACCGTGGCAGAGTGGTTGGAATCCCGGCCTGTGCTATGTAAAATGAATCAGATCAATTAAATCAATCAATGATATAACGCAATTAAAGCCACATCTCCCTTACAAGTCTACTAATGTGTCGTAGAATGTACTAAGTTTAAACTACAATACGATTACACTTTAACATACGAGGGGTGATCAAAATGTGGAATCAAGCTCATTTTCCACCTTATTGCAGTCTTAAATTTACATTTTTGATTGCTGTTTGAGCATAGGGATGAGAGGAATTTGCATATTTTATGATAACTTGATTCATTCCAAATCAGGAATAATCATTTCCTACCCACTGAATATGAAAATCATATTTTTAAATATATCGTACTTACAGAATTCTACTTCAGTTGAGTTCGTTTTAGAGCCCCATAGCTGTATATAAAATATCATTAAACTAATTTATGACAGATATGTACCGTATGCAGTGCCCTTTAGAAGCCATGTATTCGGTATTTTCTCAGACTTCTAGAAGGTGTTTTACAAGTACTTTTCTATGAAATAAGAAAACTTTGACGTATGTTAACAGCACTTTTCGAGCGCTTGATGACATCTGTAGCGTTGTGTTGCATTTAAAAAAAAATGATTCCCGATCAACTCGCAAAAGATCTAACTTTGCAGAATTTGTAAAACATTTGACATAGTAATTATTTGTAATGTAATTAGCTGTACCTTATGATGCTCTTCAAACGCTGTAAGTACTATCATTGCATAAACCGAAATCCTTCATATCTCAGAGGAAGCAAAGTTAGAGGAAAACCGTACGCTCGAAATAATTTCTTTCAATGTTTGGTGGACAATATGAAGAGCCGGTTTGAAAAGCTAGGTTTCTTTGCGGGTGTGGTCGTATTAAATGCAGATACATACCTGTGCTTTATGGTGACATGTTAATTCCTCGTTTATATCAAAAAGTGAACTTTAATGTAAGCGAAAGCGTGTATGCGTCACCAGTCGAAGATTTTCGCATCTACAAAGAAAAGTCAATACACATTCCCACCTCACTCAAAGACTTCGTGAATCCAATCCAAATTGTACCAATATCTACAGCTGAGTGTGAAAGCGGGGTCAGTGCCAAGAACCTTAACTTTACTGATTAGATAAATCATTTAGAAGTTTTAAACCTGCTTTTTTTTCAATACTTGTAGACTCCCAGTGCATTGTTTTAATGCAGAAAACTTTGCAACAAAATGGATCAAGTCATAAGCATTACAGTGTCCTTGACAAGCCAACTGGCAAATCATCGAACCTGCAGAGTCTCATTAATTTCGTGCATTCAACTGAATAATGTCATTTTCTTACAGTTTGACTTAAGAATTTAACTTGAAATGGTGTTATGCTTGTGTTGCATTCAATATCAAAATTAGATTTTAAGCAATTTATGTGAAATTCTAAGCATATCTAATTCATAGGTAAATCCTCCCCTCCTGATATAATCACAAATCGCACCCTGTTTTAATGTCTAGGAAATATCGCTGATCCATTTCAACTAGGAATGATATCGAGATGAGACAAATGTGTCACCACTCAAACTTTCACAACGTATATATGTCATTAAAGCAAAATGTTTTCCTAACGTTTTTCTGCTTTACATTTTGTTCGACGCTGCAAAACATTTTATCCTGAACTGATGAAACCGGGCAGCACAGGCTCGCAATTGTCACTAATGGATTAACGACTTATTTGGAATATGAACAAGATATACGTCTTGTATGTCTGAATAAGACACACTAATTTAAATTTATTTGAAGTAAATTCTTCAAATGTGATACCAAAGTTTCGAACGAGATCGTCTCGTTTTGATTTAGCAGAGATTTATTTCAGTCTCTTCTCCAAATTTGAGACTTTTCTTGTCTCAGTACCATCTCTATTTTCAAACAATCTCTTAATATATAGGTTTAAGTACAGTTTTCCGAACACCCTCTGACAAAGTTATAAAAATAATCGGTGAGGTATATTGTACCCCCGAAATTGGTCTGTCGTGTCGCATCTCGAAAACAAGACGAGGCAGGAATTCGTTTCGGAAAATTCCATTTGAAAAATTCAAAATGAAAGAAGGTCAGTCATATGCTCTTCTGATGCAGATTTATATCTTCGAATCGACGCGATCACTTGTTTACAAAACATGTACCCCCCTTATACGAAGGGAATTCGTCTGCAGCGTGATTTTCTGAAAGTAAACTTTAACTCATTCCATCGTTCCACACATATTTTGAATAATTTTCATCTCCTTAAAAAGATTTCCAAACACACAGATCAATGAACTAACTAGTAGCAAGCACAATGTAGTACACGTAGAATAAGTCTACAACGGATTGAATTGCTGTGGTAAGGAAAATAATGCTTACAACTTATATTATTTGTATTGAGCAATTAGAAAATACTAGGTTCCTTTAACAGTAGCATCTTGTATCTGAGGGGGGGGGGTACAAGGGGTACAACTAGAATCTTCATTTAGGGGGATACAGTACCCCCTTCAAAAATTTAGGGGGTACAATGTACCCCTGTACCCCCCGTTCCTGCGCCACTGTTCTTATGGGTTTGATTCTATGTTAAGAAGGATTACGTCAGCCCTTGTGCTTGTGCGTGTGGTACTGTAATGTTGTTTGTGTACTTTTATAAAATTTGTGTTAAACTAAAAAAAATTGCAGTACAAACGTACATTAGAAATAATGTAACTAAACGTTTGGCGTTTAGGAAATATCATTTTACAAGAAAGAAAAAACTGCACTATATAAAATTTTATATTTATATTCTTCATTCTTCCATTAAAGAAAATATTCAATTTACATTTTTGTTGTTTCATTGATACTTTTTCCACCCGACGAACTGTATCTTGGATGACTACCGTGACTACCTCCCTATGTACTATATTTAAGTTTTTTTTACTACTTTTCACAAACACTGGTATCGGTATATTAAACTAACTAAAATTAATAACAATGACACTGAAGGATCTTAGAATGTGTTTAAACACTTTACATTTTAGGAATTTAAATATGTAGGCTTCATTTGAAATTTACGTACCATCAGACAATATATCATTTAGTAAACGCAAGTAGTGTCTAGTGAGTTACAAAAGTTCGAATGTCGGGTAAAGCATTTCTGTTACTTGCCTTTGCGAAATATAGAAGAAGAAGCAACAGCCATGGTGAAAATGCGAAAATATTAACACAATGTCGAAACACTTACAAGGATCAATGCAACATGTGTTAATTTGAGGTACAGACGAAAAAGCGACTAAATTAGCTACAGGTTTTCTTCCGTATGCACCTCCCCAACGCTCTATTCATTCCTACTTTTACTGACTTTGTGCACAAAGAAGTACCGGTCCTTTTAAGCAGTAAATAAGGTTTTAAACCTTCCCCGGAAAACTTCATTCAATGAAAAAGAACCCCTGCTATGTGTTTTCTACCCGCTGGCTGCGTCATTTGCTCACCAGATGACGTAATGCGCTGGAAGGGACGAAAGTCGTCCGCCGGATGAGCCAACCTACTACTCTTAGAACCATGGGCTAGGTCATCGCAGGAGGTCTACGAATCCAAGGTTCTTCGACTGCTTCCCCCCCCCCCTCTTTAATGTCTGGTCATAGGAGACCTTATTTTTTCAGCCCCCTTGTTTACAAACACGGCAGAGTTTCTGTGACGTATTCAAGATGAAACTTCTCAGAATGTCCAGCACTGTAAAGCATGGAACGCTCTTGTTTTTAAGAGAAAAACACATATTGAAGAGCATCGCAACGCAACTTACACAGAATACATGAAAGTAATGGTGCATAGAGAAAAAATATAAGTAAGCAAAGGCACAAATTTCCCCAAGGTTAGTGCTAGAAAGAACTGAAAAAAAAGCAGTTCTGGATATTTCTCCTTTTAATTTTTTTTTGGATTCTGCGGTTCAAATATCGATTTCGGAAAAAAAAATGTTCTTGCTTTACAAAACACGAAGTACTTCATATTGTTTTGTGTTTACTATGCTTACAAATGAGAAGACTGATCAAGATTTTTGTTCTCGAGGTGAGAGACATACTTACTCCGACAGAACCTTTTTTCTAACATATCTTACTTTCACACCAGGGATGGGCAAAAATATCAGAATTCCCGAAAATTTAAAATCTCGATTCGAAAATTTTACTGCCCGAATATCGGATATTTTTTTTCCACTTTTATGGGTAGAATTTATTATGAAAGTTTTGTCTTTCATATTTTACGATCATATACTCCGTAGAAAAAAAAATGGAATTGGCCATCTCTACTTCACACGTCATGTACGAACACTGTTATCATTATCAATAAAAGTAAAGTGTTCCCCTGTGCTTAGCACCACGCCATGAAGGCGTATAGGGGGTGTGGGAAAGAATAATTATCATCATGGTTGACATTCCTGGAAGCGACGACTCGGCAACACTTCACACAAATGGTGATTGTTTGGAGTAGTCAGTTGGCAACACTTCACACAAATGATGATTATTTGGAGTAGCCAGTTGGCAACCCTTCACACAAATGGTGATTGGAGTAGCCAGTTGGCAACCCTTCACACAAATGGTGATTGTTTGGAGTAGCTAGTTGGCAACACTTCACACAAATGATGATTATTTGGAGTAGCCAGTTGGCAACCCTTCACACAAATGGTGATTGTTTGGAGTAGCCAGCTGGCAACCCTTCACACAAATGGTGATTGTTTGGAGTAGCTAGTTGGCAACACTTCACACAAATTGTGATTTTTTGGAGTAGCCAGTTGGCAACCTTTCCAGCAGAATTTCTTCTCTCATTTTCATCAGATTTCCTATCATTGTGACAATATTTATATTATTTTAGGTTCAGTTCTTCCATGCTTTCTAACGCACATTACATCATAAAATATGATGTTGTACTTGGCACTTGATAGTTAATATACTCTGTGCGATTTATAAAGTGAAAAACATTTTCTTTGCTATGTGATTATTGATTATTATAGCAACCAATATTACAATATTTTGGAGAGACAGAGCGGGGCATCTCAAACGAAACAGCTTACTTTTTTAAAACACTGATATTATTTTCATCATTTTAATGGTGGTTTCTACATTTTATATTTTTTGAAGACCTATTAGGGGGTTTTAAGGCACCCCAGCCCCCCAAGCGCACGCTTATTGGTATGATTTTTATTCTAGAATAATATATATTATAAACTAATAAGAATAAACCTATTTTTTTTACATATTATTTTGTTATATCCTTGGATGGCCTTGCTACTCGATGCACCATTTTTTGAAATGGTGTTCCGTATACCATTGTAGTTGCCCAAGCCTCGTGTACACTTAGGTCTGAGTTTATTATTATTTGATATTTTCGAATTGGCGTTTGGGGGCCACGCCCTCCAGCTTTCACCCCCCAAGAATTAGCAACTTTTAACTACTGTTAAGGCACCCTTCCCCCACTGCATTCAGTATTGGGGGGTCTAACTTTTTCTTACAAACTCTAGATTTCTATCTAGTTGGTGTCCTGGCTCCGTGGTGATAGTAACGTGCTATGAAGCCATATGTCCCAGGTTCGAATCCTGGCATACAGGGTGCACATTAACGGAGATTTCCGTTCCATTTCATCCATTGGATTCTTCCACAAGATTACAGGAGTTGAACTTTTTGTTTAATTTTGTTACTTAGCGCCACTTTTGGCTAATCGCGACAATGACGACGAGCAATGATATGTAGAAATGTAGAAATTGATGGATAATCACAAAGAACCCAGGACGGGATTCGAAACCTGGCTCCTGAGGGTCGTAGCACGTAGCACTAACCACTCCACCACGGAGGTCAGCAGGAGTTGAATTAACGCATGTTAATTTAATTTCAATATCTGCTCTAAAATCTGTACAATACGCTATTAGCGTGTAATCTTCAAGCTACATAAGAAGCTCTAAATAAAAAAAAAAGAAACCAATTCATTTATGATTTATTACCTGACAAGTTCCCATAAAAACAGAATATTTCGGAACGGTGCCGATAGGTGGCTCTAAACAACGTTTCATACACATTGATAGCATTCTCTGGATGCGATATTATATATACGCTGTGCAAATATTTTATTGTATTTCACTACTTGAAATGTTATTGCTTCTTTTTACATTGGTTGAGTAAATGTGCGAGTAACAGGACTTAGTAATGTAAAGCATGTAAACGGTTAGGGGGAGTATTTGCTTAGTACTCGCTTCAGGAGGTCTGATAGTAAATTTCTTCCTTCTGTGGACTTGCATTCTGTTTTAGCCTGATTAGATTCCTCTAAATTTGTATCAAGAAGTTTGTGGATCTCATAAAGGACACGAGTGTGACTGCAGAGCTTAAAAAATACAGTTTATGTATGTTAGTATTTTGATTTGGAGACTTATGGGTATAGTAGATAATAAAAATTTCTGAATGTCATTAAATTCCTTTACAGAACATGATACAACCTATCAATATCTCTCTTTTATGGACGTCGATGACCATAAAAGGATTTATTCTACTCCCCCCCCCCTCCACTGGAACCGAGTAAAATGTATGTAAACGGTTACTCTCACCAGAGAATCAAAAAGAATAACAACTCGCCTGAGTTACTGTCTCATTTACGGGTCTGCCTTGTTTCACTTCACTTCTGCAACCTTGTGTTCTGACTTCAGACGAGGAATGCCTACGAGGTTAGGTTGGTTAGGTTCCATTAGCATAAATACAATGAAAAATTATTATTTAGGCTAAGAGAACTAAACCTAGCTAGCCTAACCTAACAACGTAGGCATTTATCCTAAAATTAAAAAACTTTCTCCCGTGACGTCAGAACATAAGGTTGCTCAAGTGTTGTGCGATAAGTGAGACCCCTCATTTACTGTCCAAATGTAAACGTACTACTATTTACTGGACACTTCTGCACGCGTTATCTGAAAATTTGATTTTATGCCATTTTAGGGTCTTCAAACTGAATCCCCGCATCTCTTTGCACCGCGTAACAAAAAAAAAAAGAAAACCAGGATACTATGAACCTCAGGATTAACCTGCCTAATCTACTCACGTAGCCATGTAACAGCGTGAAATAATTGTTCGCACGGGAAACAAGCACTAAGCCGCAGTGAGGCACCAAACAAGGCATAATAATCATATGTTTTCACACATCACTTGCAGAACTACCAGTCGATAGTCTTACAGCTGTTTTTCCCACAGATTAAAAAAATAACCTCCAGGAGCGTAGTTACCGGCGTTCGAAATGTTTCGTTTAAATAAAATCAGAAACTAAAGGCTAGAGGGGCTAGATATGGAACTAACTAGAATTTTATTTAGTGGTGCTAGATATCTTGATTTTAAGAACTAGGTAAGATCAATATTGTCAATCGCATAAACTGCTTCATAAATCGGTTGCTTTTGTACATGTTGTTATTATTATGATTTAATATTTGTATATTATTGTCAATAATTTCATTTCAGTTGTTTCTCTCTGTCCTTGTGGCCTGCCTTCTTCTCGTTAAGGCTCAAGAAGAAGTGAAGGAAGTAGTGGAAGAAGAAAAGGATCTTAAAAAGTCTGAATCCGCATTCGGATTTGTCTATCCATATGCCTATGCCTATTCTCCTGTGGCCTATTCCTATGGTAATTTGTTTCTTTAATTAAGTGAAAAAATATTTTCCCCATATGCGCTAACTTGCGATGAATTTTCCTTGGAAGAAAGCTGAGCTCTTGAATTGTCGTTTTGAACATATTCTCTGTCATACGGGCACATATGCTTCTACACTTGTACGTGACGTTATTTCTCGACAGCCAATGACCTTGCAGTATTTCTTATGGACTCGCCTGTATGTATACGTTTGCCGAATTTTCATACTATCAAAATCACTGTTGTCTCCCATGCATACGGGTATCACTCATCGCACGAAACTCAAACACCCTCTTACCCAAGCGTCGTATTTCATCTTCTGATGTAAACGCGGAAAGCTTTCGTAGATACGTTAGGCTTGTTAGGTTTAAAGCTCTTAGCATAAATACACATTTAGCCTAACAACGAAATCATTTAGCGTGACGTCAGAAGACAAATTACTGCGCTTGACCAAGAAGTTGTTTGAGTTTGGTGCTATAAATGAGACTCGTTGTGTCATGCTGGCGAATTTTGGTGTGGTGTAGTTCGAAGTCACAAATTTGCAAGAAAGGACAGTTCTTGGTCGTCTTCTTCACAAGTAAAATTTAACTGGGATATTTTAACGAAAGTCGAAAACTTAATTACATAGACCTGTTAATATTATAACGCTATTACCTATTTCATGTGATTGATGTCATTTTGAATATCCCGGACGAGCCCCCACTTATGTAAAATCCAGCTTACTATTGCCAGGTTTTTATAATTAATTGTGTTTTGCTTTCAGACATTAATGCATTACATTAATATATTATTTTGTATTCTTTACAGGTTTGCCCTACTCTTACAGCTACGGCTATCCATATGCTTATGCATATTCGTATCCAGCCTACTATTTCTAAAACGTGACCTCATATTGTGGAATTTCACTGTAATAAATATGTTTTAATAAATATCGTTATTTTATTTCTCGTTTGTGTCGTCTTGCTTATTTTCAGACAGATAATACAGTAGTAGCCTACCGCTAGTACGCTACGGAAACAGTATCATCAGCATAGACGCTGCCAAATTGTGTATTTTTGTCATATTTACCCGTTGTTCATACCGTTAGAAACAATGACCTCATAAGTTTTGTAAAAGGAAAGTTATACTTCAAAGGTGTGGCAACAATGAATCTTCGTTGTTGCAAAGTTCCATGCATACAAGATAGAAAATGACCGTTTTTCTGAAGGTTTGTATCCTCGAGACAAGGTGTCAAGTGGCAATACGTTATTAAGAAAAATTGTTAACGTTGATGTCCTCTACTCGCCGTGAAGATTCGTCTACACAGACACAATAATCAAGGACGTATTTAGGTGGGGATCCAGGGTGTCCTTACCCCCCGAAAGACTTACCAAGTATTAAAATTAAATAATGAAAATATATATATTTTTTAGTGTTTATTGTGTAATTGATGGTTATAATTTCCTCTGAACTTATTGGATCATATTGGGATCATAAGGCTTTAGGACAGTGCCAAATATTTATGCTTGCACACGACTATTTATGATAGTATGCATAAAATATTAATCATGACTTTAGTTTTCGCCAACTGGATGTAACATCCTTTTTTTATTCAATGTATATTCATTTCTTCATCTATTTGATAATAATTTATTTGTAAGACACTTGTTGTTATACAAATATGCTGACCTTAACTACAGGTAAGCTAGATAATAAATACGCGCTGTTATATCCGTTTTCTTATTCGGTCTTTTCACATATTTGTGCAATAATAATATAATATTAATTTATGTATTTTAATTAGTAACAATTTAATAAGTAGTGCTAATTGATTGTTTCTACGTCATACTTTGTAGGTATGCATTTGTAGCCTTTTTTTTTTATCAATTGAATATCAGTTTTTGACATATTTTGACAATTTTTTGTCGATGTTTTAGCGTTTAGCGATGTTTTAGTAAAATTTCCCTTTTTTCCCACTCATACTTGGTAGGTATGCATTTGTAGCCTCTTTTTTTATCAATTGAATATCAGTTTTTGACATATTTTGACAATTTTTTGTCGATGTTTTAGCGTTTAGCGATGTTTTAATAAAATTTCCCTTTTTTTCCCACTCACACTTGGTAGGTATATCATGATCTTACGTGATATAACTTAACCTATTTATTTTATTACGTGCTAAACTACACGAGAGCCTCTACGTGCTTTGACCTACTTTTAGTAGTGGAATCAACCCGGTTCAGAAACCGAAAGTGGGGCTCGGAGTGGGGCTCGGTGGGGCTCGACTTAATGGTTTTCTCTTGTAAGGCATAAGCCTCATTTTCTCGCAGTGTTGCCAACACCTCACTCGATCACGATCTTACGTGATATAACTTAACCTATCTTACGATTTTTTTACGATCTTCAGTGATATAACTTAACCTATCATTTTTTTTTAATTTGCACACCGAACTAACTTACATTATATTTTATATAACCTTGTTGATTTATTTTTTAGTATGTGGCAATTTTTTTACGAATTTTTTAAAACTGTTCCGTCACACTCTCGTTCTTCACGTCGTACGCGAAGGACTTCTCGGCGACCAGGATGACGCTGCACACGGTATCCTCGGGCAATGGACTGTTGAACTCGCAAACGATCTTGATGTTGGTTCGATCGTTGATAGGGGTAAAAAGACAGTTCTACGCCAGAAAATGATGCGTTTTTTTTGCAACCTTAACGGAAAATATCGTAAAGGCAAACGCGAAAGTGATAAGATAACTCTGTTTCCGGTCGCCATTTTGGATTTCCGAGCATAGGTTCTATCCATCCTTTTTCTCACGTATAGGTGTACATGATGAATCCCCAAACAGATTTTTCCTAAGTCTTACCGTTTCCAAGATAACTCCACTTCCGGTCGCCATTTTGGATTTCCAAACATAGGTTCTATTCATACTTTTTCTCACGTATAGGTGTACATGACGAATCCGCAAACAGATTTTTCTAAGTCTTACCGTTTCTAAGATAACCCCACTTCCGGTCGCCATTTTGGATTTCCGAGCATAGGTTCTATTCATACTTTTTCTCACGTATAGGCGTACGTGATGAATCCACAAACAGATTTTTCCTAAGTCTTACCGTTTCCAAGATAACCCCACTTCCGGTCGTCATTTTGGATTTCCGAGCATAGGTTCTATTCATATTTTTTGTCACGTATAGGTGTACATGACGAATCCGCAAACAGATTTTTTCTAAGTCTTACCGTTTCCAAGATAACCGCACTTCCGGTCGCCATTTTGGATTTCCGAGCATAGGTTCTATTCATATTTTACTCACGTATAGGGGTACATGATGAATCCCCAAACAGATTTTTCCTAAGTCTTACCGTTTTCAAGATAACCCCACTTCCGGTCGCCATTTTGGATTTCCGAGCATAGGTTCTATTCATATTTTTTCTCACGTATAGGCGTACGTGATGAATCCGCAAACAGATTTTTCCTAAGTCTTACCGTTTCCAAGATAACCCCACTTCCGGTCGCCATTTTGGATTTCCGAGCATAGGTTCTATTCATACTTTTTCTCACGTATAGGCGTACGTGATGAATCCACAAACAGATTTTTCCTAAGTCTTACCGTTTCCAAGATAACCCCACTTCCGGTCGCTATTTTCGATTTCCGAACATAGGTTAGTAGTGTCACAAATATGCCTTCTAGGCCAACCCTGATTTCTTGACCCCACGACCGCCAAAACCTCAAAAACTCACTTTCTCTCCACGTTCCGCGCCTCATTTATTGCGCTGACGATGTTTCACAGCGTAGAAAAGCAGTGATGAGTGAAATGCACTCTCTCATCCTCTCATCCTTGAAGGATGAATGCACCTTATTGTAATTTTCCAAGTCCGGGGTAATGTTTATATATCGTGACCTTTGTAAACCTCTCGGGGGAACGATGTGCCACACACACACGCGAGCGCCTCTTATTATTTCTGTATTGTGACGCAAGCAAACAAATAATAATGGTTTTTTTTTTTTTTAGGATTCCTGGCCTCTAACCCCGCCAGGCTGCGTGGTGCCCAACCCAAAAAAAGGTTCTAACGGCTGCGGTTAGATAACCACACCTCTGTAGACTTTCACGTGTTTTTTTTCTCTTTCTCAAAGGTCCTATGGGACACCTCTGTTTGTCAAAAATTCGAGATATTAGCAATTTAACGCAGGACTTGGAAAATTTTCGGAAAATTTTTGGTTCCATTACGACCTATGTTTATTTTCGTATGGGAGGACAGAGGACACCGAGACTCGACCAACGCACTAAACTCGACCTTTCTACGACCATTCGTTCAAAAGTTAGGAGTGATCAAAATTTTGGAGGGTGGGCTAACTTCTTACCTCTTGACCTCAGGACTACCAAAACTTGGTATACGTATTCTACACCTCCAAAATCGACAGGGGGGGTATCTAACGATACCAGGATGGGGGTGTTTTTCGATATATTTTTTCGATAACTCTTACCATTTTCGAGATATTTGTAATTTAAGATTTTTTTAACGCTGGACTTAGAAAATTTTCGGTACATTTTTTTTTGTTCCATGACGACCTATGTTTATTTTGGTATGGGAGGACAGAGGATACCGAGACTCGACCGACGCACTAAACCCGACCTCTCTACGCGTACTCTACGTCACCAAAAAAGGTTAAAGGTTCCAAATAACAATAGTTAGAGTTTCCTCAATCTAGTAAAGTGGATTGGTTGAAATCTCCAAGGCGTATTTTGCATTTTTTTTTTCAAATATGAACACGTTAAAACTGAACTGTCTCGGATTTTTGAGTTTTGTATTCGCCCTGACAAAATTCTATATAAAATAACATACCTGAAAATTATATTCACAGTAGATTGATTTTTTTGAGTTTTGTAATCACCTCAAGAAATTCTATATAAAATAACATACCTGAAAATTGTATTCACAGTAGATTGAATTCTTGAGTTTTTGTATTCGCACACAAGAAATTCTATATAAATAACATACCTGAAATTCTATTTACAGTAGATTGAATTTTTGAGTTTTGTAATCACTCCAAGAAATTCTATATAAAATAACATACCTGAAAATTGTATCGCTATATACTAGACTTTTTGATTTCTGTGATTTTGGAGAAAGCAATGGCATCCACCACCAGTTTCAATCGTAAAAATGATAAAACTGAATGTGTTACTTGTGGGAAGCTAATCTCAAGGAACAATTTATCGGTACACAGGGCAAGATGTAGCGAAACAGGTTCGAGAATTAATCGTTCGTTACCTTCTAAGCCTTGTGCTCGATGCGGAAAGATGATCAGCATTGCACATTTAAGTAAACACCTGAAAATTTGCAAACCATCGACCGAACGAGGAACATTGAAAAGAAAAATCGATAATCCAGAAACGAAAGCTTTCACTTCCAAACAAGTTAAATTATCTGATGAACGCAAACCAATTAGATCTGCATTCAACCGTCATATTCAGGATTTCTCTTTTACTTCGGAACCAGGCCGGGACATTCTTAGTTTCTTGCGTGAAACGAAAACATCCGTGATAAATATTCTAAAAAATAAATTGGAAAATATTTCCATAAAAGTATACGTTGATCTATTTTCCGAATACGAAAAAGTCGATGGTACAACAAGTATTTTTTATCATCGAACAAAAAACCAGCCTCTTCATTTGGCGGACGTCGATAATTTGGACGAATTTTATTCTGATCTTTCAAATGAACTGGTTAAGAAACACGACGATTTCGAGGCTAAAGGTTCGGGATGGTCTCTGTGTGGAAATCCTCACACGTTAACCGTTTACGTGAACCAATTCTCGCCTCTTCGCGCATCCAGCTACGTTCCTCTTCCAGTGGACATTAAAAATAAAAAAGCCGTGGTGAACATTCAAAATACAGATGATAAATGCTTTCTTTGGTGTGTGTTGGCGGAACTTCACCCGATTCATTGGTCAAATAATCCAGAACGGGTTTATCATTACAAGCAGCATGAACCTGAACTGGAAATGCAATGGCTGGCATCGAATACCCGGTGACCATTTCTGATATATCAAAATTCGAAACACGAGCACGAGATGCAGAAGGAAAACGCTTAATCATCAACGTGTATTCCTATATGTTGGATAAACATGTCGTGCATCCCGTCAGGATAAGCGATGTCGACGATGACGATGCTCGTGTGATTAATCTTCTTCTTATTTCAAACGACAGTGTTCACCATTACTGTCTCATTCGTTCAC
The DNA here is from genome assembly GCF_977018435.1 of Lepisma saccharinum. Lineage (NCBI taxonomy): Eukaryota > Metazoa > Arthropoda > Insecta > Zygentoma > Lepismatidae > Lepisma > Lepisma saccharinum. The sequence continues at coordinate 75,776,326 of NC_139241.1, forward strand.
TATCACGCTTGGTCAGAAGTCAAACTACCAAGTATGCAAACCACATCGAAGTTTGCCCGAGATGCCTAACCACGTTCGACGATCGAAAACAAGTCGATTATCGAAAATACACTGGATGTCAGATTGCTATCGAGAAACTTGCCGAACATAAAATATATTGCGGCAACAACAGACCGACTCGCATGTTGATGCCGAAATCAAAAGAGGTCGAAGAATTTAGGATGCATAAGGCATTATTGGAACATCCCGCAATCATCATTGCTGATTTTGAGTCTTTTCTCAAACCGTTGTCGTACTGCGAACCAAACCCCGAACTTTCTTCCACAACACCGTATCACTTGCACGAAGCCTCGAGTTTCGGATATGTTGCCGTGCGACAGGATAGTATAGATGAACCGTACGTTTACCGAGGACCAGACGTAATCAAACATTTTTTTGAAAAGATGGTTGAAGAGGTTGAGACCATTGGCAGCCTCTTACGCGAATCGAAACCAATGCTTCCATTATCCAGCGATGAACTTCAAGCTCACAATAACATTGAAACGTGTCCGGTGTGCGATCAACGTTTCACCGACGAGAACCGGAAAGTATTTCACCATAATCACTTCACCGGAAACTACATCGGTGGAATCTGTAACACGTGTAATCTAAAGATCCAAAAACCTGCGTTTGTCCCCATATACCTTCATAATGGCAGCGGTTACGACTTCCATCTCTTAATTCGGAATCTTGGATATGATAGACAAAAAATAAATATTCTAGCAGAGAATGAAGAAAGGTACATCAGTGTCAGCAAGCGAGTATTGATTCCGAGAACAAACGAAACTGTGGAGATGAGATTTTTAGATTCTTACAGATTTTTATCTGCCAGCTTGGACGCTCTTGCAAGCAAACTTTCGGCTGAACAATTTAGAATAACGAGAGCTAATTTTCCCACCGTAGACATAGAACTCGTTAGACGTAAAGGGATTTATCCTTACGAATATGTTAGTGATAATTCTAAATTTAACGACGACACTCTTCCACCTCAAAAATAATTTTACAGTCGACTCAGAGAGAAAGGAATCACGGACGATGAATACGAACACGCGCAACGGATGTGGGACAAATTAGGATGTAGGACACTCGGCGATTATCACGATGCCTACTTAAAACTGGACGTGACAATACTCGCGGATGTTTTTCAAGCATTCAGGAAAACGTCGGCGAATATTTACAAATTAGATCCTGCATATTTTTACGGTCTCTCGGGCTTAGCGTGGTCTGCCATGTTATTACAGACAAAAATAAAACTCGAATTGATACCGGACGTGGACATGTTATATTTTATCGAGAGGGGGATACGAGGTGGAATGGTGCAATGCGTACAGAGACATGCAAAAGCAAATAACGTTCACATGACAGAAGAATACGATCCTAACGAACAATCGAAATACATATTTTATGTGGATGAAAATAATTTATACGGACATGCTATGATACAAAAACTTCCTTACGGCGGGTTCGAATGGGTGGATACCACTTCCATTAACATTAATAATTTCAACGACTGTGAATTTGGCTTGTTATAGAGGTGGACCTCGAATTCCCCGACCATCTACACGATTACTTCAAAGATCTACCTGCACCCGAACTAAAATGTTCGCCTGATTCAAATCAACGTAAGCTTCTGTTAACATTGGATAGGAAAGAGAGATACGTTCTCCATTACAAAAATCTTCAATTCTTAATTGAGAAGGGAGTTCAAGCAATAAATGTGAGAAGAATAATGAAATTCAAACATTCCGAGTGGTTAAAACCTTACATTGAAAAAAATACGTATCATAGAACACGCGCCACGTCAGATTTAGATAAAGATTTTTTTAAACTCATGAATAATGCTGTTTACGTAAAAACAATGGAGAATGTCAGGAAGCACGTGGACGTGAGATTAGTTCCCGATTCAAATAAATGTAGAAAATTGATAGCATCGCCGACATTCAAATCACGAAATATATATGATGAAAACCTGGCCCTGTTTGTGATGGATAAAAAAATAATCAAGTTCAACAAACCAATCTACGTGGGGGCGACGGTTTTGGATTTATCTAAACTGCATATGTTTGAATTTCATTATAATGTCATGAAACCCTTCTATAATGAAAATATAACACTTCTGTACACGGACACGGACAGTTTTATTTATTCCGTACAGACATCTGACCTCTACAACAATTTGAAACAACCGAAAATGATTGATCATTTCGACACATCTTCCTTCCCTCAACCAAACAGATTTGATCTCCCTTCTCGCAATAAAAAAGTGCTTGGTAAAATGAAGGATGAATGCAACGGAGAAATCATTCTGGAGTTCGCCGGCTTACGTTCCAAAATGTATGTGGTGAAAACAGAAACCAGCGTCACCAAAAAAGCCAAAGGTGTTGGTAAAAATACCGTGAAAAACAAGCTTGTGTTCGAGGATTACATCAATTGCCTCTATTCACAGTCGAGGATTCTACGTTTGGAGACAAGGATACAAAGCGTAGACCACGTGCTTACCACAAACAAAGTTAAGAAAATTGCGCTGGATCCCGCTGACGATAAGAGGTGTATCCTCGAGTGTGTGATCCATACTTTACCCTGGGGTCACTATCGTTTAGAAGTAAGTAAAAAATGTATCAAATGTCCATGAACAACAACAACAACAATTATCACTAACTCAAAAAAAATCACTTTATTAGTCATTACAAAAAAAAAACATTTTGACTGTCATTACAAAAAAAAACTGACCGTATGCTTAAATAACCAGCATGCCTATGAACTTGTTAGGTTTCCGAAAACAGATCATCATGGAGACTGTACACCGCACGGCATATCATGAATTTCTACCTTCCATGTTATCTAAACTCAACGGCCTTTTGATCAATCAATTTTCGGAACGCTGCTCTTCTTGCTGGAACAGTGACGATTTCGGATTCGCGACGATCGACATGACGAGGAAACCCAACGACGGAAAATACAGAAACAAAATCAACGACTTTCTAAACGTTGCAACGTTGTGAGAAACGAAAATGGTAAGAGTTATCGAAAAAATATATCGAAAAACACCCCCATCCTGGTATCGTCAGATACCCCCCCTGTCGATTTTGGAGGTGTAGAATACGTATACCAAGTTTTGGTAGTCCTGAGGTCAAGAGGTAAGAAGTTAGCCCACCCTCCAAAATTTTGATCACTCCTAACTTTTGAACGAATGGTCGTAGAAAGGTCGAGTTTAGTGCGTTGGTCGAGTCTCGGTGTCCTCTGTCCTCCCATACGAAAATAAACATAGGTCGTAATGGAACCAAAAATTTTCCGAAAATTTTCCAAGTCCTGCGTTAAATTGCTAATATCTCGAATTTTTGACAAACAGAGGTGTCCCATAGGACCTTTGAGAAAGAGAAAAAAACACGTGAAAGTCTACAGAGGTGTGGTTATCTAACCGCAGCCGTTAGAACCTTTTTTTGGGTTGGGCACCACGCAGCCTGGCGGGGTTAGAGGCCAGGAATCCTAAAAAAAAAAACCATTATTATTTGTTTGCTTGCGTCACAATACAGAAATAATAAGAGGCGCTCGCGTGTGTGTGTGGCACATCGTTCCCCCGAGAGGTTTACAAAGGTCACGATATATAAACATTACCCCGGACTTGGAAAATTACAATAAGGTGCATTCATCCTTCAAGGATGAGAGGATGAGAGAGTGCATTTCACTCATCACTGCTTCTCTACGCTGTGAAACATCGTCAGCGCAATAAATGAGGCGCGGAACGTGGAGAGAAAGTGAGTTTTTGAGGTTTTGGCGGTCGTGGGGTCAAGAAATCAGGGTTGGCCTAGAAGGCATATTTGTGACACTACTAACCTATGTTCGGAAATCGAAAATAGCGACCGGAAGTGGGGTTATCTTGGAAACGGTAAGACTTAGGAAAAATCTGTTTGTGGATTCATCACGTACGCCTATACGTGAGAAAAAGTATGAATAGAACCTATGCTCGGAAATCCAAAATGGCGACCGGAAGTGGGGTTATCTTGGAAACGGTAAGACTTAGGAAAAATCTGTTTGCGGATTCATCACGTACGCCTATACGTGAGAAAAAATATGAATAGAACCTATGCTCGGAAATCCAAAATGGCGACCGGAAGTGGGGTTATCTTGAAAACGGTAAGACTTAGGAAAAATCTGTTTGGGGATTCATCATGTACCCCTATACGTGAGTAAAATATGAATAGAGCCTATGCTCGGAAATCCAAAATGGCGACCGGAAGTGCGGTTATCTTGGAAACGGTAAGACTTAGAAAAAATCTGTTTGCGGATTCGTCATGTACACCTATACGTGACAAAAAATATGAATAGAACCTATGCTCGGAAATCCAAAATGACGACCGGAAGTGGGGTTATCTTGGAAACGGTAAGACTTAGGAAAAATCTGTTTGTGGATTCATCACGTACGCCTATACGTGAGAAAAAGTATGAATAGAACCTATGCTCGGAAATCCAAAATGGCGACCGGAAGTGGGGTTATCTTAGAAACGGTAAGACTTAGAAAAATCTGTTTGCGGATTCGTCATGTACACCTATACGTGAGAAAAAGTATGAATAGAACCTATGTTTGGAAATCCAAAATGGCGACCGGAAGTGGAGTTATCTTGGAAACGGTAAGACTTAGGAAAAATCTGTTTGGGGATTCATCATGTACACCTATACGTGAGAAAAAGGATGGATAGAACCTATGCTCGGAAATCCAAAATGGCGACCGGAAACAGAGTTATCTTATCACTTTCGCGTTTGCCTTTACGATATTTTCCGTTAAGGTTGCAAAAAAAAACGCATCATTTTCTGGCGTAGAACTGTCTTTTTACCCCTATCAACGATCGAACCAACATCAAGATCGTTTGCGAGTTCAACAGTCCATTGCCCGAGGATACCGTGTGCAGCGTCATCCTGGTCGCCGAGAAGTCCTTCGCGTACGACGTGAAGAACGAGAGTGTGACGGAACAGTTTTAAAAAATTCGTAAAAAAATTGCCACATACTAAAAAATAAATCAACAAGGTTATATAAAATATAATGTAAGTTAGTTCGGTGTGCAAATTAAAAAAAAATGATAGGTTAAGTTATATCACTGAAGATCGTAAAAAAATCGTAAGATAGGTTAAGTTATATCACGTAAGATCGTGATCGAGTGAGGTGTTGGCAACACTGCGAGAAAATGAGGCTTATGCCTTACAAGAGAAAACCATTAAGTCGAGCCCCACCGAGCCCCACTCCGAGCCCCACTTTCGGTTTCTGAACCGGGTTGATTCCACTACTAAAAGTAGGTCAAAGCACGTAGAGGCTCTCGTGTAGTTTAGCACGTAATAAAATAAATAGGTTAAGTTATATCACGTAAGATCATGATATACCTACCAAGTGTGAGTGGGAAAAAAAGGGAAATTTTATTAAAACATCGCTAAACGCTAAAACATCGACAAAAAATTGTCAAAATATGTCAAAAACTGATATTCAATTGATAAAAAAAAGAGGCTACAAATGCATACCTACCAAGTATGAGTGGGAAAAAAGGGAAATTTTACTAAAACATCGCTAAACGCTAAAACATCGACAAAAAATTGTCAAAATATGTCAAAAACTGATATTCAATTGATAAAAAAAAAAGGCTACAAATGCATACCTACAAAGTATGACGTAGAAACAATCAATTAGCACTACTTTAATATAATTAACATTATCATTATTCCTGGATAACTGGTTCGGACCGCCCCTCCGAAATATATTTCTAGATACATGCCTGACAATAATCATGATTATTCAGCAAGACATCCCATTATTCCATAATTGTCTGAAGTCTGAATTAAAAATGCATGACGTCACATATACAGATAAGAATCAACCCTGGTTACCCTTGTTGGCCGAAAGTGATTTCAATCAAACGTACGAAACGAGAATGTTCGATTTGCACGGTCTTTTTTTCCCCTTTCTTGGTTAATCAAGAAGATGCGGACGAGTTCATTTGATTTGATTGGGTTTATAGCCGGCCCCCGTGGCGGAGTGGTCAGCACATCAATTTCATCATGTCATCACTCATCCCCATCTTCGCAAATTAGCCAAAAGTGACACAAAATGCGAAGTAAAATAAAGCAAACCAATGAAACAATAATTTGGTTTATTTTAGCTACTTTCGCTTTTCTGCCACTTTTGACTAATAGCGGAGATCATGATGATGAGTGATTGTGTGATGAAACTGAACAAAGGGCGCTCAGGACGGAATTCGATTCCGGGACACCTGGCGTCGTAGCGCTCTGTGATGACCACTGCGCTATGGAGGCCGGCTGGATGAGTGATGATACGATGACAGGGGCACTCACAAAGAACACCCACGACCAGTCCGGGATTGTAATCCCTGGTATTGTACAATTTCTTGTAAACAGACCTAGTCCCGAAACTTTTTGACACCACCTCGTAGAAAACGAAAATGAGAAAAGATAAAATGAAACACGGGAGTAAGAGAAGGAAGAATAAACAGTAGGAATTGAAAGAACAATTCATTACGCAACGCAAATAATAAAAGCAGTAGAAACCTATATCACTTTAATGAGACATTACAATTGTACATAACAAGAGACACACTTCGTCCTATTTACAAATATTGAGCAATATTATCCCCAGTAGCTATAGTACGGTGAGTACCCGTAGGAATAGGCATAGACAGGGTACCTATATCCATAGTAGGGGAAAGCTGAAACAAAAAAAACACAAAATAAATGCATATACACAACACCATTTAGAAAGAATAAATGAAATATAAAGCTGATTATGCAGTATTAATACATTGGTAATCATTCATATTGCATAGTTTGTCTTAAAGCAATATAGGTAAGTTGTCATGGATTTCTGGAACTAACAAATGACGTCCCGTGACGTCACGTTCGCCAGTTCCTTGAAATTTACCAGCGCCATCTCCTGATTTATAGTTTGATACAGAAGTGAAAGCGGGCGCCTCCAAGCGGAGGATGTACGACCTTCTTGCAGGCGTTCTTTTAAAAACGCATCAGTTTTCTGTCTGAGATTAATGTCTGTCTATTACATTTGTCTGTGATATTACTATAAATTAAATTTTAGTATCCACCAATATAATATGTATTACCGTGCACAAGAGTTACGTCATGGCTTCCTTAATGCACTGTTATACTGCAGGAGGCCTTAGAAAGAGCGCCTCGCGGGCTAACAGCAGACGTCGCTCGCACACTGTTGCCGATACTCTCGTGTCGTTAGCCGAACAAACAGGCCGAGGTGGCAAGAGGAGGTCACTCACCCTTCCAGAAGGCTGTAGCGAGCTAGCTGTGGCAACCGGGCTCGCTCATTCGCTGACCTGAATGGTTCTCGCAGACACATCCCCATATTGTCGTCTGCTGCAAGCCCGCGAAACGATCTTTCTAAGGACTCATGGAGTATAGTGCTGAATAAATACTTTTGATTAATGATTGCTGGCTGGCACATTTGGGGTTTTAAGGTTATGACTCTCATCTACTTCCCGGTACTGCCAATATGCATACAGTTCTTCCTGAACTATTTATATGAGGGTTGTTCAATAAATAAGGTAACAAATGCACGTAAGAGGTAATGCTACTTTAATTATTGAACAACCTTCATATTCAGTCGTATTTCGTGGCTGCAATGTCTTACGTCGCAAAAATTTAGCGATGCTACAGTCATTGAATTGCACCGGTCTAGTCAATGGGAGAATTTGCTTGGCAATACTTATGCACCCCACTGTATATTGCCGGAAAAGTTCCCACTTGAGATAACCCACACCAGAAATTTCACCCCCCCCCCTAAATCTACTCTGTCGAAACCGACTACAATAATAATAATTTAATATGACTCCAATAGAGCACCCTAACCTTTACACTTTTCAATTAATTTTTTGCTCGTTCGCCATCGTTTTTCCTCAGCCCCGTTCACCCTCTCCAAGCTACACATAAATATGCAAAGAATAGACTAGAGATCTATTTCGTGATAAATATAAACGATATTCAACCTGTGATCTATCCAGACATCCTAAAAATATTCCTTAACATCCCCATAAATTTTCACAAATTTTAGACATTTTGGCTCTAAATTTATTCTTACCCCCTTCCCCAGATGGCAAATTCTGTATAAACCTCTTTTTCAACTCCTTTTGCCGCCCCCTTTCACGAGGGCGCCCGGATTAGATCAGTTTTTTTTAAAAAAAAAATCAAATCTCAAAGACGAGCTCTGTAACAATATACAGGGTTAGCCTAAAAGAAATAGACAGTTTAAATTCTTTATAAATTGAAATTTGTTTGTTACATCAGAAAGCATTTAGTACTGTTGTATAGAGAAAGTTTTCAAGTTTATGACCTCCACTTTTAGTTTCTTTTCGTGACGTCAGCATCACGTGAGCACCCTTGATCAGTCGAGCAATATGGCCGCTGGCCAGGTAGAAAAGGCTTTATGTGCGCTTGAATTGGCAGAAACAAATTCTGTTGCTGTCGTTTTAGAATACGGTATGGCAAACAACCACCCACAAGGCAGTCCATCTACGATTGGAGGAAGACATTGGAGGTAACTGGTTGTCTGTGGAAGGGGAAAAGTCGTATTTGGGGAGAACTGGACCATCGCATTGATATCTGTCGTGTTCCAAAAGGGTCACACAGAGAGCAGTTGTAACTTACCAATGTAAACTTCAAGACGTACTCTTCAAACCATGCAAGTATTTCAGCTCTATTATTAAAACTCTTGTTTCAGTAAAACTTTAAAAGTGTCTATTTCTTTTAGTCTAACCCTGTATATTGTCGCAAGAGATACAGGGGAACGTAACTCCAAAAATGTGGTCTTAAATTTTGTTTAAATAAATGCCACTGAAGAGCTTTATTTGGGAGTCAGATCAACATATCTCCATTCCACTTCTAATACTTAGCAGCAAGGTGGAGCCACCTATCGTTAATTTACTGACTCTTTTTAAGAGTCGGAGATATACATATACTCACCCCTAATTGAGCTAGAATGAAAGCGATTGCAGATATAAAGATATAAAGATGCAAAAACTTACCATAATGATGAGCGTAGCTATAATAGGAAGGTATATATCCTCCATAGCCGTACGAATACGGATAATACAAGGACTGTGATGTTTTGAGAGTTTCGTCAGAACTTCTTTGTTCCGGAGTGGCTGGTTGTTCCTGCCCTGTGGCTATGTAGGCCGTTATCGTAAGCAGTAACAATGTCTATAAAACAAAGATAAGAAAAAACATACAAAGTATGTGGAACTAGTACGCCACTGTTGCAGCTGAGAACGGGGCTTCCAATTACAACAACAACGGCAACTTAACGTGCTACCCATGTCCGAAAACATAGTCCGGGAGAAATGACATAACTGTGATATTATACCTGTGACTAATAATTGGCCGTCACAATTGTGATGTAATTACTATGATTAATGTATCATAATGACAAGTTTGACTTAATCACTGTGATTAATAAATGACCATCAAAACTGTGATTTAATCACTGTGATTAATGATTCACAACTGTGAAAATGTTATACTCACTCAATTAATTGGAATGTACGAACAAGTAGATGCAGAAGTTCATCAGATCTCATAAAAAATAAGTGGAATTGAGTTTGCCTTGCAAGTGACAGAGAAAGTGTGATCACACATTTCAATGCAAATCTCAACTGATGGGTTGAACCCGAAATTTCAACAGAGTAAAAAATAATCTTGCCCTAATCTCGATTTTGGGAAATCACCTCCCGATTTTTGGGATGGCAAACAGTCTGGAAATTTCGAATGTATTGAATGTCTAAGTTGACTGCACTTTAAGTGTTGGTAAATCCTTTGAAATGCTCAATGTTCAGTCCAAACATTCACTTCAGATAGAAATAATGTATAGAATTCAGATGTTCAGACACATACACAATGAGTAACTGTACTGAAACAACAAATACTAACAATAAAGAACGATTTACCAAAACCTTTTCGAGCATTTGTGGGTATCCCCCTGAAATGAGCATACAATACTTTTATTCTCATGTAGTCTTAACAAGTTGCTTTAATTTACACGAAAAGATGCCACTGTCAACAAACATTCTGATGTTTACTCATTCTTTGTATAAATACAAATTATAATATTTGAATTCTATTGAACTTTTTGCTTGTTTTATGTGGCATAAAACGTAATACATACTCATTAACAAAAACCTAGTTTGATAAATTAATGCTATTTTGTATAACTAGGTATTAAAGTCAAATTAAAACTTATGCAGCTTATGTCGTATTGTCAGTAAGATACTACGAAGTTTGTAGCATGTGGCGAATTTTCCTTCAGGCGTTTCTTTTACTTGTGTCTATAATTATGTGCCTGTGTGTAATCCGCAAACTTCAAAATTCTACTTCAAGATAGACACAATTAGGGATAACCTGAAAACTAGAAATATGCATCCATTACCTACATATGACCAAAACAAGTTGGAACAGCATTTGCTATGTAATCAAAATATGTTGCACTGACGGTTGCTTATAGATTTGCAAAAAAAATTCTAATGAGGAGAATTTGTATTACAATTATATAGGATCTGAATCCTAATTCTTTACACAAAATTTTGTCTTTCAAGCATTCGTAGTTTCCTAGTCAAATCCAGATATCTAATTTGTACATTTTATGCACAAAATATATTTATACTTCTGTTTGTTACGGATCTGTTATAGAGAAATCTGTAAGTTTGTTTTTATGTCCATTTTATGCGCAGGAAAGCTAAGCGGGACTGGACCTACAGTTCAAAGTAGGATCGAATCCAACATGTGCATCCACTGGATATAGAACCCATTTCCCGATTTTGGGAAATCACCTCCCGATTTCTGGGATGGCAAACAGCCTGGAAATAGAACCCATGATCCCTTGATTTCAAGGGGACGACGTTCCCACTACGTCATCTGGGAAGCCTTATATAAATAGGAAATGTAAATAGAAAATAGGAATTGATAGATAGATAGAATTCGGAAGGACAGGATAAATGTAAGAGTAGGCTACAGGGAAAAACCTGATAACTTCAATTTTATCGATATCTGTTGCCGAGGGCATCAAATAGCTCCGTCAGTGTAGTTTTGTATGGTGTAGAGTCCAGCACAGCTATTTCTGCCGTGCGATGCGCGAAACAACTAAAGAAGCAGTGTTGCTAATGGAGCAGATAGAAAAATCGCTGCAGTGCTCCGATGCACAGCTGTTACGTACAACAATAAAATTAGAGAATTCAGGTCTATCCAACGTTGAGTTTTAAACGTCATGCATTATACCAGGACTAGGATTAATATGTACTAACAAGTGGCTTTGTATGTAGCTACATACATATGGACTAAAAATTCGCAAAATATGAACTAACACATAAGTACAATTACCAAAAATGCTGCAAAGAAGACTTCTTCATTCGATTCCTTATTTGAGTGATTTCAAACAAAATAAAAAAAATATATACGTATATATTATTTTTCATTGCATTAATGCACTGGTGGCGTTCTAACTTTTCACTCCCAAAACCCGTATACACTGGTATGGAACTGCAACGGCAGATAACACTGGGGAACAGTGAAATTGCGGCACAGTGTTTGAGAGCTAATTTAGGGCAATTTCATGCTGCTGAATAATGATATAATAATATATTTCCTGAATTGGCTCTAATTTATGAAATAAATGCAACTAAACCAAAATGGCGGAAACATAAGACATACATATAAATGAACTTCCAACAACAATTTAATATTTCTTTTTGTGATTACAATCATTATTATAAAAATAAATTTATATAGGCCTGTGATCATAATAATTAAGAAAATATGTACACAATGAAGTAACAAACTATATGAAACGTTTTCTATACGATTTCCTGCTGTATTGCTTTTTAGGACAATCCCTCTGTAAGCTCCAACAGTGGCCGGCCATCATGTGGCGATCCCACCGTCCCTGGTACCTTTCTTCCATTATATTTTTATCCTGATGGAACCTTTCTCCCCGTTCTTCACTAAAACCACCAAGGTTCTCAGGAAATCTGTCAATGTGGCTATGTAGAAAATGTATCTTCACACTCATATTAGCTCCCAATTTCTCAAAATTTTTCAACATATTTCCAACTATATCGGGGTACTTTTCTGCTCTGTGATTCCCAAAAAAGTTTTTGACGACGGACACAAAGCTCAGCCAGGCCTCAGATTCAATGTAAGACATGTAAGTTGTAAAATTGGCATCATTTATAAGTGTACGAATTTGTGGTGGTCCGTCAAAGATTCCTGCATTCAATTTTACAATACTTAGTCCTGGAAAAGTGTGGCATATATATTTGAAACAATCACCACTTGTATGTAAGGCCTTGACAAACTGTTTTATCAACCCAAGTTTAATATGCAGTGGTGGAAGGATTATTTTGTCCCTATCTATCAGCGGTTCATGAATGATATTAGCTTTTCCCACTAATATTTTCCCTTGGGGGCCAAACTTTTATCGTCCAATGCTTTTCTCTAGCACGACTATCCCACAAACATAGGAAACAGGGATACTTTGTGCACCCACTTTGTTGTCCTAGTAAAAAATTCACCATCTTCAAATCCACACACACGAGCCACTTATGTTCAGCATATTCAATTTTTTTCTAAAACCATTTTTATGTTTTGGTATTCTTCCTTAAGCTTTGTTGAGTGTCGGATATATTGCCTAGCAATGCTTCATAAGTTGCCTAGCAACAATGTACAAATAAATAAATAAGTTTCTTAATGGGAATTTCAGCTCATTATCAAATTTTGATATTACAGAGAAAAGCGTAGAGTAATTTTACCTCCTACATTTTCCATGGTGTGTTTATTTTTATAACTGGAGTCAATTCAACTGAACCAATCATACAATTGGCAATCACAGCTGTTTTTTGTGCTGAAACTGTTATTAAACTTTATGCCGCAAAATAAAATCTTTTTTTTGTTCCCCAGTGTAATAACATGCCAACGTGTTAAACCGCTACAATTGCACCATAACACTCCTCCTCAAACAGTATTATTATTTCCTCTCTGAGATCTGCGACAGTCGGTTGCCTTTGTTGTACATTTACAAAGGATGCCGGCTTCGACAACAATAACAAGTACATATACTGCCACTAGAAGATAAGCTGCGTGGCTTTTTCTTTTGTTATGAACCAGGGCCGGCGCTAGTCATTTTGCCTCCCTGGGAGGTGGCGGCAGATGACGCTCTATTTCGACACCCCCCCCCCGGTCATTACGCAGCAACGGAAAATTGAAAATCAATATATTCCTAACGAAAACATCAAAATATAAAATAAATAATGAGACTTCTTATGCTATTTCAATACTATTCAGCGCAAAAGAATATCTCGCTCGATCACAGTTTTCAATAGGCTTATTTTTTTCTTCTCTTCAAATTTTGCCGCTCGGTTCGCCCTCCCCTTCCGCCGGCCCTGCTATGAACTTGGTCACCCATCAAAGCATGGCAATTTTAACACAGAAAACAATATGTATCGCATTAAGCAGCAAAAATGACAGCCTCCTCTATGCAATTTCTACAAGAACACCTGCCGGAGCCAGAGTTGAATTGCTTAGAATTTCCCGAGCTTGGCTATGCAAGGTTTTTGATTTCAACTTCGACAGAACTGGAGGCATTATGGAATTTAACGTTCATTAGCAAACACACACTTTTACATACACACACGTAATACACGCACACAACGTCAAACCGGTCAAATACTTAGTATAAAATAAAAATATGGTGCTTCCAATCCAACAAAACTCACCGCCACTTTACCTGCTTTCCCCTTCCGTGACAGAAATAGTGCTTCATTATTACAGTTGGCAACACTAGTTACTAGCTAGCCAATGAACATGCACTGCATAAAAGAAGCAACGACTACGCCGTGCTATATTGCCACATTGCCGTCCCTGCTGACCGGTGGGAACCGCGAGCTGGAGCGCTGTTCAATTGTTTTCAATGAAGTTTGCGCGAGTGTGTCCAGGAATGGAATGACAATATGGCAACAATAGCGAAGGTTTTCGAGCAGGGTAGAACACGTGATGCTAAGAGAGAGGGAGACGAAACGAAAATTCGTTTCTACGCAACGGCAAATTTACGTGTGTGGCACTCTAACCAGTAGAGCGATTAGGGGGCGTGGGGGGCAGTTGCCCTCCCACTTTTTGCCACTCTTTGCCGTCGCATTATGGCCTCTTAATGCTATGTCTATAAGAAAATGTAAACCCTCCTCGCCCCCAGTTTTGGCACCCACTAGCCGCCACTGGGTGTAACTACAGACGCAAAACTCGACAAATCATGAGCAATGTGAAAGTTTATAAATGGTATACAGGGGGAAAAGTAGTAAGTCAAGTTTGATTTTCTTCTGTAAAAACTGGAAATTATTAGTTTTGTCCCCTGGACTTTTCAATTGAGATGCAGAATGAAAATAAGAATAAGAAACAATAAGACAGAAACAGGAAGTAAACAGTAATATAAAAATGGACACTCCTGACTATAATTTAAAAATACAAAAACTTACTTTCCAAATCGCCATTCTAAGTCGAGTCAGTCTCCTGAACGTTGACAAACAGCAGTGTCGCACGTTACTACACTGGTGCACCTTTTTATATCCTCAAATATCAGCAACAAAAAATCCCTGATCAAAATCGCAGTTTCGTTCGTACGCTCCTCGTGGACAAATTCGCAGTAGCACCAGACTATGACGGATGACGCAAAACAAGAGACGCCAGTAATGATCGGTGGGTATTTAAAGGGTAAACATTCTTCCCGAAGGTCGTGTTGCTAAATTATTGTCGTGTGTCCCATGCAAAGTTCATAGAGCGAGTCGAAATATCCTTGATGACACCATAACCAATACGGTTGAAGTTTTCCTCCTTCGTTAACCTGATGTTTTGAGAAAAACATTCTTTTCGTTCCCATCGAAAAACCATGAAGGAGAGAGATTTTTTTTGGCCATGACCAGAGGTACTTGTCATCTTGTGGTTTCGATCCTGGATATTTCGTGTGTTAAGGTCGTTTCTGCTTGAAAGCAATGTGTTTTCTATTGACCTATTTTCTTACGAGATTGTTTTCCGCACTCTACATCTGAATTTCTCCTTGTTTCTTTCCATTGCCGGAGACCCATCTTTGATTCTGATGGTGTGCAATCTAAGGTAGATATTTCCCCAGTTTCCCATTAATTGGCATCCAAAAGTGACCCTAGGATGATAGAAGAATTGTTCTGATCACGTCACTTCCGCCGTGGGCGAGACAGCGCCATCTTAAAAACAAGGCCTGAGCCGAGACTTTGCATTCAACGTCATCACCAGCAGGTCACGATATCACCATGTTGCAATTATATTATAATTTGCAATGTGTGAGTTATTGAATTTATTCCACACATACACTAGCAATGTTATGTTCAAAGTATGTCAATATTCCACTTATTCATTACACTTTTCCGAATACGATGCTTGCCACACGTGTAATTTGGGGAGGAGGCACTCACCCCCCAAAATTTTAAGGTTTATTACATAGTAATTTAAGGCTATTTTTGTTAATATTGGAACTTGGAGAGCAAAGTAATAAATATTTTTTTTTATAATTTTGTAAATGTAACGGTTATTTAGCAAACGCTATTTTTATTTGATATAAAACTTTTCGAGTCTGCTATTCCAAAGCCTGTTGTGATTCATTACCTACAAGTGATGACGTTGTATGTAAACAGTGTGTATTCAGGCCTTGATTTTAAGAAGGCATGGGCCATCGACATGAGATTGATATTGTGCACAATCTTCTCTATTTCGAGACGTTACTAAAGTAGAATGTGGATAATTCCAGGTTAAGACTGAATTAGAAAATTCCCTAAACAGCGGGAGAGGGGGAGAAAATATTAGAGAGAAGGAGAGGAAAAAGAAAATGGGAGCCAGAGAGAGAAGACGCTGAGAAGACAGAAGACAGAAAAAAAACCCAGTAAAATTAGAGGAGAAATAGAAAAGGATAGTATTTCTACTCCTTACTCATCTTACTCTCCGTTGTATATCAGGTGTCGTGTGCACACCATGAGATTCTAGAGACAAAAGCGCTAACTGCGCCATCTATATTTAAAAACTAGCAACACCTATGCGTGACGTACCACCTGCGTAACACACGACATGTGCCTCAGTTTCAATTACAGCCAAGAAATCACAACAAAAAAAGTAGATAAAGAGATAGAGGAACGAGAGAAGCTGCCGGTTGAAGGCCATAGACGTTGATGACCTTGCTAGATGGCCTTGCCACGAGGTATCAAAAGGAAGAAACAGAGGAACATCGGAACCAAGTCATTGTAACATAATTGCATGTAGCCAAGTTCAAGGCTATTTAGAACTTTCGTGATTCTGTTATCCCGTTTCCCGCTGTTGTTTTGTCTGGTGCCTTCAAGAGGGATGATTAGCCTGGGAACGTTTTCCATGATTAAGATGGCGTTTCGCAGATTTCCTTGGCGTTCTTCTCGGAAACATGGCGTTGAAAAACTTTTCATGGTTACTGCGTGTTTGTACAGTTGCAATGCAGGATTCTTTCCGTACACGAAGGGGTTGTAAAGTGAAGAAAATGGCATTGTTGCCGAGAGGAACAGGGGTTCATTGTTCGCATAAAGAAAACAGTGCCACTTCCAAGAGTGTATTGGAACGAGTAGGGTGCGAACGAACGAGGAACCTGAGAGGGTTCCCGGTATGTAAGTTGTTGACTTGGTTTATTTTACATCGCTTTTCTGCCAGTTTTGGTTAATCGCGAAGATGAGGATGAGCGATGATATGACGAAACTGATGAAAGGGAGACTCATAAACACAAATGGAGAACGTTCCACACAGGATTACACCACAGAATGACGTATTATCTGTGAATCCAGACGCCAGAGCCTCGTTAGTTTGCAAAATGCAGTCCAGGGTGTACTAGAGGTCGACAATTGGCTTCTTACGAGGTCCTGAAGCAGAATACACTTGACCACTTCTTTCAAACACCAGTTCAATATCGTTTAACCGTGTTTCCCTAACATCATTGTTGCTTGTACTGAGCAATGTAAGTACAATATTCAGTACTCTAGTTTTCGTCAACCCCCCTTTCTTTTACCTCTTCCCATTTTCTCTAGGTTATACCGGAGTAGTAGTTTCGGTCGCGAATTATCGAAACTCTACTGTATACAAAACATCGAGTAAGATATTGTGCTTCTTCCTGCATCCGTCCATCATCATTATCGCAACTAGACTCCAGAGCTAGAAAAGCGATTCCAATTAGCCAAATAAACTCTCTCTCTCACACACTCATGCATAGATATGAACATAATAACTACCTTCAATGAATATCTCATGAGAATATTATATTATATATATTATACATATGTACAAAAATCGAAATATAAAAGAACATATATATAATATGCTGGATATAGTTACAAACATCCTTCATAAAGGAATATGAGTGCTTTCCAGATTAATATACTTTATTAAAATTTTGCATTTAACACGGAGACTTTTCACTTGGTTTGTAAATATTTTTTTATCGATAATTTTCGTCTTTGGCTTAATTTCTAATATAATAGTGCAGTCTTAAACATTGATATAAGTATTTATCCAGAGGTCACCTAGAAGTCTTAGAAATGAGCCAAAAGAAGGCAATAACTGCACACTTGTCTTAGTAGCGATACCCATAGCTTCCATAGCCCCCATAGCCGCTTCCATAACCGCCATAGCCGCCGCCGCCATACCCTCCATATCCTGAATAGCCAGGGTAACCTAGAACAAAAAGAAAAATCTTAATTAACTTGTTGAGTCAATATGCACATGCTACCTCTCAGTGCTCGAAGCCCAATAAAGCGGAAGTAAAAAATCTATAGTTACACAATAATATTTAACCCATGAAAGTGTTGCCATTATGTATTAGACCAATGAATGCAACTTTGAGGAATGTTACAAAACCTCCCCGCCAACTTGAATTCAATTTTGGAATTTTAAATGGGAATATCTTCGTCTCGCCATTTCAACTGATATAAAATCTTTTGAAAATTGCAATGGTGAAAACCTCTTTTGTTTCTGTTTATTAATTTGTGCGATATGGAGCATTAACTATCGCTAAAAAAATGTTTTATGTTTCAATTTAAAATTTGAAAGTTAAATTCAAGATGTACACTCACCGGCAATATAAATGGGACACCCTATATCCTGAAATCCTCGCTCCCCTACAAGTTGTTGTATGTGCTGCCTAACTTTACGGCGATACGTGGATTTTGATAGCAAGCTTTCAATGGCAACTTCCACCACGAAGTGCAATTAGCATTGCCGAATTGCAATAAGGCGTGGGTGTTCTAAATTTAGCATGCAACGAAGCCTCCTTTCCTGATGAGATTCCGCGAGAATCCTTTCACCTTAGCATCCATAGAAGACACAGTTGGAAATAGAGTTGCCAAATTTAGCTCCTCTCAAGTTAACAATTTCAGTGTGGGGTGTAAGGGGTGACCTTCCACGTAGTACAGGCTGGACTGCATTTTGCGGACGAGCGAGGCTATGGCGACTGGTCCTGGCCAGTATAATTCTGTGTGTTGTCCTGTGTCTTGTACTTATATGTGCTGAATGCCTCTTTGCAGGCTGAGATTTTGGCAGAAGTCAGAGCGTTTTAATATTTTAGTTACGACACGGCATTAGAGTAATGTTTATTATAGTTCTGTTAACCTAATGCAGAATATTTTAGTCTCTCAACATTACAGTTATGTTAATAGTTACAGTTTAATTCAGGTAAGAGGCTGGACCCCGCATAAAGTGACGGGTGCAAAATAGCCTAAGTGCTGACGCACCCAAAATTTTGAATTCAAAATTTAAAAAATTAAAAAAAGAAACAATTTCAGTGTCGTAAAGTAACTGTTGATAACCTACTTCTGTTGCAAAAAAAGTAACTCTTGTTACAATCTAGCTAACTAACTAACTCTCTAGCCTTATTAAACCCGAAGGTTCATGGCTGCAGTAACACAGTCCTTCCATCTGTCCCTATCTTGAGCAAGATCTATATACTCTTTTCCATCCCTACCAATTTCCTTTAGGTCCATCTCAACGTTGTCCCTCCATCTTCGTCTTGGCCTTCCTATAGGTCTCTTACCATCACGTTTCCCAACAAGAATCCTCTTTCGTCTCCCAGTCGTGCCACATGGCCTGCCCACCTAAGTCTTCTTGATTTAATTATTCTAATAATATCCGAACATGAATACAAATTATGTAGTTCTAAATTATGTAACCTTCTCCACTCACCTGTCTCCTCATCCCTTTTAGGTCCAAATATTTTCCAAAGGATCTTATTTTCAAATACTATCAATTTAGGTTCCTCTTTCAATGTAAGGGACCAAGTTTCACACCCATATAATACTACAGGCAAAATTACTGTTTTGTTTATTTTACATCTTGTTACAATCACAGCTATTTACTTTTAAAAGTTACTTGTTACAGTTAGAATTTCTGACAAAAGTAACTGTTACTTGTTACTGCGTTACAAGCAGTGCTGTGCCGTAGACTATAAGTTTACGTCTACATGCGTTGTCTACACGTAGATTACATTGGGTTGTAGTTTACATAGACTACGTAGACAATCTAAAGTGCATTAGAATTAATTTTCAAGGGTTTCATGAAAAGAAAGTGACATTTTCAACTATATTGGTTAACTAACGAACTGAAACGAATCCTATTTGCAACAAAATTTCTCCTCTCTTATATTATCAACTAAGGAAGAAGATGAATAGTATGCAAGAAAAACAACAGATGGCAGTCGTGAGGCAAGAGTGGTCTTTTCCCCATAAAAAGCACTAGAATATTTCCTATATTAGGTTCTTTCCTAGGTGAGAAATTGTTCGAGTTTGGAAGAAACATTATGAAAAGTTCTCCTCACACATCAGCAACTGATACGCAGTATAATTTTGTTTTACTTCTACAGCACACTTTGCTAAGTTATCACCTTTTGCCATGTTGTTTACATAGATTACGTAATCTAAGCGTATAAAATTGTCTACGTGTAGAATGTAGACTATCGTTGTTTACGCGTACCCCGCGACAAGTTAAGTTTGCAGCAGGTTTTATGTATTAATCCGCGTAAAAACTGCGCTCAGCATCTCCCGTGCTAGTTTTGCCTCAACCGCCGAGCTGTTCATATCACAGACAATGAGACAATCCACAGTATTGCAGCGGAACTATATTCTGCGCGCACGTTTGGGTCTATATATGCGAAAAGTTGCTGCAAAGTTAACCTGTCGCGAGGCTTAGACACACATCACTGGTTACAAGTAACTGTTACTTCCATACATATTGTGGATATATTCCAATAATAGACAAGCTCCTTACCTCCATATCCCCTATTGTAACCGTAGCTACTGTACGGGTATCCCCCATAGCTTCCATATCCCCCGGAGCCACCATAGCCTCCTCCGAGACCACCATAGCCTCCTCCAAGACCACCATAGCCTCCTCCAAGACCACCATAGCCTCCTCCGAGACCACCATAGCCTCCTCCAAGACCACCATAGCCTCCTCCGAGACCACCATAGCCTCCTCCAAGACCACCATAGCCTCCATAGCCGAGACCAACGCTTTCTTGAGTGTCCAGTGCATCATCCGTCTTAGTTTTTACGCTAGTCTCACCGCCCTCTGGCCTAGCGTTGACAGTACTAGCGACTAGAAGGGCTAACGTGAAAACCTGAAAAGAATAACATGATCTCAAACGCTAAACGAAAGCAAATGTAATCATGAATTCAATTTATTTACGAAAACTATTTACATGAACTTGTATGTGATAAATGTACAATCTTTAATAACGATGATGAAGAAGAAATGCAAATGGAAGAAGCATATGTGAGCCTTGGCCAGGTCTTCTACTCAGAATCTTAGAATAATAGATGCATCCCATCTAAGAAAGTGAGGGCAACTGCCCCCTTGTCCTCCTAATCCTCCCCACTGCCTAAGAATTATTTTGTAAATATAGTGTTTAATACACCAATATTGTGCATTTACAGACCATATTTTCCAGATTATTGCGGATAAAGTCCCTTCGTTTTCCACTTTTATTTATTTATTTAAAAGTGTTTTTAAACTGCCGAGAACAGCTTTTCAGCCTTAATACAGCAGTATTACATGTTACATGGTTACAAGGTTACAAAGTTACATATTTCAAGGTATCCAAAACCACAGTATTGGGCAAGAGAGCATTTCAAAATATTTAGCAAAACATAGCCTAAAACTACTAGAATTTTAAAAATGCATAAAAAAATATACAACTGTTATATTTAATCTATAGAACTATAAAAGAGTTCTTAAATAATTCTTATATATGAAGTTGAAATTGTTTTAACAACGATATCACTATCTATCTTACAGTATTCGAATTATAGCTGTTTATGAGATACAGAACATACTTGTTATTTTTGTAGTTCTTATCAAGACATAATAATTCGCTATTTCCTCTCAAATTGTATGATTTCACCTTAAGCCATATCATACGAAGGAGTTTTGGTACCATATATTTTCCCTCCAAGATTCCTTCCATATAAGATATAATTCGCATTTCAGGTCTGACATCAAGTCTGTCTATTTCTAGGTCAGCAGGTTATCATGCTCATAATAGTATTTGAATAGCTTGAATTTGTAATATATAAATGTGATAAATCTGTTTTGTATTTTTTCTATTGATTGTTTCATCTTAGCACTACATGCGTAATACCTAATCGGAATAGTGTATTCCAGTATAGGTCTGACAAAAGTTGTAAACATTAAAATTAGAAATTGTAAGTTGTTTGAAGAACTCCATTTTTTTATAATATAGGTACATTGCTTTCTTGCTTTATTTATGATGTGATTAATATAGTCTTCAAATTTTAAGCGTCTGTCCAAAATAATGCCCAGATCTTTCATGGATTTCACATGTTTGATGATATTATTACTGATAAAATAATTAAACATTTTGAAGTTTTCTTTCCCAGAGAATGTTTGCACAAATGATTTTTAATCAATTGGTTTGCATTAACCCAATCATAAACTGAGTTAATATCATCCTGAAGCTTCTCATGAGAAATATTATTATCAATTTGTAAATATAATTTATGCAAGATATTTTGCATGTTTTATAACATATTAAATATCATGCAAAAATATATTGAATAGGAAAGGCCTTAAGGGCGACCCTTGAGAGACACTTCTTGACACATTCCCAGGGATGGAGAAACTAGACTTAAACTTTACTCTGAAAGTTCGCTGAGACAAGAAACTCTTAAACCAGGAACAGTACAAAGGAGCACACCCATAGTTTGCCAGTTTAACAGAATTGAAGGGTTGACACTGAGAGCAGTACTGATAAATTAGTATTCGTAGATCTTCCAGAAACAAAACCATGCTGAGATGAACTTAAAATACATTTCATGTTAAAAGACAAAGAATTAAAAATTAACTGTTCAAATATGTTGCTAAAAATATTACAGATTGAGATTGGTCTAAAATTTCAAATACTGTAATCACCCTTGCTCTTTGGAATAGGTACAATCGTACTCTCTTTCCATAGTTTGGGAAAAATTCCTATCTTTATCGATTTATTATATATGTGACTTACTAGTGGTGCAAAGATAGCACTACAACCTTTGAATATATATTAGGGAATTTGGTGTATACCAGAGTTGCCATTAGGTTTAAGTGTCTTGAAAACTTTCATAATATCATTGTCACTAATGTTAGGTGGCACTATTGGTAAATGATGCCATTCACATGGTTCTACAGAAGCATTGGCAGGTTTTTGAAAAGTAGTACTAAAATATTGGCAGAAAACATCTGCAATTACATTTTCTTCAAGCTTTTCACCATTGAGGCCCAGAACATAAGGAACCTCATTTCTCTTAGAACTAATATTTTTCCAAAACATCTTTCTGTCAGAGTAATAACAACAGTTTAGATAATTAAAGTAATTTTTCTTAGCTTGCCTAATTTCGAATTTAACCTTCTTTCTTAGGGACACATATCTCAGATACCAGGATAACTTGTTGGTAGACTTGAACTTATTATAGCATTTTCTCTTCTTATTGAGCAAACATTTAATTTTACGAGTTATCCATGGCGACTGCTGAGGAAAACATTTCTTCTTAGGTGTATTATTCCCCACAGATTGTAGTACCACACTATGAAGAGAGTCTACAATTTCATTTAATTCAGATGACAGATTAATGGAATCAATACCATCCTTTATATCATTATAAAGTTGAAGAAAGTTACATCTTTTAAAATCATATGACTCATTTAAGGACAGATCTGCATTAGTCTCACATGATATATGAGAAAAGCTGACATCTAAAACAAAAGGTGGATGGAATACATCAAAATTACTTACAGGTACAACACCAGTATTAAAAATAATTTCATCAAAATTGCTTAAAGCTAAATCAAGTGTGGACAGTTGGTTAGATGCATTGTAAGGAATATTGTATTGATTAAAATTTAGGAGATCACACATTTCAATAAGTTTGGAGCTTTTAGAACTATATCTGGTTTGACAAATTGCTTGTTTCCAAAGTGACCAATCAATTTCACCAACATTAAAATCTCCCAAAATCACCTGACCCTGAATCATATTGTTCTTAAAGAGTTTAATAATTATGTTATTAAACATAGATGACAGTAAGAAATTAAACATTAGAAATTTATGCGAAAAGGCAGGAGCGTATATTCTAGGCTATCTGCGAAGCCTGAAGTCTAGAGAATAAAATACAGGAGAAAAATAGATCAGAAATCGTAAATAATAATATTCATATCAGCGAGATGATGATGCTGATTCTGGAGTTGGCAACCTGATTTCTTATGAGTTGGCAACCTGATTTCCTATGAGTTGGCAACCTGATTTCTTATGAGTTGGCAACCTGATTTCCTATGAGTTAGCAAACTGATTTCCTATGTGTTGGCAACCTTATTTCTTATGAGTTGGCAACCTGATTTCCTATGTGTTGGCAACCTGATTTCTTATGAGCTGGCAACCTGATTTCCTATGAGTTAGCAACCTGATTTCTTATGAGTTGGCAACCTGATTTCCTATGAGTTGGCAACCTGATTTCCTATGAGTTGGCAACCTGATTTCCTATGAGTTGGCAACCTGATTTCCTATGAGTTGGCAACCTGATTTCTTAGAAGTTGGTAAATTTATTTCTATTCATAGCCTAGGACCATGGCATAGTGACATAGCCCAGATATTGGACTCAGTATACGCTACTGCGAAAAGGACATATAATTATATACCAAAATCTAGTTGCACGGTATTGGCCGATTTCTTTTTACGGGAAATAATGATAAATATTTTTATGAAACTAAAGCAAAAATCCAGTATCCAAAATAACTTTTTAATCTTGTAGGATAAGTTACCATTAAACTCTTTACAAGTACAAATCTGTGTTGTTGTTTGTCAAGAAAAAACGGTAACATTCTTATTTCTGTTGTACAGAAAGATGTGTATATAGCTGCGTTCTGGGGGAAGGGGGTGTTACACAATAAAGTATTTCGTAAATACCACGGTATAAAACTTGTTCGAAGATTGAAATGGTATATCCTTGAAGGGAGATTTGCATTTAGTAATTTGTCTTTTCCCGAGTCCATCACTGCTTTTATTTCAAAATTGGATTTTCTCAAAATTTCGTAAGGGGGTTGTGCGTAAACGTTTAATGTCGTACCACGATTGGGGAAAAAAAAATCCCTTCCAGATGTCGGCGTCGTCATGGGGGGGGGGGGGATCGAACCGGTGGGTCGACTCCCCCTGGAAATTAACATCGTTCATTTCAAGTTACAACAAGTAAGAAAGCTTGTTCAATTAGTTACTATTCGCATAGAGAAACGAAGTAAAAATTCCGTTAAATCGAAAAAAATTGACTCTAATATGCAGGAACCACTTTATGTTTCTATATTCTACCATTTAAAGCAAATAATACATTTTCCGCGTTATAGTAAATAACAATAGTTTTGAAGTGAAATTGGTTTATTTATATTATTTTATTATAATTATAATCACGATAATAATAATTTATTAGGCCTATTGTTATTATTTCTAGTATTAAAGTTTCATTCATGGCTTAAACCCCTTCCCCCCTACAAAAATTTATGTCGGTGTCCATTCTTCTAGATACAGATTTCGGGAAATGATTTTTCGATCTCGAACAATTCGACATTTTTAAGGGTTGTTACAGGTTCTTGAACTTCACTGCAATATTATTGTTGGAAATTTCTTGGAAATGGCAGTTTCATACCAGCCATGGGAAAACAATCACTTACAGGGGGGAAATTGTTTGTAGAATTTGAGGTGATCATGGTGTGTTGAAAAATTACGAGTCCAGAAAAAGTGTTGTCTTAAAAGAGAAGAATTTACGGAAGCAAAGATAGTGATAAAGGAACAAAGAGAAAAATGGGAATAAGTAAAGAGAAGGAGATGAAAAGAGACGTAGAGAGGGAGATAGAGAGAGAGACAGACAGACAGACAGACAGAAGGAGAGAGAAAGAGGTGTTTGCAGTATGAGAATTAAACTCTCCTTTTTTTGAAAGGGGAGGAGATTCCATCTATTGCTTGATTCAACGTGTAAACATAAAATACATTTGTAAAGAAATCTGCCTCTTTTGAGAGGAAATAAATTACCATTTTAATGAGCAATAACTATGCACAGATAGGCTTATCCGGAACTGGACCTACAGTTCAAAGTGGGATTTAAGTATAACAATATAAAACAAAGCTACACAATAGATTACTCATTTCACTTAGTGGTTCAGATCCCACTTTAAACTGTAGGTCCAATCCCGATTAATCTTTCTGTGCATGAAGCGGACTTAAAATAAACTGAAACAAACAAATAGCAACGCTTATGTAATCAGAAATAAGGTTTTGGTGGTAATCACGATGGTTTGGCGCCCCCTGAGGACAGCGCCTTGGTTGCCCGACCGTTAATCCGCCTTTGATAGAAACCAACTCTTACCTGAAATAAATTTGTCCACCCTTGAGCCCCAGACCACACTCTTGCAACGCCACTGAGCACAACATGTAATTACAACTGCAAACTAACTTAAAAAAAAACATACTAACCCTCAAGGAAGCCATAATAGTTTCAGTCAACCAAACCACTGCACCAGAAAAACAACTGACGAATCTCCGGTTCAGACCGTGACTTATATCTAAGGTGTACACCAATTTTCATACTTTCATGGCCATTTTCCCTTTCAGCGACCGCCCAGGAACACAGACTCAATGAGTTTTACAAGAAGGCGTCGCATTCAGACACATTTACACGAAGATAATACTCGGTGACAGGCACTAATAGACATTTCAAAAGAATCGGTCGTTTTGGGTGCGGTAGTTTCGGAAAACCCTGTTGTGTAATATCCATTACCACTGTGAACCCGTGTGTGTTACCAGGCCTGACTCACACACACGAAAAGCCGGACATGGCACGTGTGAGTCACACAAGTAACACACAAGAAATGTGGAATCGCCCACTATATACACACCAGAGCAAGGACCCTTGTTTCAAAATCTCAGTGACGTCATCACAGTAGTTTCAATCCTGCTAATAGATGTCGTTGCGCTATACACAAGATAAGATTAGAATGGAAAGGGGCGTGGGTAGATTTTACGCCCAAGATGGGGGCAGAAGATAGGAGGGGGTTGGATGTTTAATCCCACCAGAAATGTATTCGAAATAGCGATAGTGTATTGCTAAAGCACAGCATGGAAAATAAGATTTCTTTGTCCAGTAACTTTGTATCCCAAATGTTTAAACTTGAAGCTCCATATTGCTTTCTTGGAGTCAAACTTGAAGACTTGGAGCGAAAAGCATTTTCTGTTATCGCAGTGGAAACCCGAACGAAAGTCCATCTTTCCACATGGTTACCAGCAGCTTGCAGCTCGGGCTGCAAGTCGCTTCAACCTTCTGGATTTGACTCGAGAATGGACCCACAGTTGAAATTCAGACAACCCCCTTTCAGCGGCTTCTCACCAGAACTGAGTAGAAAGAATTTCCTCCGAACGAAGAGCCAGAATTCCAGGCGGTTGCCAGCTTGGGCTGCAAGTCGCGAACTTCAGGATAATCCATCGATTCTCAACATCCGTGTCCATTCACGATACATTTCTTTTCACCGTCTCCCGAAAATATGAGTTGCTTTACAGGAAAAGTTTGCTAAATATCACCCCCGAAACACCAAACACTGATACGCCTAATAATACAATGTAAAGTATTGACATAATGCCATCTGGCGATGGTTCGATGCAACTACTGCAAATAGTACCACCATTCTCCGCCAGGATCGCTTCATTCGTTGAGCGAGAGAAATCTCAAAACTTTCAGGGTAACAAATGACCTTCTTGGTCCAAGTTAATACAGACAAGACTTGCACGTCAATAACTCCAATTAACGTAGATTTGTATAAAAATAGGTGTAAAATAACTGAAAACAGAATCAAGTTACTACGATTAAGAGTATGGAAAGAGATATCGTACCTTATTAAAGTCAGTCATGTGGTTAAGTTGATGACTGAGGTTCTGAATTGAATGAATAATCATGTTCAATCAGTTCTCTGACTCTCGATTACTTTCTTCTATGTTTTCTTATGGAACTATGACGTAACACACGCTCATAACGAAATTAGGAAAGTAGGTACTTACTAAAATAGGTATATCTGTCTCACATAAGTTCACCAATTTGCTGTATAATAAATTCGATGAAAAGGAGAGACAGTACTGTTCTGTACCTGTTGCATCTTACCGCGAGGGAAGTTTAAACACACAATCACATTCATGCAAGCACCACACATAGAACAAGCTTATCAAATCTGACAACAGGTGACACTACTTGCACTTACAATCTTATTGCTTCAATGTCTAATGAAAGAAGGTTTAATCAGTATGTTCTCGCAAGACTAAATGAAGAGTAATGTAGTTCAATTCATACTCACGGCATTAGCGCTTTTAATGAAGAAAATGTTGCTGTGATCTGTATCCTTTGTCAATTACCACGGAAGAGAAATAGATAATATTATTAAAAAAGAAAATCATTGACGTTTATTCTAATTGCTCATTTTGTCCATTGGGTTTCCTTCTGTGAGTGTTACTTGATCAGTTTCATGTATTCATCCTCATGGTGAGTTGTAAGCTTCCAAACACCAACCTCTCTAATACGTACTACACGTCCTGGATTGTGCAGATTAACGAGGCTTTGTTGTTTGGACTCACAGCCAGTTAAATCCTATGCATGGCTCCTGTTTTGTTGTCCATACATGTTTGTTGTATTCCTTTCATAAATTTCATTTTTCATTCTCATCGCCGCGATTAGTCAAGAGAGAAACGAAAACACAGCAAAATAAAAATTAAGTTATTCTCTCGTCATTATTCGTCATCACTCATTATCCGTGTTGTCAGGATTAGCCATACCTGGCAGAAAATAACGAAGTAAAATAACGCAAATTCAACGACAAATATGTAACCAGCAACTGGTTCCAATCGTCAACATCACCACACAAAACAATTTTATTTTCCATCCAGTACCCACCCTCGATTCATATTCATTTTCCAAACCAATGAACATTGAAAGCGTCATTTGCCCAAACCTAAATTTGGAATCGAGCTTTCGAGGACTTCAACATTCAAACAGAGGTCGTTTCTATCAAAACCTTTCATGAAAAAAAAAGTGAGGTAGTCCCCTATATAATGGCGCCATAGAGGCACTTAGGGGATATGAAAGTAGGGTTTCGTCCACCTTGTGCCCTTCGAAACGTCCGGGTACGCATGGATTAGAGTGTGGGCGTGACTCGCAACCGCTATGCGGAATATCCCTGCTACCACCCCGTGGTATCGATCCCGGGGTTCTAGATTCACGGTTAGACGCCCTACCGACGAAACCGTTACGGCCTCCATGCTTACCGAAGAAACAAGCCAGTCTATGACCAGCCAAGAACGTCTGTCAAATGCCGAGCCCGAGCATCACGCAAAGATTTGCAGCGAGGTTCGTTTCTATTGCAACTTTAAGAAGAAAAAGTCAAGGTGGTCCCCTATATGATGGCGCCAAATCATGGAGGCACTTAGGGGATATAGAAGTAGAGTTCCGCCCACCTTGTGCCCTTCGGAACTTGCTGTTCATGGTACGCATGGATTAGAGTGTGGACTTGACTCGCAGCCGCCAATGCAGAATATTCCTGCTGCCACCCCGTGGTATCGATCGTCCCGGGCCTCAGGGCTCCAGTGATCCGGGGCTCGAGTTTTACAGTTAGTCTCCCTACCGACTAAACTGTTAATACGACTTCCATGCCTACCGTAGAAACTTTCCAAGCATAATACCTTAACAAAGGTTCTTTGTGTTTACCTCAAAGCTACTTTTTTTTATCAACACTTAAATGCTCTTTGACTTGGAAAATATTATGTAGTCTCTTGATATAATTCCATCTTAAACTCACAATTTTTCACTTCGTTGCTCGCTATTTTCTCGTTTTCTTCCAATGCTTTCACTTCTATAAGTTTCTAGTTTCTTTTTATGTATCCTTTCTTTTTCTTAAATCTATCAATCCCTGCCACCCCCCGTGACGGTGTGGTTAGTATATCGCGCTACGACGCCAGGGGTTTCGGTTTCGAATCCCGGCCTGAGCATGGATGTCCATTCATCAATTTCATCATATCATCACTCATACCCTTCTTCGAAAATTAGCTGAAAGTTCCGTAAGAAGCGAGGCAAAATAAACCAAATGAATCAATCAATAAACCCATATTATGTCACCTGAACATACGTCACTAGGACCTGCAAGTCGTATGATCCAATTAAGGTACACTTAGAGAACTAAATGCATCATATCGATTGAAGCACTAAAGCGTGTTTTATGGCGTCTTCAAAGAATCAGATTCGCATTTGATGCATTTTTGTTTGTCGTGAAAGATGCACCAAAGTGCATCATTTGATTCAAGTGAGGATTTCTTTCAGTCGAGATGCACTTCAATGCATCAGTTGATGTTCCTTCCTGCATCTTATTGGATGATGCACTTAAACGTTTGGTCTGAGCTACTGTGCTTATGTAGCTCAGAAGAAACGTTTAAGTGCATCATCAAAGAAGATGCAGGAAGGAACATCAACTGATGCATTGAAGTGCATCTCGACTGAAAAAAATCCTCACTTGAATCAAATGACGCACTTTGGTGTTTCTTTCACTACATACAAAAATGCACCCAAATGCATCAAATGTGAATCTGATTCTTTGAAGAAGCCATAAGACACACTTTAGTGCATCAATCGATATGATGCATTTAGTTCTCTGAGTGTAGAGTTCCATAAATATGGCTGTTAAATTACTAAAAACGGAATTAAGTTATTATTAAGTGTAAGAAAATGGTTGCCTTACCTTCTTACAGCCGCTCGTGTGGTTAATTTGATTACTGAGGTTCTGAATTGAATGAATAATCATGTTCAAGCAGTTCTAGCTCTAGATAACTTTTATATATGTTTTTTTAATGACACTATGACGTAACGCACCCTGAGATCTAAACTAGAAGAGTACTCGATAAAATAATATTTCCTCGGTCTAACAAAGGCTCACCAACTTACTCTTTATACCATTCGACGTAAAGGAGAGACACTACGTCAAAAATCATTTCACTTCTATGGTTCCTTTGTACCTTAAAACTCTTAAGGGAGAATTCATTGACCACCCAATCATACACAAGCAAACACCGACCAGCGAACAAGTTCCGGCATTCTTAGAACAGGTGACACTAGTTGCTTCAATGCCTTATAACAGAAGGTTCAATTTGTGTGATCTGCTCAAGACTAAGTTATGCGAGAAGCGTTTCGATCTGTACTCACAGCATCGGTGTTTCTAGAGACGAAAATGTAGTTATGGTCTGCAGAGATTTTGACATTTAGTAAAAATGCAAAATAGCATTTCGCTCTATTTTATCTTGATTTGTTTATTCTTATTTTAATTCGAGCTTTGTTTTGCTTTACATGTGTGTCTTTCTGAGCGTCATCATTTCAATTTCATGCAATCGTTACTCATCCTCCTCCTGAGATGGGAGGGGTGACTCCGTAAACACGTACATGTTAACCTATCATACAAGCAGTTTACTGCGGACTTCACCTTACAGACTAGAGGCTCTGGTGTCTGAACTCATATCCACTGTAATCCTATATAGGACTTTTGTCTTGTCCATGTATGTTGGTGCTTTTCCTTTCATCCTCATCGTCGGGATTATCAAAAACTGACAGAAAATAGCTAAATAAAATGAATGGCCATAAATATGTCAAGCATTTGCTTCTATTCGTCAACATTACCAGAGAAATCCAGTCCCCGAAAAAAATTAGGTTTCGTATTATGCATGGAATAATTTCGACAGCTACATAAAACAACACGTAAAAATTCTACCGGAAAGTTTTACGTTACGGAGCAAAGTGATGCGGTTTTGGCGGAGATTGATAGCCCACCTATCGTCACACGGGAGCCGTGACATCGGTGTTTGTCACGCCAGAGACAGTTTAAAAAGAACTTCATCGAAAATCATTTCCAATGTATGAAACGATTACGAAAGGAAGTAGTGCATTTCCTTAGGTATATTTGGGACATTATTATTATAAAATATAAACGCTGAATTTTGGGGAAATAATATCGAAAACTAAAAAAAAAAAAACCATCGAGAAATCAATGTGCCTACACATAAAACGATTTTTCAAATTTCCATCCAGTACCCACCCTGGCTGCACAATCATATTTCTTAACCTATGTTGGAATCGAGCTTTCGAGGCAACGACATTCAAACAGACCTTTCTGAACGATTTTCATCCGACGCATCCAGAAGAGAAAGTCTATCAGATGTTTCTATCATATTTTCAAGAAAAAAAAAAAGCAAGGCGGTACCCTATACTATAATGATGCCGTATCATTGAGGCACTTAGGGGACATAGAAGTAGGGTTCCACCCACTTTGTGCTCTTCGGAACTTTTTGTTCCTGGTACGCATGGATTAGAATGTGGGCTTGACTGGTAGCCTTATGCAGAGAATTCAGGTTAACAACTCGGGTCTCCGGAATTACGGTTAGACGCCTTACCGGCTGAACCGTTTAGACCTCCCATGCCTACCATAGAAACATGCCAGACTACCCGACCAGCCACGAAAAGTCTGTCAAATGCCGATCCCGGGCATCACGCAAACGAGTACGGTGAGGATGTTTCTATCAACTTTAAATGAAAAAAAATAAGACAGCGTTAAGGTGGTCCCCTATATAATGTCGCCATATCATATGAGCACTTAGGGGATATGGAAGTAGAGTGTGGGCTTGACTCGTAGCCTTAAGCAGAGAATCCCTGCTAACAACACGGGGCTCTGGACTTACGGTAGACGCCTTACCGACTGAACCGTTTAGACCTCCATGCTTGCCATATAGAAACATGCCAAACCATACTATGTGCTTTGCGCTTACCCCAAAAGCTACTTAACATACCAACGGCTTAAAGCTCACTTATTATGAGAATGTAGCCTGTTCCACTCTCTTGCCGCTGTTTTCTTCTTTTCCATTCTTTCTTCCACTCTGTTTCCATTTCCCTTGCCTATCCATTTAAGTATGCCATGCCATCATCGGACATGTGAGAAGTTTCCTAAAAATTGAGAAATATGATATTTCCCGCCCTCCGAAAAAAATAGGGTGCGAATTATACATGGAATAATTGTGTAAACTACATCAAACCAAACGTTAAAGATATAACTGGATGTTCAAAAAATATTTTCCACCTTTGATCGGAAAGTTTTGCTTTGCGGTGCAAAGTGACGCTGTTTTGGAGGAGATTTAGTTTGATTGATTTAGTTTATTTTACTTTGCGTTTTGTGCCTCTTGGCTAATTTGCGAAGATGGGGATGAGTGATGAAATGATGAAATTGATGAATGGACATTCACAAACACCAAGCCCGACCGGGATTCGAACCCGGGACCCTTGGCGTCGCAGCGCGATGTGCTAACCACTTTTTTTTTATTGTCTCATTCTGATATACAAGTTATGGAATTACATTGTTTTTGACATAAGTGTATTACTGCTATTACAATTTGTATTTCTATCTGGTTAACCTTTACATTTTTGTTTGACCTAAATTAAGTATAAAGCACTAATAAGAAATTTGCATACCATTTCTTCCTTGCTTGGAGAGGAATTTTTTCATATTGTTCTTGCAAGAAGATACTGAATTGTTTCTGAAAACTGCTCTCGTCATTGTGAAATATATATAATAAGTATTCTGTTATCAACAATTGTACTGCTCGTTGTTTTGTTGTTGGAAAAAATTTGAAATCAGGAATAACTATATCTGTATCCGTAAACTTTGTTAATGAGGTGCGGCATATACGACTGAGCATTGTTCGCAATTTGTTCCATGCTGTGGAGGAGTTTCGACACTTCGTTATCCTGTGGGCTAAAGAGTCAGGCACGTTGCATGATATACAGTTAGGAGAGTCACTGATTCCATATTGGTATGTCCTATCTCTTGTCACTATAACACGATGAACCACTTTATACCATATTGATTGGCCAGCTTTTGAAAGGTGTTTGGCGGAGACATTTTCCCATATTTGTGGCCAATTATGTGTATTGAAATCCCTGACTATTCGTGGTACTGTGTGCATGAAACTATTGATTTCACTATATAACTTTTTAACAGATGGTGTAATTGTCTCATGTCGTAATAACTGGTAGCATACCTGTAAAGCGATGTCCTATAAAACAAAAAACCTTTTGGGGATACTTTGGATATCGATGGGAGCTTCTAATGTAATGTTCCGTATTATCGTCTGTATACATGCTTGGGTCGTTGACTTGTGCAGTGAGAAAGCTGTTTGAAGGCCAGTCTGTACAAACAATGATCTTGCCTGTCTGTTCACGTGTATTAGTGCCAACCCACCTATCTTCTCTGATAACGTGACCTCATTTATTGCCACCCGGAAAATTGTATCGTGCCACAAAAAGCAGCCAACAGCTTTGTTGACCTTGGCTAAGTGCTGTGTTTTGAAGGGCAGGATTTTTGCTACATACCAAAGTTTAGAGAGAGCAAAAACGTTGATAAATCTTACTCGTGCTTTTAAACTCAGAGAGCGCATCTTGTTCACTCTGAGGACGTAGATTGCCCTCTCGCACGTGAGTTTACTATCGGCTTCGATCGTTTCATCGATATTTGCATAGAAGTTTATACCTAAAACTTTTATTTTCTTGTCTACAGGGATCTCCGTATTGTTTGTGAAAGGATTCTCCTTGCCAAGGGGCATCAGGAATGACTTTCGATTGTTTAGTTTTGCTCCTGATGTGAGCTCATAAGTATGTATTTGGCTTTTAACACTGTACAGATCTCTTTCATCCTTGAGAAAAATCATGACGTCGTATGAAACTGCCAACTTGTATTGTGGTGGAAGCCATAGAAATGCCCTGTAAATGATGCTGGATACTAAACAAAAAGGGGGCTATTGTGAGGACGTGCAATGTGCTACTCAAGGGACTACCTTGTAGTACACCTCGTCGTATTTTAAAACATGTTGTCAAGAAACCATTTATTTTGAGTTTTAGCAGCATATGATTATATAATGTTTTTATCCAATTAATAAAAGTGTCTCCGAAGCCATATGCTTCTAAGACTTTGTACAGATATTCGTGGCTCACTCCGTCATATGCTTGGGAAAAGTCTAAAGATAGAATTGCCTCTGATGCATTCTTATTTTGTTTGGTAATAATTACGTCTCTTATCGTTTGTAGCAAGTGATGTATACTTTGAGACGTATTACAAGCGAACTGTAAATTGCCAATAAGTTTAACCATATATATTTTTAAACGCTGATTTATGCACCTACTTATAAGTTTGATGTCACTACTCAATATGGAAATTGGCCTAAAATCTGTGACGAACTTTGGATTTGCCTTTTTGGGAACTAACACTATAACTCCCGTGCTACTGGTCTTCCCTATTGTCCCTGTTGTCAACACTTCGTTGACCCATTCCGTTAATTTGTCTCCTATAAGATCCCAGAAACATTGATAGAATTCTGATGGTAATCCATCTTCGGCTGTAGCTTTCCTCGGAGCTTTGAATACTGCATCATGAACCTCCTTTTTACTAAACGGTTGTGTGAGCTCAGTTCTTTCATTTTCTGTCAGTGACGCAGGGACCACTCGGCCACAGGGTCGGCTTTGGAGAAGATTGATAGCCCATCTACCGTCACCCGGGAGGCACGACTTCGATATTTAACACGCCAGATAGAATTTGTAAAGAACTTTGTGGAAAATAATTTCCAATATATGAAACGCTCACGACCAGGCGTTCTACATTATATTAAGTATATATTTGGGACGAAATTATGATAAAACGCTAATAATTGGGGAAATAGTATCGAAAATTTCAGGGAGACAATTCCAATTTCGAGTATAAAGAACACCGAAAAATCGAGGTGCCTACAAATAAAACGATTTTTTTAAAAAATTTCCATCCAGTACCCACCCTGGCTGCACTATCATATTTCTAAACACTATGTTGGAATTGAGCTTTCGAGGCAACGACATTCGAACATACCTTTCTGAACTATGGACGGTCTTCCGACGCATCCAGCCGAGAAAGTCTGTCAGATGTTTCTATCATATTTTTAAGAAAGAAAAAAAAGCAAGGCGGTTCCCTATATAATTGTGCTGTATCATGTTTCATGGAGGCACGTAGGGGATATGGAAGTAAGGTTCCACCCACCTTGTGCCCTTCGGAACTGTCTGTTCCTGGTACGCATGGATTAGAGTGTGGGCTTTACTGGTAGCCTTATGCAGAGAATTCCTGTTAACAACTCGGGTCTCCGGACTTACGGTTAGACGCCTTACCGACTGAACCGTTTAGACCTCCCATGCCTACCATAGAAACATGCCAGACTACCCGACCAGCCACGAAAAGTCTGTCAAATGCCGATCCCGGGCATCACGCAAAGGAGTACGGTGAGGATGTTTCTATCAACTTTAAATGAAAAAAATAAGACAGCGTTAAGTTGGTCCCCTATATAATGTCGCCATATCATATGAGCACTTAGGGGATATGGAAGTAGGGTTCCCCCCACCTGTGCCCCTCGGATATCTCCTGGTATGCATGGATTAGAGTGTGGGCTTGACTCGTAGCCTTAAGCAGAGAATCCCTGCTAACAACACGGGGCTCTGGACTTACTGTAGACACCTTACCGACTGAACCGTTTAGACCTCCATGCTTGCCATATAGAAAAACGCCAAACCATACTATGTGCTTTGCGGTTACCCCAAAAGCTACTTAACATACCAACGCCTGAAAGCTCACTTATTATGAGAATGTAGTCTGTTCCACTCTCTTGCCGCTGTTTTCTTCTTTTCTATTCTTTCTTCCACTCTGTTTCCATTTCCCTTGCCTATCCATTTATGTATGCCATGCCATCATCGGATATGTGAAAAGTTTTCTAAGAATTGAGGAACATTATATTTCCCGCCCTCCGAAAAAAAAATAGGGTGCGAATTATACATGGAATAATTGTGTCAACTACATCAAACAAGACGTTAAAGATATAACTGGATGTTCGAATATTTTCCACCTTTGATCGGAAAGTTTTGATTTGCGGTGCAAAGTTACGCTGTTTTGGAGAAGATTGATAACCCATCTACTGTCACACGGGAGCCACGACTTCGATATTTGTCACGCCGGAGAGAATTTGTAAAGAACTTTGTGGAAAATAATTTCGAATATATGAAACGCTCAAGACCAGGCGTAGTACATTATCTTAGGTATATTTGGGACGAAATTATGATAAAACGCTAATAATTGTGGAAATAGTATCGAAAATTTCAAGGAGACAATTCCAATTTCGAGGATAAAGAACACCGAAAAATCGAGGTACCTACAAATAAAACATTTTTAAAAAAATTTCCATCCAGTACCCACCCTGGCTGCACTATCATATTTCTAAACACTATGTTGGAATCGAGCTTTTCAGGCAACGACATTCGAACATACCTTTCTGAACTATGGATGGTCTTCCGACGGATCCAGCCGAGAAAGTCTGTCAGATGTTTCTATCATATTTTTAAGAAAGAAAAAAAAAAGCAAGGCGGTCCCCTATATAATGGTGCGGTATCATGTTTCATGGAGGCACGTAGGGGATATGGAAGTAGGGTTCCACCCACCTTGTGCCCTTCGGAACTTTCTGTTCCTGGTACGCATGGATTAGAGTGTGGGCTTGACTCGTAGCCTTATGCAGAGAATCCCTGTTAACAACTCGGGTCTCCGGACTTACGGTTAGACGCCTTACCGTCTGAACCGTTTAGACCTCCATGCCTACCATAGAAACATGCCAGACTACCCGACCAGCCACGAAAAGTCTGTCAAATGCCGATCCCGGGCATCACGCAAAGGAGTACGGGAGGATGTTTCTATCAACTTTAAATGAAAAAAAGTAAGACAGCGTTAAGGTGGTCCCCTATATAATGTCGCCATATCATATGAGCACTTAGGGGATATGGAAGTAGGGTTCCGCCCACCTGTGCCCTTCGGATATTTCCTGGTATGCATGGATTAGAGTGTGGGCTTGACTCGTAGCCTTATCCAGAGAATCCCTGCTAACAACTCGGGGCTCCGGACTTACGGTTAGACGCCTTACCGACCATTTACTTACGAACCGTTTAGACCTCCATGCCTACCATATAGAATCATGCCAAACCATACTATGTGCTTTGTGCTTACCCCAAAAGCTATATTCCAACGCCTGAAAGCTCACTTATTAGGGAAATGTGGTCTGATTATATAGCTCCATCCGAAAACCCACCAAATTCCACTCTTTTGCCCGCTGTTTCCTTGTTTTCTATTCATTCTTCCACTCTCTCTGTCTCCAGTTTTTACCTATACCCCTATCTAGGTATGGCATCATAGATTGTGTAAGATGTTCAGCAAACATTGGGAAAATGCTTCACTTTGATACTCTGATGGTATACATATCCTGGATAAGAATTTCAGTTTTTCGAGGGTTTGTACTTGGAAAGGAGGCATCATCGAGCAAAATGCTACCAAGAAAAGCTCTGAAATATTTTTCAATTTTATACGGTGACACATTATGATCAAATTGTGATGTAGCAATACATTCGATGGGTATTTACTGTTTGGTAATCTTTCAACTATTATTACATAATTTCCTTAAAAATATGCGTAGAATTTCATTTCGACTAAACCATCCACAAACCCACCCTGGATCTTTAGAATATGAAATCTTACGAACTACCCTGACTCCACAGTTTCGGATAAGTAAACTGTTTTACACAACCATTCTCAAGAATCATACAGGAAGAGAGCAAGACCCTAAGTGATCATTGTACATATCGATATCAATGATATCGATTGTATATATACTCGTATTATGCTAATATAAAAATATTTATCTCCAAAGACTATGCTACATGTGAAAATCTATCATTCAGATCCTGACGTAAATTGGGATCATATTTGCTCTATCAGAAATCATCTGCATAAGTCCGGAGAATATACTCTAGATCAGGGGAATTAACTCACTACCAATAATGTATCATATAGATCCAGAGAATCCATTCTCGTTCAAGAATTCACCATATTTGCATGGAGAATCTATTCAATCAATAATGTCTCATGTAGGTACTTTCAAATAGTGTCGCATCAATCAGTAACATATCAATATGAAATTATTGAATCTTTCAAAAAGAGAGAAGAAAAACAACAACAAGAAAAGAACGTACTCCGTAACAGCCTGATCTACTGTTACTCGTTGCTGATGTTCAAGTTGCCCCAAAGGAGAAGAGTATAATCTTCATATGGGACATCAGTAGAGGCATGCAAATTTCGTTTTTGACGAAAACACGAAATATGAAATAACATGCTGTAATGTTCATTTTTCATGTTTCTGAAAGGTTTGAGGTGCACTTTTCTACCCTGTTTTGTCACGAAATAATGCGAAATGAACTGCAAAATGCGAAATTTACTCTCAAACACGAAATTTACCGTTTATATACCGACGCGACACTTTCTGAAGTCTGAAGTATCCTGTGAGTTATGCAATTCTCGGAAAATTGATTAATTCTGCTGTAAATATTTGAGAAGCAAAGACGGACCCCTTTACACAGGACTTAATACTCTGGTAACTACATAAATGTGCTATTAGAAGGGATAAGATTATTTTGTGTAATAAGTGCGGTCTTTAAATCAAATTTAGGATTATATTCACAATTTTAAAACCAAATTGTCATTTTGTATAGCACTTTTAATGTGATTATTCACCGCTATAACACCGAAATTTTATTTTATTTACCGCTTTTGAACCCGAAATCTACTCTGTTTTTGTACCGAAATTTTACTTTTTTATTTACCAAAAATATGTGCCTCTAGACATCAGGCATCTAATACTAAACCTTAAAATTTCCAAAAAAAGAAAAAAAAATACAAAAATATCTGAAATTTCAAACTTTATAAAAATACGGGAATAGTTCTTAATATTGCCTTCCTCATTCCACCGAATTCATGAGTGTGTATGCAAGAAGACTAGAAAGAAAGCCATTTCTATAATTTAAGTACAGTGTTGCAAATCGTGTATATATGACACCAATACATGTAAAAATAAATAAATTTGGGACTTTCTTACCAAGTCCAATGAGCGCTTCTAAACTTATACTTTACTATTATAGGGGTAAAGAATTAAAGTGAATATCTTCGGTTTGAAGCATGTGCATTAATTTTAGATTTTGATTGAAATGTTCATTGAAAATTAGTTCATATTGTTCCACATAATGCATAGAGCTGTCATCTCATGCTCAATGCTATGCATCCATTTCTTGCTGAAGCCACTGTAAACTTTTTCTTCTAGGATTATAATTGTAAATTTGTTTCACATAATATGTAAATGACCAATGCACAAAACAGTGCACAAAACGTGACGAGACTAATATGATTTCAATGCTTTTCCTTTAAATATCATATACATAATCAAATTAAGTATAATATAGTACGCTATGTTAGATCATTGTGTAAATCTTATATTATACTCTACTGTAAGTTTATAAACGATAATACTAATAAAGCAATGAGTCTTACATACCAGATGAAGGATTTCTAGCGTCCTGGCTGTACCATAGTCCAAGTGTGAGAGCGAGTCGAACCTGCCCAGAGTGTCCAATCACGTAGCTCGTTTTCACGACGTTGACATCTCAAGGACCTCAAGAATCCCTTCCTTCTAGGTGGCGCTATACACGGTTTCTAACATCACATTAGTCTGTGCAAATGGTCCGATTTTAAGGTCAGTTTACTAAGATATGTAACTAAACTGACTAGGCATTTGTACAAATTCGAAGCCAATTTGTTCTTGCTTTTGTCTTAAGTAGTAAAGGCCCTGCATGCATTTGTCCGTTATTGAGAAATCCAAACGTTAATCATTCGCATCTACCTACACATATTGTTATAATAACATTCCAGCACTGTTATCAACAATTGTTCCTATGCTGTAATTGTTGTAATA
Organism: Lepisma saccharinum; assembly: GCF_977018435.1. Classification (NCBI taxonomy): domain Eukaryota; kingdom Metazoa; phylum Arthropoda; class Insecta; order Zygentoma; family Lepismatidae; genus Lepisma; species Lepisma saccharinum. Next base: position 75,816,893 of record NC_139241.1, read on the forward strand.
CACACAAAACTTTGAATATAAACATTTGTATATTAGTTTCTAGCAACAATTATACTAATAGTAACTTTCAAGCATTGTTGCCAACAGTCGCTGACATTTTGTACTCCCTTTAATGAAATAAGCATTATTTCTGCTAGATCCAAGAAAGCTATTACAATAACATTACAACAATTACAGAGCCAATCCATTATGCCAATAAAGCTGATATATTGTCATATTTAGATTTGGCCATATAACGTTGAATACAGTAGCGAATACAATTTGGGCGAATGAAGTGATTACGGAATGAATAAGAAATTATTACTTTTTTACGTCTGGACGTTCATTTTCTAATTTTTCTTCCGAGCAACATCGACCGGCTGACGTCACGGTTTACAGGATTGCCAAATTGAAAGCTCCGGCCTCCCTTGGAATAATGATGACCGTGGCTAAAGTCATAGTTCCACCTACAGCGCCTAGAATAACGTAGTGTGGAAAACGGCATGCTTCTGCGCTGTCTGAGTGGTTCCACTCGAAAATGATCCGCTAGAGGCGCTGGTGTTGACCCCGGTGCTTGGTGTTCGACTGCTTATAATGGAAGTAAATGGAGTTTTCGCTGCAACGTCTGATTCTTTTACATGAAGCATTTCTATGAATGTGATAATTGCTATGATATTTAGTACAGTGGTCGCGAAGATATTAAAGAAAATTCTAGGCAGTCGACCACGTCCTGTTATCGTCATACTTTCGTTAATAATACGGGAGAAAAAATATGCGTGGAATGTTCTTGGCAACAAAATTTTTGTGTATGAATTAGGTTCATTATTATTATCATCATCATCATTTCATTTAAAGATATACACACTGAAGCATTTGTATTTTTGATATTTACTGACTCTTTTCTTCAGCTTTAAACTAATCGCGGCGATGATGATAATGATGATTGCATGAAACGACAATGGGAACCTCACAAAACTTTCTTAGTGCCATCGACATGAGTGTAAGGCAACTTTCAAACCAATGGGACAAGCGACACGGGATGTTCACATTGTCACACTAGTGACACACACTTCCAGACTGTAAAATAGCATTCATTGCACATGAGGGTCCAAACAGCAAACGACACGTTCATATGGCGTATTCGCGTGCTACTTGTTACTTCGGTCGGAAAGCTTCTTAAAGGAAGGATGCTCAGACCGAAGCGACGCGCTACAGGGGGAGTTCCCAACTAAGTGACAAGCGACATGGTGCCTTCAGTCTATTAGCAAGCGTTGCTTGCGAACAACAGATAGGCGACACGATAAACCGCACATTACAACAACAGATCTAGGCGACACGATAAGCCACACGTGTCGCTTTGTCGCTTCTGCGTCTCTCAAACTGGGCCATTTCCTCAATAGCTTGCAACATGTTGCCGTGGTTTGTTGTTCGCGCATACGCGATGCAATGAGTGTCTTGCTTTAGTGAGATTGCGCACCAAAGCGACAAGCGGCACGCGCCACTTATCGCTTGAGGATTTCACCAACCGAACGCTCGCCTGTGCTTCCCGTCATGCCGCTACGATGTGAAATGTTGCTCTTGATTGGCTCCTTTCCAAGCAACATGTGTCACATCGGTATGAAAGTTGCCTTGGACCGAATGACCCGTGTCGCTTTGGTGTGAAATCTCCTTGAGGAAACAGTGCAGTCAGAGCTTTTGTCCCTACGGTTCGAAAGGCTGCATTGATTTCCGACTGCTCGCTTTCAAGCGACATTTGTGGTTTGTCGCCTCGGTATGAAATATCTCTCAGGATACTATTTATATTCTAATAATATTGAAAAATAAACTCTAATACACAGTCCAAGATCTGACGTCCGGAATCACATTGCGATGTTTCTTCTTGTGTTACGCATGCTATTTATTTATTAATTTTATTTTACTTTTCTTTCCAAATTAATGACATTTCGTGACAACAAATCACTCCACAAATATAACTGTTTCCATCAATTCACTTACCGCCTTTCTAGAGAAACAAATCTACACAATATGTTCCAAAAACTAACTAAGCCGCATTACTTTCATTAACAAAATTAGCACCTGGGTCGATCGCACTGCCATCTACTTGTCATCGTCTCGGGGAACCAGTTTCTTTGGTCGTTTTCCATACTACGTTATTCAAGGCGCTGTAGTTCCACCTTTTGCAATCAAGACAATAGTTTTGGTCATATATTCACTCAAAATGTATTCATTTCATGTAGTTAAATGTGTCTGGAATTGCAATTTGAACAAGTTTCAATAAACAGGATGTTTAATAGCAATTTTTTATAATAGGACATATTATCTTTCTGTGCAATATTTTGAATACATATTTATATCTGTTATTTTTTGACTGGTAATATAAAGAAAAAACTCTCTTCAAATATATATGTTCAATAAATATACAGGGTGGGCACAAAGTCCCGTTACCCCCCTCCATATTGTGACTGCAATTGCTAAATTATTATTTGTTGCTAATGCATGTATATATTGCATGTTGCAGGTGTAAATCATGGCTGACACAAGTGACTACACCATCGAACAACGCCTGATTGCCAGCTGTTGGGTTCACAAAAGGGAATGAACTGGACGAACATTGGAGAAGGTGCGAACAGACTTCCAACAGCGGTTTGGACACGCCCCTCCTCCCAAATTCACATTGCTGCGATGGGAAAAGAAGAAGGACAAACCACGAAGTGGCAGACCGTCCACCAGACAGGAACAATGCAGAGAGGTAGCCGAATCCGTGGTAAGATACCCAATGAAGTCGACGCGGAAGAGATCCGCGGAACTGGGCATACCCCGGTCCACAATACGTAAGCACATGAAGTTGGATTTAAATGTACGACCATATCGACCGATGAATGTTAATGAGTTATCGGACAATGACTTGATGCGCAGGAAGGACGCATGTGCCGCACTGCTTCAGATACTTGACACGATACCGATGCGGAGAGTAAACTTTAGTCATTAGTGTGCCATTTATCGGAGCTCCCGGGCACGAAACATTGTGTTCTGGTCAAAGGAAATCCCTTATTTTTACGAAGAACTGGAGAACAACTCTCATCATGTCATGATATGGAAGGGCATGGACAGTAAACGGCTTTATGGTCCTTATTTTATGGAAAATGTTGTGAATCAGCATGAATATCTGAACATGCTCCATAATTGGTTTGTACCCCTCTTGACAGACATCGGGGTTAGGCAGACAAGCTGGTTGCAGTAAGATGGTGCACCCGCTCATTTTGCCATTCGAGTTCGCGAGTAACTCAAGGAAGTCTTTTCATAACGTTGGATTGGTCGTGGGTCTCCTGCCTTACCGCCTCCACTTGACTGGCCACCAGGCAGCTCTGACCTCCCAACGTGTGACAATGCACTATGGGGTTTTATCAAGGAAATTGTTAGCAAGGACCGTTATGATACGGTTGAAAAATTGAAAGACGCTGTGCGGAGAACGTTCACACACATTACGCCAGCAATGTTGAGGAAGATGTCACACAGGACATGGCGACGAATAATTCTGTGCTACGAAAATGATGGGGTTCATACGGACCCTTTGGACAGTTAGCGACAGTAAAGATGTAGGCATATGATCTGTGAAATACTGGATCGGTATATGTCATACCACATCATATATTAGTGGGGTTCACGGAACTTTGTGCCCACCCTGTATATGACATGCAACATATGCACAAGGAATGGTGGGAAACTAAGGACCATTTAGCGAATTCTTTGTCCTCTCCTTCTAGTTTTGCTAAACCTTCAGTGTGTGATAGTGTTTCCTCTCAACTAAGTCAACTTAACGAAGTATTGAATTCTGCTCAGTCTCAGGATAAATTACTTAAAAAGATTGAAGATGATGGTTCAGCAGAAAAGATGCTGAATCAACATACTCACACAATGATAGGGCTTTAGTAAATTATTCCAGATTGGAGAGTAATGATCTCTCAAGGGACCAGGCTCTTCAGGAACAAATTATGGACGTAAAATTAGAATTTTTAATCTTAAAGGTGTTGTCACCCATTAGTCAGTGTAGGTTAGAATCAGCTGGCAGGAACACTCTTAGAAAATGAAAACACGCAAGGGATTCTACATTAGTGCAACGTGTGGATTCTTCAGATTGCTGTGTTGATGAATTTCAAGTTATAGAACTCAGACATGTATCTAATATGTGTGACAAAGTCACTAGTACTGAAACAGAGTCATCTGTCTCGGAAGAAAAGTTCAATCCTACAATGACAGTAGAGGAACACAATGCGGTGATCGTCATGGTTCTGTACGGGGTGATTCTTGTTCTCGTCTTAGTAGGTACACCTTGGGTACAGAACTCTACCTCAAAGTGCACATTTAGCGACTAGTGCTCAATTTGGTAACTCGTATTGGCACCGACGGTCTTTCATAAAACCTCATGAATCGTGTAAATTTACACAATTTGATGGTATCTCAGAGAAAGTTGAAGAAATGAACATCTACAATATGAAGGAAGAGGATTACAAACAATATGTACCTTATCTGCTTAAAGACTGCGAAAAAAGGTGGTACACTCAGAATATATCTTTCTCTAATATTTACCAGGATTTTAAAAAAGGTCTTTCTATCACACTATGATAATTCTAGGTGGAAGAGTGTCACCTTGACTACAATATTAAAGACTCAACTTTCAAGAGCTGCACATGGTAATTTACATAAATCTGTAAATACAAATTATACAGCCTCATGCAGAGGAAGCACACTTGATTGCACGAGAGGCTACGCTTTTACCCTTTAAGATCAGGAAACAACTTGTCGTAAGTAATGTTGAGACATTGCAAAGGGCTTTGCAGGACTCCACCTAGGATAAGCAGTTCAGAAAATGGTGATGAAAATCGAAACTTAAAAGCTAAAGTAGCTCAAGTGACTGTTGGACAAGCATCTAGTGCAGATAAAGAGTCTAGATGTCTGAGAACTCAAATTACACAAGAAGTAATTGTAAGAGGGACAATAATAAAACAAACAACAGAGTCCGTAGGTAGTGTTGCCCACGAGACGAGACTTTGGCCTGTGTCTCGTGGAAATGCTGTGAAATGCTGTCTCGTCTCGGAAATATTCGTTTGTCTCGGGACACATGATCAATCTCGTCTCGTCTCGAATTTCTAAAAGCCTGTCCCGTCTCGTCCCGTGGGCAACACTATCCGTAGCTGTAATCGTATAATAGATAAGCTTCCAGCAGGAGGAAATGGTGTTGCTTCACCAGCGGAAAACTAATAACACATGTTTGTGAAGGTAACATGGGTACTAATGATGTATGAAAGCCTCCAAATAAGAATCAATATTCCCATAATAGTAACAGAACTGACACTGACATTATAACTCCTTTACTAGACAAAACTCAATATATTGTTATATAACTTATTGTATGTTTCAACTCGCTGCTGCAGTTTGTCTATGGTTTGCCCTGAGACGCATAATCCTATATGTCTAGTATCATCCTTTTCCACCTTAACAGGTACATCTAAAACATTTTGTGCAAGTCCAAGCATCATACTATATCCTCAACTTTCCGGGCCCTGTTGATAACTAACAATTGTGGTTACAGACCGGATGATTTAGAAATTTAAATACTCGTTTCAAAGCATAATGGAGGTATATTTAGCACAAAAGTGTACTAAAAAAAAAGAACTCGAAATTACGGAAAATAACACCAAAAAATTGAGATGCCTACACATGAAATAATTTTTTTTCCATACAGTACTTATCCTGGCTGTTACACTACATTTACCAAACTCCATTGGTCACTGTTTCTTTTGTGTTACTTTCATGTTTCCAATCTCTCTCTTTCTGGTTTATTTTTCTATCCATGTCTAATTATGCATCATCAAACTGTTGACATGGATATGCAAGAAAAAATTGCAGTTTTTCGAGTGTTCATAGCTTCAAAGGGAGGCGTCAACGAGAATTTTATGTAAAAATTTTGGACTTAACCATCCGCAATCCCACTCTTCATCAATAAAACATGACATCTTACGGACTACTAAGATTACACAATTACGGAATGAGTAAACTGTTCTGCCTGAACAACTGTTCCCCACAAAAATCTCACAGGAAGAGAGCAAAACCATAAGTGATCATTGTACATATTGATATCAATTGTATCGATTGTATTCAGATTATGCGTATGTAATAAGATTTCCATCGAAAGAATCGTCTTTGTATAAAAATCTATCATACAGATTAAAGGAAACTACTCGTGTCAAATATCTACCGCATAGATTTGGAGCGTGCGCTCCCATCAGATATTTACCGCTTAAGTACTTAAAATTTGGTCCCTATCAGATATCTACCTCATAGTTTAGGAGAATATGCTCTCTAATCAAATATGTACGATATAGACCGGGAGAATATTCGCTGTTTCATAAATCTACCGTATAGATCCGGGGAATCAACTCATCTATCATCTAGAGCCAGTATCTAATATCTACTGTCATTCAAAAATCCACCACATGGATACCGAGAATCTATTTAATCAATAACCTCTCATTTTGTTACTAGAAAAAAGCACAGTATCAGTAACATATGAAAATGATTTATTGAACACTTTAAAACAAAAAAAAACAAAAGTGAACGTGCTCAGTTAGAGCCTTATCGACTGTCACACGTTCCTGGTGTTCAAGTTGCGCCAAAAAGGAACAGTTTGCCCTTCATATGGGACATCAGGTATTCAATACACAAGCTTGAAATTTACTAAGAACTACTATTAGAATATCCGTAACTTCTAAAGTTATAAAAAATAATAGTTCATTATATTTCCCTCCTCATCTAACCAAATACATGAGTGTGCAAGAAAATACTGCAATATAGCTTTAGGTATATTTTTCACACAAGTTTGCTAAAATGAGAATTCGAATTTTGAGAAAGAGAACACAAAAAAATTGAGATGGCTACACATGAAATGTTTTTGTTTTCCATCCAGTGCCTAACAGTGAACATTCAGAACGTGGTGTGTGCAAGGCACAAGTTGAATTCGAGCATTCTTAGGGCGACACATTCTCGAACGATAGACCAGATCCCTCCAGTGCTATCCCAACAACCGGGAAACCGAGGCTGTTTCAGTGCTTCTGTAACTTTAAAGGTGGTCTCCTATATAATGGCGCCGTATGGTGGCACTTAGGGGGAGATGGAATTAGGATTCCGTCCACCTTGTGCCCTTCGGAACGTCCTGTCTCGGTACGCATGGATTAGAGTGTGGGCTTGACTCGCAGCCGCATGCTTGATTCGCAGCCGCATGCAGGACTCGCAACCGCAGCCAGAGTATTCCTGCAAAGCACCCCTTGGTATCGATCCCTGGGTGTGCAGCGAAGCGGTTAAGACACCCTGTTGAATTAACCGTTCCTTACGACCTCCATTTGTACCTTAGAAACAAGCCAAGGGCCCGCCCGCCTAGTCGAGAATGTATCAAATGTCGATCCCGGGCTTCGGTTGTTTCTATCACAACTTTAAATTGGAAACAACAACGTTACGGTGGTCCCCTGTATAATGGCGCCATATCACAGAGGCACTTGCGGGGATATAGAAGTAGGGTCCCGCCCACCTTGTGCCCTTCGGAACTTCCTGTTCCTGGTACGCATGGATTAGAGTGTGGGCTTGACTCGCAGCCGTATGTAGAGTATCCCTGCTTCGAACACGGGGCTCCAGACTTACGGTTAGACGCCCTACCGACTGAACCGTTTAGACTTCCATGCCTACCATACCAACCCACACTTGCTGCTTTGCACTTACCCAAAAGATAACGTAAATTATCAACATCTGAATGCACACTGGCAAGGAAAACATTGTTTGCTTATATAATTCCATCCTAAACCCACTCAATTCAACACCGTTGGTCAATGTTTCTTTTGTTCTCCTTTCGTGTTTCCAATCTCTCTGTTTCTCGTTTATCTTTTCTATCCATCTGTCTATTTACATATGCCAGCATCAAACTATTGTCGTGAATAGGCAAGATAAAAATGGCAGTTTTCCGAGGATTCCTAGCTCCGAAAGGAGGCGTCAACGAGGAAGACGTAACCAAGATAAGTTCTGAAACTTTGTCGGCTTCTCACGGCGACACACTGTGATTAAATTCTTATGTAACGATTCAATCAATGAATAATTCATGTTCAAAGTTAAGTAATCTTCAAACTAATACTACATAATATATTTTGAAATCCACATACAATTTTTTGGAAAGATTTTTGACGTATCCATCCACAAACCCACCCTTCATCAATAAAACATGACATCATACGAACTACCCAGACTACACAATTACGGAATGAGTAAACTGTTCTGCCTGGACAACTGTTCCCCACAAAAATCACACAGGAAGAGAGCAAAACCATAAGTGATCATTGTACATATCGATATAAATTGTGCCGATTGTGTACAGATAATGTGTATGTAAAAAAAATATATCCAGAGAATCGGTTCTATATATAAATCTGTCATACAGATCCAAAGAAACAACTCGTCTCAATTGTCTACCGCATAGGTTTGGAGCGTGTGCTCCCATCAGATATCTACCGCACAAGTTCTGAGCATTTGCTCCCTATCAAACATATCTACCGCATAAGTTCTGAACAATTGCTCCCCATGAGAGATAACTTTCGCTAAGATTCCGAGTACAATTTCCCTAGCAGATATTTACCTCATAGATTCCGAGTATATGCTCCTTACCAGATACTTATCTCATAGCTTCCGAGTATTTGTTCCCTATCAGATATCTACCTCTTAGATTCCAAGTATATATCAGATACCTATGTCATATATGCTCCCTATCAAATATCTACCGCATAGATTCCGACTATATGCTCCCTATCAGATACCTACGGGTATTTCATTGATTTGGATTATGTATTCCCGCTAGCAAATGTCTACCGCAGAGTTTCGGAGATTATGCTTTCTTATAAAATAACTACGATTTAGATTAGGAGAATATTAGCTCTTTCATAAATCTTCCGTATAGATCCGGAGAATCAAATCTCTATCAGTAATCTAACATCTAGAGCCAGTATCTCATCTCTACTGTCATTCGAAAATCCACCACATAGATATGGAGAATCTACTCAACGAATAATCTCTCATATTGCTCCTAGCAAAAAGTCTAGTATTAGTAGCATATGAAAATGAAATTATTTTATCTTCCAAAACACAAAAATAAAGAAAGAACGTGCTCAGTAACAGCCTTAACGACTGTCACCCGTTCCTGGTGTTCAAGTTGCCCCAAAGGGGAACAGATCGACCTTCATATGGGGAATCAGGCATTCAATACACAAGCTTGAAATTTACTAAAAGCTACTATTTAAATGTTCGTAATTTCTAAGGTTATAGAAATATAATAGTTCATGATATTTCCCTCCTCATCCTACCAAATACACGAGTGTGCAAGAATACTGCAATATAATTTTTAGGTATATTTTTCACAAAAGTTTGCTAACATGAGAATTCAAATTTTGATAAAGAGAAATCGAGATGGCTACACATGAAATTATTTTGTTATCCATCCAGTACCTATCCTGGCTGCAACAGTGAACATTCCGAACGTGGTGTGTGCAAGGCATAAGTTGAATTCGAGCATTCTTAGGGCGACACATTCTCGAACGATAGACCAGATCCCTCCAGTGCTATCCCAACAACCGGGAAACCGAGGCTGTTTCAGTGCTTCTGTAACTTTAAAGGTGGTCCCCTATTTAATGGCGCCGTATGGAGGCACTTAGGGGGAGATGGAATTAGGATTCCGTCCACCTTGTGCCCTTCGGAACGCCCTGTCCCGGTACGCATGGATTAGAGTGTGGGCTTGACTCGCAGCCGCATGCTTGATTCGCAGCCGCATGCAGGACTCGTAACCGCAGCCAGAGTATTCCCGCAAAGCACCCCTTGGTATCGATCCCTGGGTGTGCAGCGAAACGGTTAAGACACCCTGCTGAATTAACCGTTCCTTACGACCTCCATTTGTACCTTAGAAACAAGCCAAGGGCCCGCCCGCCTAGTCGTGAATGTATCAAATGTCGATCCCGGGCTTCGGTTGTTTCTATCACAACTTTAAATTGGAAACAACAACGTTACGGTAGTCCCCTGTATAATGGCGCCATATCACAGAGGCACTTGCGGGGATATAGAAGTAGGGTCCCGCCCACCTTGTGCCCTTCGGAACTTCCTGTTCCTAGTACGCATGGATTAGAGTGTGGGCTTGACTCGCAGCCGTATGTAGAGTATCCCTGCTTCGAACACGGGGCTCCAGACTTACGGTTAGACGCCCTACCGACTGAACCGTTTAGACTTCCATGCCTACCATACCAACCCACACTTGCTGCTTTGCACTTACCCAAAAGATAACGTAAACTATCAACGTCTGAATGCACACTGGCAAGGAAAACATTGTTTGCTTATATAATTCCATCCTAAACCCACTCAATTCAACACCGTTGGTCACTGTTTCTTTTGTTCTCCTTTCGTGTTTCCAATCTCTCTGTTTCTCGTTTATCTTTTCTATCCATCTGTCTATTTACATATGCCAGCATCAAACTATTGTCGTGAATAGGCAAGATAAAAATGGCAGTTTTCCGAGGATTCCTAGCTCCGAAAGGAGGCGTCAACGAGGAAGACGTAACCAAGATAAGTTCTGAAACTTTGTCGGCTTCTCACGGCGACACACTGTGATTAAATTCTTATGTAACGATTCAATCAATGAATAATTCATGTTCAAAGTTAAGTAATCTTCAAACTAATACTACATAATATATTTTGAAATCCACATACAACTTTTTGGAAAGATTTTTGACGTATCCATCCACAAACCCACCCTTCATCAATAAAACATGACATCATACGAACTACCCAGACTACACAATTACGGAATGAGTAAACTGTTCTGCCTGGACAACTGTTCCCCACAAAAATCACACAGGAAGAGAGCAAAACCATAAGTGATCATTGTACATATCGATATAAATTGTGCCGATTGTGTACAGATAATGTGTATGTAAAAAAAATATATCCAGAGAATCGGTTCTATATATAAATCTGTCATACAGATCCAAAGAAACAACTCGTCTCAATTGTCTACCGCATAGGTTTGGAGCGTGTGCTCCCATCAGATATCTACCGCACAAGTTCTGAGCATTTGCTCCCTATCAAACATATCTACCGCATAAGTTCTGAACAATTGCTCCCCATGAGAGATAACTTTCGCTAAGATTCCGAGTACAATTTCCCTAGCAGATATTTACCTCATAGATTCCGAGTATATGCTCCTTACCAGATACTTATCTCATAGCTTCCGAGTATTTGTTCCCTATCAGATATCTACCTCTTAGATTCCAAGTATATATCAGATACCTATGTCATATATGCTCCCTATCAAATATCTACCGCATAGATTCCGACTATATGCTCCCTATCAGATACCTACGGGTATTTCATTGATTTGGATTATGTATTCCCGCTAGCAAATGTCTACCGCAGAGTTTCGGAGATTATGCTTTCTTATAAAATAACTACGATTTAGATTAGGAGAATATTAGCTCTTTCATAAATCTTCCGTATAGATCCGGAGAATCAAATCTCTATCAGTAATCTAACATCTAGAGCCAGTATCTCATCTCTACTGTCATTCGAAAATCCACCACATAGATATGGAGAATCTACTCAACGAATAATCTCTCATATTGCTCCTAGCAAAAAGTCTAGTATTAGTAGCATATGAAAATGAAATTATTTTATCTTCCAAAACACAAAAATAAAGAAAGAACGTGCTCAGTAACAGCCTTAACGACTGTCACCCGTTCCTGGTGTTCAAGTTGCCCCAAAGGGGAACAGATCGACCTTCATATGGGGAATCAGGCATTCAATACACAAGCTTGAAATTTACTAAAAGCTACTATTTAAATGTTCGTAATTTCTAAGGTTATAGAAATATAATAGTTCATGATATTTCCCTCCTCATCCTACCAAATACACGAGTGTGCAAGAATACTGCAATATAATTTTTAGGTATATTTTTCACAAAAGTTTGCTAACATGAGAATTCAAATTTTGATAAAGAGAAATCGAGATGGCTACACATGAAATTATTTTGTTATCCATCCAGTACCTATCCTGGCTGCAACAGTGAACATTCCGAACGTGGTGTGTGCAAGGCATAAGTTGAATTCGAGCATTCTTAGGGCGACACATTCTCGAACGATAGACCAGATCCCTCCAGTGCTATCCCAACAACCGGGAAACCGAGGCTGTTTCAGTGCTTCTGTAACTTTAAAGGTGGTCCCCTATTTAATGGCGCCGTATGGAGGCACTTAGGGGGAGATGGAATTAGGATTCCGTCCACCTTGTGCCCTTCGGAACGCCCTGTCCCGGTACGCATGGATTAGAGTGTGGGCTTGACTCGCAGCCGCATGCTTGATTCGCAGCCGCATGCAGGACTCGTAACCGCAGCCAGAGTATTCCCGCAAAGCACCCCTTGGTATCGATCCCTGGGTGTGCAGCGAAACGGTTAAGACACCCTGCTGAATTAACCGTTCCTTACGACCTCCATTTGTACCTTAGAAACAAGCCAAGGGCCCGCCCGCCTAGTCGAGAATGTATCAAATGTCGATCCCGGGCTTCGGTTGTTTCTATCACAACTTTAAATTGGAAACAACAACGTTACGGTAGTCCCCTGTATAATGGCGCCATATCACAGAGGCACTTGCGGGGATATAGAAGTAGGGTCCCGCCCACCTTGTGCCCTTCGGAACTTCCTGTTCCTAGTACGCATGGATTAGAGTGTGGGCTTGACTCGCAGCCGTATGTAGAGTATCCCTGCTTCGAACACGGGGCTCCAGACTTACGGTTAGACGCCCTACCGACTGAACCGTTTAGACTTCCATGCCTACCATACCAACCCACACTTGCTGCTTTGCACTTACCCAAAAGATAACGTAAACTATCAACGTCTGAATGCACACTGGCAAGGAAAACATTGTTTGCTTATATAATTCCATCCTAAACCCACTCAATTCAACACCGTTGGTCACTGTTTCTTTTGTTCTCCTTTCGTGTTTCCAATCTCTCTGTTTCTCGTTTATCTTTTCTATCCATCTGTCTATTTACATATGCCAGCATCAAACTATTGTCGTGAATAGGCAAGATAAAAATGGCAGTTTTCCGAGGATTCCTAGCTCCGAAAGGAGGCGTCAACGAGGAAGACGTAACCAAGATAAGTTCTGAAACTTTGTCGGCTTCTCACGGCGACACACTGTGATTAAATTCTTATGTAACGATTCAATCAATGAATAATTCATGTTCAAAGTTAAGTAATCTTCAAACTAATACTACATAATATATTTTGAAATCCACATACAACTTTTTGGAAAGATTTTTGACGTATCCATCCACAAACCCACCCTTCATCAATAAAACATGACATCATACGAACTACCCAGACTACACAATTACGGAATGAGTAAACTGTTCTGCCTGGACAACTGTTCCCCACAAAAATCACACAGGAAGAGAGCAAAACCATAAGTGATCATTGTACATATCGATATAAATTGTGCCGATTGTGTACAGATAATGTGTATGTAAAAAAATATATCCAGAGAATCGGTTCTATATATAAATCTGTCATACAGATCCAAAGAAACAACTCGTCTCAATTGTCTACCGCATAGGTTTGGAGCGTGTGCTCCCATCAGATATCTACCGCACAAGTTCTGAGCATTTGCTCCCTATCAAACATATCTACCGCATAAGTTCTGAACAATTGCTCCCCATGAGAGATAACTTTCGCTAAGATTCCGAGTACAATTTCCCTAGCAGATATTTACCTCATAGATTCCGAGTATATGCTCCTTACCAGATACTTATCTCATAGCTTCCGAGTATTTGTTCCCTATCAGATATCTACCTCTTAGATTCCAAGTATATATCAGATACCTATGTCATATATGCTCCCTATCAAATATCTACCGCATAGATTCCGACTATATGCTCCCTATCAGATACCTACGGGTATTTCATTGATTTGGATTATGTATTCCCGCTAGCAAATGTCTACCGCAGAGTTTCGGAGATTATGCTTTCTTATAAAATAACTACGATTTAGATTAGGAGAATATTAGCTCTTTCATAAATCTTCCGTATAGATCCGGAGAATCAAATCTCTATCAGTAATCTAACATCTAGAGCCAGTATCTCATCTCTACTGTCATTCGAAAATCCACCACATAGATATGGAGAATCTACTCAACGAATAATCTCTCATATTGCTCCTAGCAAAAAGTCTAGTATTAGTAGCATATGAAAATGAAATTATTTTATCTTCCAAAACACAAAAATAAAGAAAGAACGTGCTCAGTAACAGCCTTAACGACTGTCACCCGTTCCTGGTGTTCAAGTTGCCCCAAAGGGGAACAGATCGACCTTCATATGGGGAATCAGGCATTCAATACACAAGCTTGAAATTTACTAAAAGCTACTATTTAAATGTTCGTAATTTCTAAGGTTATAGAAATATAATAGTTCATGATATTTCCCTCCTCATCCTACCAAATACACGAGTGTGCAAGAATACTGCAATATAATTTTTAGGTATATTTTTCACAAAAGTTTGCTAACATGAGAATTCAAATTTTGATAAAGAGAAATCGAGATGGCTACACATGAAATTATTTTGTTATCCATCCAGTACCTATCCTGGCTGCAACAGTGAACATTCCGAACGTGGTGTGTGCAAGGGAGAAGTTGAATTCGAGCATTCTTAGGGCGACACATTCTCGAACGATAGACCAGATCCCTCCAGTGCTATCCCAACAACCGGGAAACCGAGGCTGTTTCAGTGCTTCTGTAACTTTAAAGGTGGTCCCCTATTTAATGGCGCCGTATGGAGGCACTTAGGGGGAGATGGAATTAGGATTCCGTCCACCTTGTGCCCTTCGGAACGCCCTGTCCCGGTACGCATGGATTAGAGTGTGGGCTTGACTCGCAGCCGCATGCTTGATTCGCAGCCGCATGCAGGACTCGTAACCGCAGCCAGAGTATTCCCGCAAAGCACCCCTTGGTATCGATCCCTGGGTGTGCAGCGAAACGGTTAAGACACCCTGCTGAATTAACCGTTCCTTACGACCTCCATTTGTACCTTAGAAACAAGCCAAGGGCCCGCCCGCCTAGTCGAGAATGTATCAAATGTCGATCCCGGGCTTCGGTTGTTTCTATCACAACTTTAAATTGGAAACAACAACGTTACGGTGGTCCCCTGTATAATGGCGCCATATCACAGAGGCACTTGCGGGGATATAGAAGTAGGGTCCAGCCCACCTTGTGCCCTTCGGAACTTCCTGTTCCTAGTACGTATGGATTAGAGTGTGGGCTTGACTCGCAGCCGTATGTAGAGTATCCCTGCTTCGAACACGGGGCTCCAGACTTACGGTTAGACGCCCTACCGACTGAACCGTTTAGACTTCCATGCCTACCATACCAACCCACACTTGCTGCTTTGCACTTACCCAAAAGATAACGTAAACTATCAACGTCTGAATGCACACTGGCAAGGAAAACATTGTTTGCTTATATAATTCCATCCTAAACCCACTCAATTCAACACCGTTGGTCACTGTTTCTTTTGTTCTCCTTTCGTGTTTCCAATCTCTCTGTTTCTCGTTTATCTTTTCTATCCATCTGTCTATTTACATATGCCAGCATCAAACTATTGTCGTGAATAGGCAAGATAAAAATGGCAGTTTTCCGAGGATTCCTAGCTCCGAAAGGAGGCGTCAACGAGGAAGACGTAACCAAGATAAGTTCTGAAACTTTGTCGGCTTCTCACGGCGACACACTGTGATTAAATTCTTATGTAACGATTCAATCAATGAATAATTCATGTTCAAAGTTAAGTAATCTTCAAACTAATACTACATAATATATTTTGAAATCCACATACAATTTTTTGGAAAGATTTTTGACGTATCCATCCACAAACCCACCCTTCATCAATAAAACATGACATCATACGAACTACCCAGACTACACAATTACGGAATGAGTAAACTGTTCTGCCTGGACAACTGTTCCCCACAAAAATCACACAGGAAGAAAGCAAAACCATAAGTGATCATTGTACATATCGATATAAATTGTGCCGATTGTGTACAGATAATGTGTATGTAAAAAAAAATATATCCAGAGAATCGGTTCTATATATAAATCTGTCATACAGATCCAAAGAAACAACTCGTCTCAATTGTCTACCGCATAGGTTTGGAGCGTGTGCTCCCATCAGATATCTACCGCACAAGTTCTGAGCATTTGCTCCCTATCAAACATATCTACCGCATAAGTTCTGAACAATTGCTCCCCATGAGAGATAACTTTCGCTAAGATTCCGAGTACAATTTCCCTAGCAGATATTTACCTCATAGATTCCGAGTATATGCTCCTTACCAGATACTTATCTCATAGCTTCCGAGTATTTGTTCCCTATCAGATATCTACCTCTTAGATTCCAAGTATATATCAGATACCTATGTCATATATGCTCCCTATCAAATATCTACCGCATAGATTCCGACTATATGCTCCCTATCAGATACCTACGGGTATTTCATTGATTTGGATTATGTATTCCCGCTAGCAAATGTCTACCGCAGAGTTTCGGAGATTATGCTTTCTTATAAAATAACTACGATTTAGATTAGGAGAATATTAGCTCTTTCATAAATCTTCCGTATAGATCCGGAGAATCAAATCTCTATCAGTAATCTAACATCTAGAGCCAGTATCTCATCTCTACTGTCATTCGAAAATCCACCACATAGATATGGAGAATCTACTCAACGAATAATCTCTCATATTGCTCCTAGCAAAAAGTCTAGTATTAGTAGCATATGAAAATGAAATTATTTTATCTTCCAAAACACAAAAATAAAGAAAGAACGTGCTCAGTAACAGCCTTAACGACTGTCACCCGTTCCTGGTGTTCAAGTTGCCCCAAAGGGGAACAGATCGACCTTCATATGGGGAATCAGGCATTCAATACACAAGCTTGAAATTTACTAAAAGCTACTATTTAAATGTTCGTAATTTCTAAGGTTATAGAAATATAATAGTTCATGATATTTCCCTCCTCATCCTACCAAATACACGAGTGTGCAAGAATACTGCAATATAATTTTTAGGTATATTTTTCACAAAAGTTTGCTAACATGAGAATTCAAATTTTGAGAAAGAGAAATCGAGATGGCTACACATGAAATTATTTTGTTATCCATCCAGTACCTATCCTGGCTGCAACAGTGAACATTCCGAACGTGGTGTGTGCAAGGCAGAAGTTGAATTCGAGCATTCTTAGGGCGACACATTCTCGAACGATAGACCAGATCCCTCCAGTGCTATCCCAACAACCGGGAAACCGAGGCTGTTTCAGTGCTTCTGTAACTTTAAAGGTGGTCCCCTATTTAATGGCGCCGTATGGAGGCACTTAGGGGGAGATGGAATTAGGATTCCGTCCACCTTGTGCCCTTCGGAACGCCCTGTCCCGGTACGCATGGATTAGAGTGTGGGCTTGACTCGCAGCCGCATGCTTGATTCGCAGCCGCATGCAGGACTCGTAACCGCAGCCAGAGTATTCCCGCAAAGCACCCCTTGGTATCGATCCCTGGGTGTGCAGCGAAACGGTTAAGACACCCTGCTGAATTAACCGTTCCTTACGACCTCCATTTGTACCTTAGAAACAAGCCAAGGGCCCGCCCGCCTAGTCGAGAATGTATCAAATGTCGATCCCGGGCTTCGGTTGTTTCTATCACAACTTTAAATTGGAAACAACAACGTTACGGTGGTCCCCTGTATAATGGCGCCATATCACAGAGGCACTTGCGGGGATATAGAAGTAGGGTCCAGCCCACCTTGTGCCCTTCGGAACTTCCTGTTCCTAGTACGTATGGATTAGAGTGTGGGCTTGACTCGCAGCCGTATGTAGAGTATCCCTGCTTCGAACACGGGGCTCCAGACTTACGGTTAGACGCCCTACCGACTGAACCGTTTAGACTTCCATGCCTACCATACCAACCCACACTTGCTGCTTTGCACTTACCCAAAAGATAACGTAAACTATCAACGTCTGAATGCACACTGGCAAGGAAAACATTGTTTGCTTATATAATTCCATCCTAAACCCACTCAATTCAACACCGTTGGTCACTGTTTCTTTTGTTCTCCTTTCGTGTTTCCAATCTCTCTGTTTCTCGTTTATCTTTTCTATCCATCTGTCTATTTACATATGCCAGCATCAAACTATTGTCGTGAATAGGCAAGATAAAAATGGCAGTTTTCCGAGGATTCGTAGCTCCGAAAGGAGGCGTCAACGAGGAAGACGTAACCAAGATAAGTTCTGAAACTTTGTCGGCTTCTCACGGCGACACACTGTGATTAAATTCTTATGTAACGATTCAATCAATGAATAATTCATGTTCAAAGTTAAGTAATCTTCAAACTAATACTACATAATATATTTTGAAATCCACATACAATTTTTTGGAAAGATTTTTGACGTATCCATCCACAAACCCACCCTTCATCAATAAAACATGACATCATACGAACTACCCAGACTACACAATTACGGAATGAGTAAACTGTTCTGCCTGGACAACTGTTCCCCACAAAAATCACACAGGAAGAAAGCAAAACCATAAGTGATCATTGTACATATCGATATAAATTGTGCCGATTGTGTACAGATAATGTGTATGTAAAAAAAAATATATCCAGAGAATCGGTTCTATATATAAATCTGTCATACAGATCCAAAGAAACAACTCGTCTCAATTGTCTACCGCATAGGTTTGGAGCGTGTGCTCCCATCAGATATCTACCGCACAAGTTCTGAGCATTTGCTCCCTATCAAACATATCTACCGCATAAGTTCTGAACAATTGCTCCCCATGAGAGATAACTTTCGCTAAGATTCCGAGTACAATTTCCCTAGCAGATATTTACCTCATAGATTCCGAGTATATGCTCCTTACCAGATACTTATCTCATAGCTTCCGAGTATTTGTTCCCTATCAGATATCTACCTCTTAGATTCCAAGTATATATCAGATACCTATGTCATATATGCTCCCTATCAAATATCTACCGCATAGATTCCGACTATATGCTCCCTATCAGATACCTACGGGTATTTCATTGATTTGGATTATGTATTCCCGCTAGCAAATGTCTACCGCAGAGTTTCGGAGATTATGCTTTCTTATAAAATAACTACGATTTAGATTAGGAGAATATTAGCTCTTTCATAAATCTTCCGTATAGATCCGGAGAATCAAATCTCTATCAGTAATCTAACATCTAGAGCCAGTATCTCATCTCTACTGTCATTCGAAAATCCACCACATAGATATGGAGAATCTACTCAACGAATAATCTCTCATATTGCTCCTAGCAAAAAGTCTAGTATTAGTAGCATATGAAAATGAAATTATTTTATCTTCCAAAACACAAAAATAAAGAAAGAACGTGCTCAGTAACAGCCTTAACGACTGTCACCCGTTCCTGGTGTTCAAGTTGCCCCAAAGGGGAACAGATCGACCTTCATATGGGGAATCAGGCATTCAATACACAAGCTTGAAATTTACTAAAAGCTACTATTTAAATGTTCGTAATTTCTAAGGTTATAGAAATATAATAGTTCATGATATTTCCCTCCTCATCCTACCAAATACACGAGTGTGCAAGAATACTGCAATATAATTTTTAGGTATATTTTTCACAAAAGTTTGCTAACATGAGAATTCAAATTTTGATAAAGAGAAATCGAGATGGCTACACATGAAATTATTTTGTTATCCATCCAGTACCTATCCTGGCTGCAACAGTGAACATTCCGAACGTGGTGTGTGCAAGGGAGAAGTTGAATTCGAGCATTCTTAGGGCGACACATTCTCGAACGATAGACCAGATCCCTCCAGTGCTATCCCAACAACCGGGAAACCGAGGCTGTTTCAGTGCTTCTGTAACTTTAAAGGTGGTCCCCTATTTAATGGCGCCGTATGGAGGCACTTAGGGGGAGATGGAATTAGGATTCCGTCCACCTTGTGCCCTTCGGAACGCCCTGTCCCGGTACGCATGGATTAGAGTGTGGGCTTGACTCGCAGCCGCATGCTTGATTCGCAGCCGCATGCAGGACTCGTAACCGCAGCCAGAGTATTCCCGCAAAGCACCCCTTGGTATCGATCCCTGGGTGTGCAGCGAAACGGTTAAGACACCCTGCTGAATTAACCGTTCCTTACGACCTCCATTTGTACCTTAGAAACAAGCCAAGGGCCCGCCCGCCTAGTCGAGAATGTATCAAATGTCGATCCCGGGCTTCGGTTGTTTCTATCACAACTTTAAATTGGAAACAACAACGTTACGGTGGTCCCCTGTATAATGGCGCCATATCACAGAGGCACTTGCGGGGATATAGAAGTAGGGTCCAGCCCACCTTGTGCCCTTCGGAACTTCCTGTTCCTAGTACGTATGGATTAGAGTGTGGGCTTGACTCGCAGCCGTATGTAGAGTATCCCTGCTTCGAACACGGGGCTCCAGACTTACGGTTAGACGCCCTACCGACTGAACCGTTTAGACTTCCATGCCTACCATACCAACCCACACTTGCTGCTTTGCACTTACCCAAAAGATAACGTAAACTATCAACGTCTGAATGCACACTGGCAAGGAAAACATTGTTTGCTTATATAATTCCATCCTAAACCCACTCAATTCAACACCGTTGGTCACTGTTTCTTTTGTTCTCCTTTCGTGTTTCCAATCTCTCTGTTTCTCGTTTATCTTTTCTATCCATCTGTCTATTTACATATGCCAGCATCAAACTATTGTCGTGAATAGGCAAGATAAAAATGGCAGTTTTCCGAGGATTCCTAGCTCCGAAAGGAGGCGTCAACGAGGAAGACGTAACCAAGATAAGTTCTGAAACTTTGTCGGCTTCTCACGGCGACACACTGTGATTAAATTCTTATGTAACGATTCAATCAATGAATAATTCATGTTCAAAGTTAAGTAATCTTCAAACTAATACTACATAATATATTTTGAAATCCACATACAACTTTTTGGAAAGATTTTTGACGTATCCATCCACAAACCCACCCTTCATCAATAAAACATGACATCATACGAACTACCCAGACTACACAATTACGGAATGAGTAAACTGTTCTGCCTGGACAACTGTTCCCCACAAAAATCACACAGGAAGAGAGCAAAACCATAAGTGATCATTGTACATATCGATATAAATTGTGCCGATTGTGTACAGATAATGTGTATGTAAAAAAATATATCCAGAGAATCGGTTCTATATATAAATCTGTCATACAGATCCAAAGAAACAACTCGTCTCAATTGTCTACCGCATAGGTTTGGAGCGTGTGCTCCCATCAGATATCTACCGCACAAGTTCTGAGCATTTGCTCCCTATCAAACATATCTACCGCATAAGTTCTGAACAATTGCTCCCCATGAGAGATAACTTTCGCTAAGATTCCGAGTACAATTTCCCTAGCAGATATTTACCTCATAGATTCCGAGTATATGCTCCTTACCAGATACTTATCTCATAGCTTCCGAGTATTTGTTCCCTATCAGATATCTACCTCTTAGATTCCAAGTATATATCAGATACCTATGTCATATATGCTCCCTATCAAATATCTACCGCATAGATTCCGACTATATGCTCCCTATCAGATACCTACGGGTATTTCATTGATTTGGATTATGTATTCCCGCTAGCAAATGTCTACCGCAGAGTTTCGGAGATTATGCTTTCTTATAAAATAACTACGATTTAGATTAGGAGAATATTAGCTCTTTCATAAATCTTCCGTATAGATCCGGAGAATCAAATCTCTATCAGTAATCTAACATCTAGAGCCAGTATCTCATCTCTACTGTCATTCGAAAATCCACCACATAGATATGGAGAATCTACTCAACGAATAATCTCTCATATTGCTCCTAGCAAAAAGTCTAGTATTAGTAGCATATGAAAATGAAATTATTTTATCTTCCAAAACACAAAAATAAAGAAAGAACGTGCTCAGTAACAGCCTTAACGACTGTCACCCGTTCCTGGTGTTCAAGTTGCCCCAAAGGGGAACAGATCGACCTTCATATGGGGAATCAGGCATTCAATACACAAGCTTGAAATTTACTAAAAGCTACTATTTAAATGTTCGTAATTTCTAAGGTTATAGAAATATAATAGTTCATGATATTTCCCTCCTCATCCTACCAAATACACGAGTGTGCAAGAATACTGCAATATAATTTTTAGGTATATTTTTCACAAAAGTTTGCTAACATGAGAATTCAAATTTTGATAAAGAGAAATCGAGATGGCTACACATGAAATTATTTTGTTATCCATCCAGTACCTATCCTGGCTGCAACAGTGAACATTCCGAACGTGGTGTGTGCAAGGGAGAAGTTGAATTCGAGCATTCTTAGGGCGACACATTCTCGAACGATAGACCAGATCCCTCCAGTGCTATCCCAACAACCGGGAAACCGAGGCTGTTTCAGTGCTTCTGTAACTTTAAAGGTGGTCCCCTATTTAATGGCGCCGTATGGAGGCACTTAGGGGGAGATGGAATTAGGATTCCGTCCACCTTGTGCCCTTCGGAACGCCCTGTCCCGGTACGCATGGATTAGAGTGTGGGCTTGACTCGCAGCCGCATGCTTGATTCGCAGCCGCATGCAGGACTCGTAACCGCAGCCAGAGTATTCCCGCAAAGCACCCCTTGGTATCGATCCCTGTGTGTGCAGCGAAACGGTTAAGACACCCTGCTGAATTAACCGTTCCTTACGACCTCCATTTGTACCTTAGAAACAAGCCAAGGGCCCGCCCGCCTAGTCGAGAATGTATCAAATGTCGATCCCGGGCTTCGGTTGTTTCTATCACAACTTTAAATTGGAAACAACAACGTTACGGTGGTCCCCTGTATAATGGCGCCATATCACAGAGGCACTTGCGGGGATATAGAAGTAGGGTCCAGCCCACCTTGTGCCCTTCGGAACTTCCTGTTCCTAGTACGTATGGATTAGAGTGTGGGCTTGACTCGCAGCCGTATGTAGAGTATCCCTGCTTCGAACACGGGGCTCCAGACTTACGGTTAGACGCCCTACCGACTGAACCGTTTAGACTTCCATGCCTACCATACCAACCCACACTTGCTGCTTTGCACTTACCCAAAAGATAACGTAAACTATCAACGTCTGAATGCACACTGGCAAGGAAAACATTGTTTGCTTATATAATTCCATCCTAAACCCACTCAATTCAACACCGTTGGTCACTGTTTCTTTTGTTCTCCTTTCGTGTTTCCAATCTCTCTGTTTCTCGTTTATCTTTTCTATCCATCTGTCTATTTACATATGCCAGCATCAAACTATTGTCGTGAATAGGCAAGATAAAAATGGCAGTTTTCCGAGGATTCCTAGCTCCGAAAGGAGGCGTCAACGAGGAAGACGTAACCAAGATAAGTTCTGAAACTTTGTCGGCTTCTCACGGCGACACACTGTGATTAAATTCTTATGTAACGATTCAATCAATGAATAATTCATGTTCAAAGTTAAGTAATCTTCAAACTAATACTACATAATATATTTTGAAATCCACATACAATTTTTTGGAAAGATTTTTGACGTATCCATCCACAAACCCACCCTTCATCAATAAAACATGACATCATACGAACTACCCAGACTACACAATTACGGAATGAGTAAACTGTTCTGCCTGGACAACTGTTCCCCACAAAAATCACACAGGAAGAAAGCAAAACCATAAGTGATCATTGTACATATCGATATAAATTGTGCCGATTGTGTACAGATAATGTGTATGTAAAAAAAAATATATCCAGAGAATCGGTTCTATATATAAATCTGTCATACAGATCCAAAGAAACAACTCGTCTCAATTGTCTACCGCATAGGTTTGGAGCGTGTGCTCCCATCAGATATCTACCGCACAAGTTCTGAGCATTTGCTCCCTATCAAACATATCTACCGCATAAGTTCTGAACAATTGCTCCCCATGAGAGATAACTTTCGCTAAGATTCCGAGTACAATTTCCCTAGCAGATATTTACCTCATAGATTCCGAGTATATGCTCCTTACCAGATACTTATCTCATAGCTTCCGAGTATTTGTTCCCTATCAGATATCTACCTCTTAGATTCCAAGTATATATCAGATACCTATGTCATATATGCTCCCTATCAAATATCTACCGCATAGATTCCGACTATATGCTCCCTATCAGATACCTACGGGTATTTCATTGATTTGGATTATGTATTCCCGCTAGCAAATGTCTACCGCAGAGTTTCGGAGATTATGCTTTCTTATAAAATAACTACGATTTAGATTAGGAGAATATTAGCTCTTTAATAAATCTTCCGTATAGATCCGGAGAATCAAATCTCTATCAGTAATCTAACATCTAGAGCCAGTATCTCATCTCTACTGTCATTCGAAAATCCACCACATAGATATGGAGAATCTACTCAACGAATAATCTCTCATATTGCTCCTAGCAAAAAGTCTAGTATTAGTAGCATATGAAAATGAAATTATTTTATCTTCCAAAACACAAAAATAAAGAAAGAACGTGCTCAGTAACAGCCTTAACGACTGTCACCCGTTCCTGGTGTTCAAGTTGCCCCAAAGGGGAACAGATCGACCTTCATATGGGGAATCAGGCATTCAATACACAAGCTTGAAATTTACTAAAAGCTACTATTTAAATGTTCGTAATTTCTAAGGTTATAGAAATATAATAGTTCATGACATTTCCCTCCTCATCCTACCAAATACACGAGTGTGCAAGAATACTGCAATATAATTTTTAGGTATATTTTTCACAAAAGTTTGCTAACATGAGAATTCAAATTTTGAGAAAGAGAAATCGAGATGGCTACACATGAAATTATTTTGTTATCCATCCAGTACCTATCCTGGCTGCAACAGTGAACATTCCGAACGTGGTGTGTGCAAGGCAGAAGTTGAATTCGAGCATTCTTAGGGCGACACATTCTCGAACGATAGACCAGATCCCTCCAATGCTATCCCAACAACCGGGAAAGCGAGGCTGTTTCAGTGCTTCTGTAACTTTAAAGGTGGTCCCCTATTTAATGGCGCCGTATGGAGGCACTTAGGGGGAGATGGAATTAGGATTCCGTCCACCTTGTGCCCTTCGGAACGCCCTGTCCCGGTACGCATGGATTAGAGTGTGGGCTTGACTCGCAGCCGCATGCTTGATTCGCAGCCGCATGCAGGACTCGTAACCGCAGCCAGAGTATTCCCGCAAAGCACCCCTTGGTATCGATCCCCGGGTGTGCAGCGAAACGGTTAAGACACCCTGCTGAATTAACCGTTCCTTACGACCTCCATTTGTACCTTAGAAACAAGCCAAGGGCCCGCCCGCCTTGTCGAGAATGTATCAAATGTCGATCCCGGGCTTCGGTTGTTTCTATCACAACTTTAAATTGGAAACAACAACGTTACGGTGGTCCCCTGTATAATGGCGCCATATCACAGAGGCACTTGCGGGGATATAGAAGTAGGGTCCCGCCCACCTTGTGCCCTTCGGAACTTCCTGTTCCTGGTACGCATGGATTAGAGTGTGGGCTTGACTCGCAGCCGTATGTAGAGTATCCCTGCTTCGAACACGGGGCTCCAGACTTACGGTTAGACGCCCTACCGACTGAACCGTTTAGACTTCCATGCCTACCATACCAACCCACACTTGCTGCTTTGCACTTACCCAAAAGATAACGTAAATTATCAACATCTGAATGCACACTGGCAAGGAAAACATTGTTTGCTTATATAATTCCATCCTAAACCCACTCAATTCAACACCGTTGGTCAATGTTTCTTTTGTTCTCCTTTCGTGTTTCCAATCTCTCTGTTTCTCGTTTATCTTTTCTATCCATCTGTCTATTTACATATGCCAGCATCAAACTATTGTCGTGAATAGGCAAGATAAAAATGGCAGTTTTCCGAGGATTCGTAGCTCCGAAAGGAGGCGTCAACGAGGAAGACGTAACCAATATAAGTTCTGAAACTTTGTCGGCTTCTCACGGCGACACACTGTGATTAAATTCTTATGTAACGATTCAATCAATGAATAATTCATGTTCAAAGTTAAGTAATCTTCAAACTAATACTACATAATATATTTTGAAATCCACATACAATTTTTTGGAAAGATTTTTGACGTATCCATCCACAAACCCACCCTTCATCAATAAAACATGACATCATACGAACTACCCAGACTACACAATTACGGAATGAGTAAACTGTTCTGCCTGGACAACTGTTCCCCACAAAAATCACACAGGAAGAGAGCAAAACCATAAGTGATCATTGTACATATCGATATAAATTGTGCCGATTGTGTACAGATAATGTGTATGTAAAAAAAATATATCCAGAGAATCGGTTCTATATATAAATCTGTCATACAGATCCAAAGAAACAACTCGTCTCAATTGTCTACCGCATAGGTTTGGAGCGTGTGCTCCCATCAGATATCTACCGCACAAGTTCTGAGCATTTGCTCCCTATCCAAACATATCTACCGCATAAGTTCTGAACAATTGCTCCCCATGAGAGATAACTTTCGCTAAGATTCCGAGTACAATTTCCCTAGCAGATATTTACCTCATAGATTCCGAGTATATGCTCCTTACCAGATACTTATCTCATAGCTTCCGAGTATTTGTTCCCTATCAGATATCTACCTCTTAGATTCCAAGTATATATCAGATACCTATGTCATATATGCTCCCTATCAAATATCTACCGCATAGATTCCGACTATATGCTCCCTATCAGATACCTACGGGTATTTCATTGATTTGGATTATGTATTCCCGCTAGCAAATGTCTACCGCAGAGTTTCGGAGATTATGCTTTCTTATAAAATAACTACGATTTAGATTAGGAGAATATTAGCTCTTTCATAAATCTTCCGTATAGATCCGGAGAATCAAATCTCTATCAGTAATCTAACATCTAGAGCCAGTATCTCATCTCTACTGTCATTCGTAAATCCACCACATAGATATGGAGAATCTACTCAACGAATAATCTCTCATATTGCTCCTAGCAAAAAGTCTAGTATTAGTAGCATATGAAAATGAAATTATTTTATCTTCCAAAACACAAAAATAAAGAAAGAACGTGCTCAGTAACAGCCTTAACGACTGTCACCCGTTCCTGGTGTTCAAGTTGCCCCAAAGGGGAACAGATCGACCTTCATATGGGGAATCAGGCATTCAATACACAAGCTTGAAATTTACTAAAAGCTACTATTTAAATGTTCGTAATTTCTAAGGTTATAGAAATATAATAGTTCATGACATTTCCCTCCTCATCCTACCAAATACACGAGTGTGCAAGAATACTGCAATATAATTTTTAGGTATATTTTTCACAAAAGTTTGCTAACATGAGAATTCAAATTTTGAGAAAGAGAAATCGAGATGGCTACACATGAAATTATTTTGTTATCCATCCAGTACCTATCCTGGCTGCAACAGTGAACATTCCGAACGTGGTGTGTGCAAGGCAGAAGTTGAATTCGAGCATTCTTAGGGCGACACATTCTCGAACGATAGACCAGATCCCTCCAGTGCTATCCCAACAACCGGGAAACCGAGGCTGTTTCAGTGCTTCTGTAACTTTAAAGGTGGTCCCCTATTTAATGGCGCCGTATGGAGGCACTTAGGGGGAAATGGAATTAGGATTCCGTCCACCTTGTGCCCTTCGGAACGCCCTGTCCCGGTACGCATGGATTAGAGTGTGGGCTTGACTCGCAGCCGCATGCTTGATTCGCAGCCGCATGCAGGACTCGTAACCGCAGCCAGAGTATTCCCGCAAAGCACCCCTTGGTATCGATCCCTGGGTGTGAGCGAAACGGTTAAGACACCCTGCTGAATTAACCGTTCCTTACGACCTCCATTTGTACCTTAGAAACAAGCCAAGGGCCCGCCCGCCTAGTCGAGAATGTATCAAATGTCGATCCCGGGCTTCAGTTGTTTCTATCACAACTTTAAATTGGAAACAACAACGTTACGGTGGTCCCCTGTATAATGGCGCCATATCACAGAGGCACTGGCGGGGATATAGAAGTAGGGTCCCGCCCACCTTGTGCCCTTCGGAACTTCCTGTTCCTGGTACGCATGGATTAGAGTGTGGGCTTGACTCGCAGCCGTATGTAGAGTATCCCTGCTTCGAACACGGGGCTCCAGACTTACGGTTAGACGCCCTACCGACTGAACCGTTTAGACTTCCATGCCTACCATACCAACCCACACTTGCTGCTTTGCACTTACCCAAAAGATAACGTAAATTATCAACATCTGAATGCACACTGGCAAGGAAAACATTGTTTGCATATATAATTCCATCCTAAACCCACTCAATTCAACACCGTTGGTCAATGTTTCTTTTGTTCTCCTTTCGTGTTTCCAATCTCTCTGTTTCTCGTTTATCTTTTCTATCCATCTGTCTATTTACATATGCCAGCATCAAACTATTGTCGTGAATAGGCAAGATAAAAATGGCAGTTTTCCGAGGATTCGTAGCTCCGAAAGGAGGCGTCAACGAGGAAGACGTAACCAAGATAAGTTCTGAAACTTTGTCGGCTTCTCACGGCGACACACTGTGATTAAATTCTTATGTAACGATTCAATCAATGAATAATTCATGTTCAAAGTTAAGTAATCTTCAAACTAATACTACATAATATATTTTGAAATCCACATACAATTTTTTGGAAAGATTTTTGACGTATCCATCCACAAACCCACCCTTCATCAATAAAACATGACATCATACGAACTACCCAGACTACACAATTACGGAATGAGTAAACTGTTCTGCCTGGACAACTGTTCCCCACAAAAATCACACGGGAAGAGAGCAAAACCATAAGTGATCATTGTACATATCGATATAAATTGTGCCGATTGTGTACAGATAATGTGTATGTAAAAAAAAATATATCCAGAGAATCGGTTCTATATATAAATCTGTCATACAGATCCAAAGAAACAACTCGTCTCAATTGTCTACCGCATAGGTTTGGAGCGTGTGCTCCCATCAGATATCTACCGCACAAGTTCTGAGCATTTGCTCCCTATCAAACATATCTACCGCATAAGTTCTGAACAATTGCTCCCCATGAGAGATAACTTTCGCTAAGATTCCGAGTACAATTTCCCTAGCAGATATTTACCTCATAGATTCCGAGTATATGCTCCTTACCAGATACTTATCTCATAGCTTCCGAGTATTTGTTCCCTATCAGATATCTACCTCTTAGATTCCAAGTATATATCAGATACCTATGTCATATATGCTCCCTATCAAATATCTACCGCATAGATTCCGACTATATGCTCCCTATCAGATACCTACGGGTATTTCATTGATTTGGATTATGTATTCCCGCTAGCAAATGTCTACCGCAGAGTTTCGGAGATTATGCTTTCTTATAAAATAACTACGATTTAGATTAGGAGAATATTAGCTCTTTCATAAATCTTCCGTATAGATCCGGAGAATCAAATCTCTATCAGTAATCTAACATCTAGAGCCAGTATCTCATCTCTACTGTCATTCGTAAATCCACCACATAGATATGGAGAATCTACTCAACGAATAATCTCTCATATTGCTCCTAGCAAAAAGTCTAGTATTAGTAGCATATGAAAATGAAATTATTTTATCTTCCAAAACACAAAAATAAAGAAAGAACGTGCTCAGTAACAGCCTTAACGACTGTCACCCGTTCCTGGTGTTCAAGTTGCCCCAAAGGGGAACAGATCGACCTTCATATGGGGAATCAGGCATTCAATACACAAGCTTGAAATTTACTAAAAGCTACTATTTAAATGTTCGTAATTTCTAAGGTTATAGAAATATAATAGTTCATGACATTTCCCTCCTCATCCTACCAAATACACGAGTGTGCAAGAATACTGCAATATAATTTTTAGGTATATTTTTCACAAAAGTTTGCTAACATGAGAATTCAAATTTTGATTGATTGATTGATTGATTGATTTGTTGTTTTAAGTCCACTTTATGCACAGTAAGGCTAATTGGGACTGGACCTACAGTTTAAAGTGGGATCCGAACCACTTGTGCCTCCACCGGGTATCGAACCCGGGACCCCTCGATTACAAGGCGACGACGCTACCACTGCGCCATCGGGGAGACCCTTTCAAATTTTGAGAAAGAGAAATCGAGATGGCTACACATGAAATTATTTTGTTATCCATCCAGTACCTATCCTGGCTGCAACAGTGAACATTCCGAACGTGGTGTGTGCAAGGCAGAAGTTGAATTCGAGCATTCTTAGGGCGACACATTCTCGAACGATAGACCAGATCCCTCCAGTGCTATCCCAACAACCGGGAAACCGAGGCTGTTTCAGTGCTTCTGTAACTTTAAAGGTGGTCCCCTATTTAATGGCGCCGTATGGAGGCACTTAGGGGGAGATGGAATTAGGATTCCGTCCACCTTGTGCCCTTCGGAACGCCCTGTCCCGGTACGCTTGGATTAGAGTGTGGGCTTGACTCGCAGCCGCATGCTTGATTCGCAGCCGCATGCAGGACTCGTAACCGCAGCCAGAGTATTCCCGCAAAGCACCCCTTGGTATCGATCCCTGGGTGTGCAGCGAAACGGTTAAGACACCCTGCTGAATTAACCGTTCCTTACGACCTCCATTTGTACCTTAGAAACAAGCCAAGGGCCCGCCCGCCTAGTCGAGAATGTATCAAATGTCGATCCCGGGCTTCGGTTGTTTCTATCACAACTTTAAATTGGAAACAACAACGTTACGGTGGTCCCCTGTATAATGGCGCCATATCACAGAGGCACTTGCGGGGATATAGAAGTAGGGTCCCGCCCACCTTGTGCCCTTCGGAACTTCCTGTTCCTGGTACGCATGGATTAGAGTGTGGGCTTGACTCGCAGCCGTATGTAGAGTATCCCTGCTTCGAACACGGGGCTCCAGACTTACGGTTAGACGCCCTACCGACTGAACCGTTTAGACTTCCATGCCTACCATACCAACCCACACTTGCTGCTTTGCACTTACCCAAAAGATAACGTAAATTATCAACATCTGAATGCACACTGGCAAGGAAAACATTGTTTGCTTATATAATTCCATCCTAAACCCACTCAATTCAACACCGTTGGTCACTGTTTCTTTTGTTCTCCTTTCGTGTTTCCAATCTCTCTGTTTCTCGTTTATCTTTTCTATCCATCTGTCTATTTACATATGCCAGCATCAAACTATTGTCGTGAATAGGCAAGATAAAAATGGCAGTTTTCCGAGTATTCGTAGCTCCGAAAGGAGGCGTCAACGAGGAAGACGTAACCAAGATAAGTTCTGAAACTTTGTCGGCTTCTCACGGCGACACACTGTGATTAAATTCTTATGTAACGATTCAATCAATGAATAATTCATGTTCAAAGTTAAGTAATCTTCAAACTAATACTACATAATATATTTTGAAATCCACATACATTTTTTTTGGAAAGATTTTTGACGTATCCATCCACAAACCCACCCTTCATCAATAAAACATGACATCATACGAACTACCCAGACTACACAATTACGGAATGAGTAAACTGTTCTGCCTGGACAACTGTTCCCCACAAAAATCACACAGGAAGAGAGCAAAACCATAAGTGATCATTGTACATATCGATATAAATTGTGCCGATTGTGTACAGATAATGTGTATGTAAAAAAAATATATCCAGAGAATCGGTTCTATATATAAATCTGTCATACAGATCCAAAGAAACAACTCGTCTCAATTGTCTACCGCATAGGTTTGGAGCGTGTGCTCCCATCAGATATCTACCGCACAAGTTCTGAGCATTTGCTCCCTATCAAACATATCTACCGCATAAGTTCTGAACAATTGCTCCCCATGAGAGATAACTTTCGCTAAGATTCCGAGTACAATTTCCCTAGCAGATATTTACCTCATAGATTCCGAGTATATGCTCCTTACCAGATACTTATCTCATAGCTTCCGAGTATTTGTTCCCTATCAGATATCTACCTCTTAGATTCCAAGTATATATCAGATACCTATGTCATATATGCTCCCTATCAAATATCTACCGCATAGATTCCGACTATATGCTCCCTATCAGATACCTACGGGTATTTCATTGATTTGGATTATGTATTCCCGCTAGCAAATGTCTACCGCAGAGTTTCGGAGATTATGCTTTCTTATAAAATAACTACGATTTAGATTAGGAGAATATTAGCTCTTTCATAAATCTTCCGTATAGATCCGGAGAATCAAATCTCTATCAGTAATCTAACATCTAGAGCCAGTATCTCATCTCTACTGTCATTCGAAAATCCACCACATAGATATGGAGAATCTACTCAACGAATAATCTCTCATATTGCTCCTAGCAAAAAGTCTAGTATTAGTAGCATATGAAAATGAAATTATTTTATCTTCCAAAACACAAAAATAAAGAAAGAACGTGCTCAGTAACAGCCTTAACGACTGTCACCCGTTCCTGGTGTTCAAGTTGCCCCAAAGGGGAACAGATCGACCTTCATATGGGGAATCAGGCATTCAATACACAAGCTTGAAATTTACTAAAAGCTACTATTTAAATGTTCGTAATTTCTAAGGTTATAGAAATATAATAGTTCATGACATTTCCCTCCTCATCCTACCAAATACACGAGTGTGCAAGAATACTGCAATATAATTTTTAGGTATATTTTTCACAAAAGTTTGCTAACATGAGAATTCAAATTTTGATAAAGAGAAATCGAGATGGCTACACATGAAATTATTTTGTTATCCATCCAGTACCTATCCTGGCTGCAACAGTGAACATTCCGAACGTGGTGTGTGCAAGGGAGAAGTTGAATTCGAGCATTCTTAGGGCGACACATTCTCGAACGATAGACCAGATCCCTCCAGTGCTATCCCAACAACCGGGAAACCGAGGCTGTTTCAGTGCTTCTGTAACTTTAAAGGTGGTCCCCTATTTAATGGCGCCGTATGGAGGCACTTAGGGGGAAATGGAATTAGGATTCCGTCCACCTTGTGCCCTTCGGAACGCCCTGTCCCGGTACGCATGGATTACAGTGTGGGCTTGACTCGCAGCCGCATGCTTGATTCGCAGCCGCATGCAGGACTCGTAACCGCAGCCAGAGTATTCCCGCAAAGCACCCCTTGGTATCGATCCCTGGGTGTGCAGCGAAACGGTTAAGACACCCTGCTGAATTAACCGTTCCTTACGACCTCCATTTGTACCTTAGAAACAAGCCAAGGGCCCGCCCGCCTAGTCGAGAATGTATCAAATGTCGATCCCGGGCTTCAGTTGTTTCTATCACAACTTTAAATTGGAAACAACAACGTTACGGTGGTCCCCTGTATAATGGCGCCATATCACAGAGGCACTGGCGGGGATATAGAAGTAGGGTCCCGCCCACCTTGTGCCCTTCGGAACTTCCTGTTCCTGGTACGCATGGATTAGAGTGTGGGCTTGACTCGCAGCCGTATGTAGAGTATCCCTGCTTCGAACACGGGGCTCCAGACTTACGGTTAGACGCCCTACCGACTGAACCGTTTAGACTTCCATGCCTACCATACCAACCCACACTTGCTGCTTTGCACTTACCCAAAAGATAACGTAAATTATCAACATCTGAATGCACACTGGCAAGGAAAACATTGTTTGCATATATAATTCCATCCTAAACCCACTCAATTCAACACCGTTGGTCAATGTTTCTTTTGTTCTCCTTTCGTGTTTCCAATCTCTCTGTTTCTCGTTTATCTTTTCTATCCATCTGTCTATTTACATATGCCAGCATCAAACTATTGTCGTGAATAGGCAAGATAAAAATGGCAGTTTTCCGAGGATTCGTAGCTCCGAAAGGAGGCGTCAACGAGGAAGACGTAACCAAGATAAGTTCTGAAACTTTGTCGGCTTCTCACGGCGACACACTGTGATTAAATTCTTATGTAACGATTCAATCAATGAATAATTCATGTTCAAAGTTAAGTAATCTTCAAACTAATACTACATAATATATTTTGAAATCCACATACAATTTTTTGGAAAGATTTTTGACGTATCCATCCACAAACCCACCCTTCATCAATAAAACATGACATCATACGAACTACCCAGACTACACAATTACGGAATGAGTAAACTGTTCTGCCTGGACAACTGTTCCCCACAAAAATCACACGGGAAGAGAGCAAAACCATAAGTGATCATTGTACATATCGATATAAATTGTGCCGATTGTGTACAGATAATGTGTATGTAAAAAAAAATATATCCAGAGAATCGGTTCTATATATAAATCTGTCATACAGATCCAAAGAAACAACTCGTCTCAATTGTCTACCGCATAGGTTTGGAGCGTGTGCTCCCATCAGATATCTACCGCACAAGTTCTGAGCATTTGCTCCCTATCAAACATATCTACCGCATAAGTTCTGAACAATTGCTCCCCATGACAGATAACTTTCGCTAAGATTCCGAGTACAATTTCCCTAGCAGATATTTACCTCATAGATTCCGAGTATATGCTCCTTACCAGATACTTATCTCATAGCTTCCGAGTATTTGTTCCCTATCAGATATCTACCTCTTAGATTCCAAGTATATATCAGATACCTATGTCATATATGCTCCCTTTCAAATATCTACCGCATAGATTCCGACTATATGCTCCCTATCAGATACCTACGGGTATTTCATTGATTTGGATTATGTATTCCCGCTAGCAAATGTCTACCGCAGAGTTTCGGAGATTATGCTTTCTTATAAAATAACTACGATTTAGATTAGGAGAATATTAGCTCTTTCATAAATCTTCCGTATAGATCCGGAGAATCAAATCTCTATCAGTAATCTAACATCTAGAGCCAGTATCTCATCTCTACTGTCATTCGAAAATCCACCACATAGATATGGAGAATCTACTCAACGAATAATCTCTCATATTGCTCCTAGCAAAAAGTCTAGTATTAGTAGCATATGAAAATGAAATTATTTTATCTTCCAAAACACAAAAATAAAGAAAGAACGTGCTCAGTAACAGCCTTAACGACTGTCACCCGTTCCTGGTGTTCAAGTTGCCCCAAAGGGGAACAGATCGACCTTCATATGGGGAATCAGGCATTCAATACACAAGCTTGAAATTTACTAAAAGCTACTATTTAAATGTTCGTAATTTCTAAGGTTATAGAAATATAATAGTTCATGACATTTCCCTCCTCATCCTACCAAATACACGAGTGTGCAAGAATACTGCAATATAATTTTTAGGTATATTTTTCACAAAAGTTTTCTAACATGAGAATTCAAATTTTGAGAAAGAGAAATCGAGATGGCTACACATGAAATTATTTTGTTATCCATCCAGTACCTATCCTGGCTGCAACAGTGAACATTCCGAACGTGGTGTGTGCAAGGCAGAAGTTGAATTCGAGCATTCTTAGGGCGACACATTCTCGAACGATAGACCAGATCCCTCCAGTGCTATCCCAACAACCGGGAAACCGAGGCTGTTTCAGTGCTTCTGTAACTTTAAAGGTGGTCCCCTATTTAATGGCGCCGTATGGAGGCACTTAGGGGGAGATGGAATTAGGATTCCGTCCACCTTGTGCCCTTCGGAACGCCCTGTCCCGGTACGCTTGGATTAGAGTGTGGGCTTGACTCGCAGCCGCATGCTTGATTCGCAGAAGCATGCAGGACTCGTAACCGCAGCCAGAGTATTCCCGCAAAGCACCCCTTGGTATCGATCCCTGGGTGTGCAGCGAAACGGTTAAGACACCCTGCTGAATTAACCGTTCCTTACGACCTCCATTTGTACCTTAGAAACAAGCCAAGGGCCCGCCCGCCTAGTCGAGAATGTATCAAATGTCGATCCCGGGCTTCGGTTGTTTCTATCACAACTTTAAATTGGAAACAACAACGTTACGGTGGTCCCCTGTATAATGGCGCCATATCACAGAGGCACTTGCGGGGATATAGAAGTAGGGTCCCGCCCACCTTGTGCCCTTCGGAACTTCCTGTTCCTGGTACGCATGGATTAGAGTGTGGGCTTGACTCGCAGCCGTATGTAGAGTATCCCTGCTTCGAACACGGGGCTCCAGACTTACGGTTAGACGCCCTACCGACTGAACCGTTTAGACTTCCATGCCTACCATACCAACCCACACTTGCTGCTTTGCACTTACCCAAAAGATAACGTAAATTATCAACATCTGAATGCACACTGGCAAGGAAAACATTGTTTGCTTATATAATTCCATCCTAAACCCACTCAATTCAACACCGTTGGTCACTGTTTCTTTTGTTCTCCTTTCGTGTTTCCAATCTCTCTGTTTCTCGTTTATCTTTTCTATCCATCTGTCTATTTACATATGCCAGCATCAAACTATTGTCGTGAATAGGCAAGATAAAAATGGCAGTTTTCCGAGTATTCGTAGCTCCGAAAGGAGGCGTCAACGAGGAAGACGTAACCAAGATAAGTTCTGAAACTTTGTCGGCTTCTCACGGCGACACACTGTGATTAAATTCTTATGTAACGATTCAATCAATGAATAATTCATGTTCAAAGTTAAGTAATCTTCAAACTAATACTACATAATATATTTTGAAATCCACATACATTTTTTTTGGAAAGATTTTTGACGTATCCATCCACAAACCCACCCTTCATCAATAAAACATGACATCATACGAACTACCCAGACTACACAATTACGGAATGAGTAAACTGTTCTGCCTGGACAACTGTTCCCCACAAAAATCACACAGGAAGAGAGCAAAACCATAAGTGATCATTGTACATATCGATATAAATTGTGCCGATTGTGTACAGATAATGTGTATGTAAAAAAAATATATCCAGAGAATCGGTTCTATATATAAATCTGTCATACAGATCCAAAGAAACAACTCGTCTCAATTGTCTACCGCATAGGTTTGGAGCGTGTGCTCCCATCAGATATCTACCGCACAAGTTCTGAGCATTTGCTCCCTATCAAACATATCTACCGCATAAGTTCTGAACAATTGCTCCCCATGAGAGATAACTTTCGCTAAGATTCCGAGTACAATTTCCCTAGCAGATATTTACCTCATAGATTCCGAGTATATGCTCCTTACCAGATACTTATCTCATAGCTTCCGAGTATTTGTTCCCTATCAGATATCTACCTCTTAGATTCCAAGTATATATCAGATACCTATGTCATATATGCTCCCTATCAAATATCTACCGCATAGATTCCGACTATATGCTCCCTATCAGATACCTACGGGTATTTCATTGATTTGGATTATGTATTCCCGCTAGCAAATATCTACCGCAGAGTTTCGGAGATTATGCTTTCTTATAAAATAACTACGATTTAGATTAGGAGAATATTAGCTCTTTCATAAATCTTCCGTATAGATCCGGAGAATCAAATCTCTATCAGTAATCTAACATCTAGAGCCAGTATCTCATCTCTACTGTCATTCGAAAATCCACCACATAGATATGGAGAATCTACTCAACGAATAATCTCTCATATTGCTCCTAGCAAAAAGTCTAGTATTAGTAGCATATGAAGATGAAATTATTTTA
Source organism: Lepisma saccharinum (assembly GCF_977018435.1). Taxonomy (NCBI): domain Eukaryota; kingdom Metazoa; phylum Arthropoda; class Insecta; order Zygentoma; family Lepismatidae; genus Lepisma; species Lepisma saccharinum. Next base: position 75,854,626 of record NC_139241.1, read on the forward strand.
TCTTCCAAAACACAAAAATAAAGAAAGAACGTGCTCAGTAACAGCCTTAACGACTGTCACCCGTTCCTGGTGTTCAAGTTGCCCCAAAGGGGAACAGATCGACCTTCATATGGGGAATCAGGCATTCAATACACAAGCTTGAAATTTACTAAAAGCTACTATTTAAATGTTCGTAATTTCTAAGGTTATAGAAATATAATAGTTCATGACATTTCCCTCCTCATCCTACCAAATACACGAGTGTGCAAGAATACTGCAATATAATTTTTAGGTATATTTTTCACAAAAGTTTGCTAACATGAGAATTCAAATTTTGAGAAAGAGAAATCGAGATGGCTACACATGAAATTATTTTGTTATCCATCCAGTACCTATCCTGGCTGCAACAGTGAACATTCCGAACGTGGTGTGTGCAAGGCAGAAGTTGAATTCGAGCATTCTTAGGGCGACACATTCTCGAACGATAGACCAGATCCCTCCAGTGCTATCCCAACAACCGGGAAACCGAGGCTGTTTCAGTGCTTCTGTAACTTTAAAGGTGGTCCCCTATTTAATGGCGCCTTATGGAGGCACTTAGGGGGAGATGGAATTAGGATTCCGTCCTCCTTGTGCCCTTCGGAACGCCCTGTCCCGGTACGCATGGATTAGAGTGTGGGCTTGACTCGCAGCCGCATGCTTGATTCGCAGCCGCATGCAGGACTCGTAACCGCAGCCAGAGTATTCCCGCAAAGCACCCCTTGGTATCGATCCCTGGGTGTGCAGCGAAACGGTTAAGACACCCTGCTGAATTAACCGTTCCTTACGACCTCCATTTGTACCTTAGAAACAAGCCAAGGGCCCGCCCGCCTAGTCGAGAATGTATCAAATGTCGATCCCGGGCTTCGGTTGTTTCTATCACAACTTTAAATTGGAAACAACAACGTTACGGTGGTCCCCTGTATAATGGCGCCATATCACAGAGGCACTTGCGGGGATATAGAAGTAGGGTCCCGCCCACCTTGTGCCCTTCGGAACTTCCTGTTCCTGGTACGCATGGATTAGAGTGTGGGCTTGACTCGCAGCCGTATGTAGAGTATCCCTGCTTCGAACACGGGGCTCCAGACTTACGGTTAGACGCCCTACCGACTGAACCGTTTAGACTTCCATGCCTACCATACCAACCCACACTTGCTGCTTTGCACTTACCCAAAAGATAACGTAAATTATCAACATCTGAATGCACACTGGCAAGGAAAACATTGTTTGCTTATATAATTCCATCCTAAACCCACTCAATTCAACACCGTTGGTCACTGTTTCTTTTGTTCTCCTTTCGTGTTTCCAATCTCTCTGTTTCTCGTTTATCTTTTCTATCCATCTGTCTATTTACATATGCCAGCATCAAACTATTGTCGTGAATAGGCAAGATAAAAATGGCAGTTTTCCGAGGATTCCTAGCTCCGAAAGGAGGCGTCAACGAGGAAGACGTAACCAAGATAAGTTCTGAAACTTTGTCGGCTTCTCACGGCGACACACTGTGATTAAATTCTTATGTAACGATTCAATCAATGAATAATTCATGTTCAAAGTTAATTAATCTACAAGCTAATACTACATAATATATTTTGAAATCCACATACAATTTTTTTGGAAAGATTTTTGACGTATCCATCCACAAACCCACCCTTCATCAATAAAACATGACATCATACGAACTACCCAGACTACACAATTACGGAATGAGTAAACTGTTCTGCCTGGACAACTGTTCCCCACAAAAATCACACAGGAAGAGACCAAACCATAAGTGATCATTGTACATATCGATATAAATTGTGCCGATTGTGTACAGATAATGTGTATGTAAAAAAAATATATCCAGAGAATCGGTTCTATATATAAATCTGTCATACAGATCCAAAGAAACAACTCGTCTCAATTGTCTACCGCATAGGTTTGGAGCGTGTGCTCCCATCAGATATCTACCGCACAAGTTCTGAGCATTTGCTCCCTATCAAACATATCTACCGCATAAGTTCTGAACAATTGCTCCCCATGAGAGATAACTTTCGCTAAGATTCCGAGTACAATTTCCCTAGCAGATATTTACCTCATAGATTCCGAGTATATGCTCCTTACCAGATACTTATCTCATAGCTTCCGAGTATTTGTTCCCTATCAGATATCTACCTCTTAGATTCCAAGTATATATCAGATACCTATGTCATATATGCTCCGTATCAAATATCTACCGCATAGATTCCGACTATATGCTCCCTATCAGATACCTACGGGTATTTCATTGATTTGGATTATGTATTCCCGCTAGCAAATGTCTACCGCAGAGTTTCGGAGATTATGCTTTCTTATAAAATAACTACGATTTAGATTAGGAGAATATTAGCTCTTTCATAAATCTTCCGTATAGATCCGGAGAATCAAATCTCTATCAGTAATCTAACATCTAGAGCCAGTATCTCATCTCTACTGTCATTCGAAAATCCACCACATAGATATGGAGAATCTACTCAACGAATAATCTCTCATATTGCTCCTAGCAAAAAGTCTAGTATTAGTAGCATATGAAAATGAAATTATTTTATCTTCCAAAACACAAAAATAAAGAAAGAACGTGCTCAGTAACAGCCTTAACGACTGTCACCCGTTCCTGGTGTTCAAGTTGCCCCAAAGGGGAACAGATCGACCTTCATATGGGGAATCAGGCATTCAATACACAAGCTTGAAATTTACTAAAAGCTACTATTTAAATGTTCGTAATTTCTAAGGTTATAGAAATATAATAGTTCATGATATTTCCCTCCTCATCCTACCAAATACACGAGTGTGCAAGAATACTGCAATATAATTTTTAGGTATATTTTTCACAAAAGTTTGCTAACATGAGAATTCAAATTTTGAGAAAGAGAAATCGAGATGGCTACACATGAAATTATTTTGTTATCCATCCAGTACCTATCCTGGCTGCAACAGTGAACATTCCGAACGTGGTGTGTGCAAGGCAGAAGTTGAATTCGAGCATTCTTAGGGCGACACATTCTCGAACGATAGACCAGATCCCTCCAGTGCTATCCCAACAACCGGGAAACCGAGGCTGTTTCAGTGCTTCTGTAACTTTAAAGGTGGTCCCCTATTTAATGGCGCCGTATGGAGGCACTTAGGGGGAGATGGAATTAGGATTCCGTCCACCTTGTGCCCTTCGGAACGCCCTGTCCCGGTACGCATGGATTACAGTGTGGGCTTGACTCGCAGCCGCATGCTTGATTCGCAGCCGCATGCAGGACTCGTAACCGCAGCCAGAGTATTCCCGCAAAGCACCCCTTGGTATCGATCCCTGGGTGTGCAGCGAAACGTTTAAGACACCCTGCTGAATTAACCGTTCCTTACGACCTCCATTTGTACCTTAGAAACAAGCCAAGGGCCCGCCCGCCTAGTCGAGAATGTATCAAATGTCGATCCCGGGCTTCGGTTGTTTCTATCACAACTTTAAATTGGAAACAACAACGTTACGGTGGTCCCCTATATAATGGCGCCATATCACAGAGGCACTTGCGGGGATATAGAAGTAGGGTCCCGCCCACCTTGTGCCCTTCGGAACTTCCTGTTCCTGGTACGCATGGATTAGAGTGTGGGCTTGACTCGCAGCCGTATGTAGAGTATCCCTGCTTCGAACACGGGGCTCCAGACTTACGGTTAGACGCCCTACCGACTGAACCGTTTAGACTTCCATGCCTACCATACCAACCCACACTTGCTGCTTTGCACTTACCCAAAAGATAACGTAAATTATCAACATCTGAATGCACACTGGCAAGGAAAACATTGCTTGCTTATATAATTCCATCCTAAACCCACTCAATTCATAACCGTTGGTCAATGTTTCTTTTGTTCTCCTTTCGTGTTTCCAATCTCTCTGTTTCTCGTTTATCTTTTCTATCCATCTGTCTATTTACATATGCCAGCATCAAACTATTGTCGTGAATAGGCAAGATAAAAATGGCAGTTTTCCGAGGATTCCTAGCTCCGAAAGGAGGCGTCAACGAGGAAGACGTAACCAAGATAAGTTCTGAAACTTTGTCGGCTTCTCACGGCGACACACTGTGATTAAATTCTTATGTAACGATTCAATCAATGAATAATTCATGTTCAAAGTTAAGTAATCTTCAAACTAATACTACATAATATATTTTGAAATCCACATACAATTTTTTGGAAAGATTTTTGACGTATCCATCCACAAACCCACCCTTCATCAATAAAACATGACATCATACGAACTACCCAGACTACACAATTACGGAATGAGTAAACTGTTCTGCCTGGACAACTGTTCCCCACAAAAATCACACGGGAAGAAAGCAAAACCATAAGTGATCATTGTACATATCGATATAAATTGTGCCGATTGTGTACAGATAATGTGTATGTAAAAAAAAATATATCCAGAGAATCGGTTCTATATATAAATCTGTCATACAGATCCAAAGAAACAACTCGTCTCAATTGTCTACCGCATAGGTTTGGAGCGTGTGCTCCCATCAGATATCTACCGCACAAGTTCTGAGCATTTGCTCCCTATCAAACATATCTACCGCATAAGTTCTGAACAATTGCTCCCCATGAGAGATAACTTTCGCTAAGATTCCGAGTACAATTTCCCTAGCAGATATTTACCTCATAGATTCCGAGTATATGCTCCTTACCAGATACTTATCTCATAGCTTCCGAGTATTTGTTCCCTATCAGATATCTACCTCTTAGATTCCAAGTATATATCAGATACCTATGTCATATATGCTCCGTATCAAATATCTACCGCATAGATTCCGACTATATGCTCCCTATCAGATACCTACGGGTATTTCATTGATTTGGATTATGTATTCCCGCTAGCAAATGTCTACCGCAGAGTTTCGGAGATTATGCTTTCTTATAAAATAACTACGATTTAGATTAGGAGAATATTAGCTCTTTCATAAATCTTCCGTATAGATCCGGAGAATCAAATCTCTATCAGTAATCTAACATCTAGAGCCAGTATCTCATCTCTACTGTCATTCGAAAATCCACCACATAGATATGGAGAATCTACTCAACGAATAATCTCTCATATTGCTCCTAGCAAAAAGTCTAGTATTAGTAGCATATGAAAATGAAATTATTTTATCTTCCAAAACACAAAAATAAAGAAAGAACGTGCTCAGTAACAGCCTTAACGACTGTCACCCGTTCCTGGTGTTCAAGTTGCCCCAAAGGGGAACAGATCGACCTTCATATGGGGAATCAGGCATTCAATACACAAGCTTGAAATTTACTAAAAGCTACTATTTAAATGTTCGTAATTTCTAAGGTTATAGAAATATAATAGTTCATGACATTTCCCTCCTCATCCTACCAAATACACGAGTGTGCAAGAATACTGCAATATAATTTTTAGGTATATTTTTCACAAAAGTTTGCTAACATGAGAATTCAAATTTTGAGAAAGAGAAATCGAGATGGCTACACATGAAATTATTTTGTTATCCATCCAGTACCTATCCTGGCTGCAACAGTGAACATTCCGAACGTGGTGTGTGCAAGGCAGAAGTTGAATTCGAGCATTCTTAGGGCGACACATTCTCGAACGATAGACCAGATCCCTCCAGTGCTATCCCAACAACCGGGAAACCGAGGCTGTTTCAGTGCTTCTGTAACTTTAAAGGTGGTCCCCTATTTAATGGCGCCGTATGGAGGCACTTAGGGGGAAATGGAATTAGGATTCCGTCCACCTTGTGCCCTTCGGAACGCCCTGTCCCGGTACGCATGGATTAGAGTGTGGGCTTGACTCGCAGCCGCATGCTTGATTCGCAGCCGCATGCAGGACTCGTAACCGCAGCCAGAGTATTCCCGCAAAGCACCCCTTGGTATCGATCCCTGGGTGTGAGCGAAACGGTTAAGACACCCTGCTGAATTAACCGTTCCTTACGACCTCCATTTGTACCTTAGAAACAAGCCAAGGGCCCGCCCGCCTAGTCGAGAATGTATCAAATGTCGATCCCGGGCTTCGGTTGTTTCTATCACAACTTTAAATTGGAAACAACAACGTTACGGTGGTCCCCTGTATAATGGCGCCATATCACAGAGGCACTTGCGGGGATATAGAAGTAGGGTCCCGCCCACCTTGTGCCCTTCGGAACTTCCTGTTCCTGGTACGCATGGATTAGAGTGTGGGCTTGACTCGCAGCCGTATGTAGAGTATCCCTGCTTCGAACACGGGGCTCCAGACTTACGGTTAGACGCCCTACCGACTGAACCGTTTAGACTTCCATGCCTACCATACCAACCCACACTTGCTGCTTTGCACTTACCCAAAAGATAACGTAAATTATCAACATCTGAATGCACACTGGCAAGGAAAACATTGTTTGCTTATATAATTCCATCCTAAACCCACTCAATTCAACACCGTTGGTCACTGTTTCTTTTGTTCTCCTTTCGTGTTTCCAATCTCTCTGTTTCTCGTTTATCTTTTCTATCCATCTGTCTATTTACATATGCCAGCATCAAACTATTGTCGTGAATAGGCAAGATAAAAATGGCAGTTTTCCGAGGATTCCTAGCTCCGAAAGGAGGCGTCAACGAGGAAGACGTAACCAAGATAAGTTCTGAAACTTTGTCGGCTTCTCACGGCGACACACTGTGATTAAATTCTTATGTAACGATTCAATCAATGAATAATTCATGTTCAAAGTTAAGTAATCTTCAAACTAATACTACATAATATATTTTGAAATCCACATACATTTTTTTTGGAAAGATTTTTGACGTATCCATCCACAAACCCACCCTTCATCAATAAAACATGACATCATACGAACTACCCAGACTACACAATTACGGAATGAGTAAACTGTTCTGCCTGGACAACTGTTCCCCACAAAAATCACACAGGAAGAGAGCAAAACCATAAGTGATCATTGTACATATCGATATAAATTGTGCCGATTGTGTACAGATAATGTGTATGTAAAAAAAATATATCCAGAGAATCGGTTCTATATATAAATCTGTCATACAGATCCAAAGAAACAACTCGTCTCAATTGTCTACCGCATAGGTTTGGAGCGTGTGCTCCCATCAGATATCTACCGCACAAGTTCTGAGCATTTGCTCCCTATCAAACATATCTACCGCATAAGTTCTGAACAATTGCTCCCCATGAGAGATAACTTTCGCTAAGATTCCGAGTACAATTTCCCTAGCAGATATTTACCTCATAGATTCCGAGTATATGCTCCTTACCAGATACTTATCTCATAGCTTCCGAGTATTTGTTCCCTATCAGATATCTACCTCTTAGATTCCAAGTATATATCAGATACCTATGTCATATATGCTCCCTATCAAATATCTACCGCATAGATTCCGACTATATGCTCCCTATCAGATACCTACGGGTATTTCATTGATTTGGATTATGTATTCCCGCTAGCAAATGTCTACCGCAGAGTTTCGGAGATTATGCTTTCTTATAAAATAACTACGATTTAGATTAGGAGAATATTAGCTCTTTCATAAATCTTCCGTATAGATCCGGAGAATCAAATCTCTATCAGTAATCTAACATCTAGAGCCAGTATCTCATCTCTACTGTCATTCGAAAATCCACCACATAGATATGGAGAATCTACTCAACGAATAATCTCTCATATTGCTCCTAGCAAAAAGTCTAGTATTAGTAGCATATGAAAATGAAATTATTTTATCTTCCAAAACACAAAAATAAAGAAAGAACGTGCTCAGTAACAGCCTTAACGACTGTCACCCGTTCCTGGTGTTCAAGTTGCCCCAAAGGGGAACAGATCGACCTTCATATGGGGAATCAGGCATTCAATACACAAGCTTGAAATTTACTAAAAGCTACTATTTAAATGTTCGTAATTTCTAAGGTTATAGAAATATAATAGTTCATGACATTTCCCTCCTCATCCTACCAAATACACGAGTGTGCAAGAATACTGCAATATAATTTTTAGGTATATTTTTCACAAACGTTTGCTAACATGAGAATTCAAATTTTGAGAAAGAGAAATCGAGATGACTACACATGAAATTATTTTGTTATCCATCCAGTACCTATCCTGGCTGCAACAGTGAACATTCCGTACGTGGTGTGTGCAAGGCAGAAGTTGAATTCGAGCATTCTTAGGGCGACACATTCTCGAACGATAGACCAGAACCCTACAGTGCTATCCCAACAACCGGGAAACCGAGGCTGTTTCAGTGCTTCTGTAACTTTAAAGGTGGTCCCCTATTTAATGGCGCCGTATGAAGGCACTTAGGGGGAGATGGAATTAGGATTCCGTCCACCTTGTGGTTTCGGAACTCCCTGTCCCGGTACGCATGGATTAGAGTGTGGGCTTGACTCGCAGCCGCATGCTTGATTCGCAGCCGCATGCAGGACTCGTAACCGCAGCCAGAGTATTCCCGCAAAGCACCCCTTGGTATCGATCCCTGGGTGTGCAGCGAAACGGTTAAGACACCCTGTTGAATTAACCGTTCCTTACGACCTCCATTTGTACCTTAGAAACAAGCCAAGGGCCCGCCCGCCTAGTCGAGAATGTATCAAATGTCGATCCCGGGCTTCGGTTGTTTCTATCACAACTTTAAATTGGAAACAACAACGTTACGGTGGTCCCCTGTATAATGGCGCCATATCACAGAGGCACTTGCGGGGATATAGAAGTAGGGTCCCGCCCACCTTGTGTCTTCGGAACTTCCTGTTCCTGGTACGCATGGATTAGAGTGTGGGCTTCACTCGCAGCCGTATGTAGAGTATCCCTACTTCGAACACGGGGCTCCAGACTTACGGTTAGACGCCCTACCGACAGAACCGTTTAGACTTCCATGCCTACCATACCAACCCACACTTGCTGCTTTGCACTTACCCAAAAGATAACGTAAATTATCAACATCTGAATGCACACTGGCAAGGAAAACATTGTTTGCTTATATAATTCCATCCTAAACCCACTCAATGTAACACCGTTGGTCACTGTTTCTTTTCTTCTCCTTTCATGTTTCCAATCTCTCTGTTTCTCGTTTACATTTTCTATCCATCTGTATTTACGTATGCCAGCATCAAACTATTGACGTGAATAGGCAAGATGAACATGGCAGTTTTCCGAGGACTCGTAGCTCCGATAGGAGGCGTCAACGAGGAAGACGTAACCAAGATAAGTTCTGAAACTTTGTCGGCGTCTCACGGCGACACACTGTGATTAAATTCTTATGTAAAGATTCAATCAATGAATAATTTATATTCAAAGTTAAGTAACCTTCAAACTAATACTATATAATATACTTTGAAATCTACATACAATTTTTTGTAAAGATCTTTGACTTATCCATCCACAAACCCCCCTTTCTTCAATAAGCATGACATCATACGAACTACCCAGACTACACAATTACGGAATGAATAAACTGTTCTGCCTACACAACTGTTCCCCACAAAAATCACACAGGAAGAGAGCAAAACCATAAGTGATCAATGTACGTATCGATATAAATTGTGTCGATTGTGTACAAATAATGTGTATGTAAAAAAATATATCCAGAGAACCGGTTCTATATATAAATCTGTCATACAGATCCAAAGAAACTACTCCTCTCAATTGTCTAGCGCATAGGTTTGTAGCGTGTGCTCCCATCAGATATCTACCGCACAAGTTCTGAGCATTAGCTCCTTATCAAACATATCTACCTAACAAGATCTGAGCATTAGTTCCATATCAAACATATCTACCGCATAAGTTCTGAACAATTGCTCCCCATGAGATATAACTTTTGCTAAGATTCCGAGTACAATTTCCCTATCAGATATTTTCCTCATAGATTCCGAGTATATGCTCCTTACCAGATACTTATCTCATAGCTTCCGAGTATTTGTTCCCTATCACATATCTACCTCTTAGATTCCGAGTATATATCAGATACCTATCTCATAGATTCCGCGTAAATGCTCCCTACCAAATATCTACCTCATTGATTTGGATTACGTATTCCCGCTAGCAAATGTCTACCTCAGAGTTTCGGAGATTATGCTTTCTTATAAAATAACTACGATATAGATTAGGAGAATATTAGCTCTTTCATAAATCTACCAAATGCATCCGGAGAATTTAACTCTCTATCAGTAATCTAACATCTAGAGATACAATTTCATCTCTACTGTCATTCGAAAATCCACCACATAATTATGGAGAATCTAGTCAACGAATAATCTCTCATATTGCTCCTAGCAAAAAGTATAGTATCAGTAGCATATGAAAAGGAAATTATTTTATCTTCCAAAACAGAAAAATAGAAAAAGAACATGCTCAGTAACAACGTTAACGACTGTCACCCGTTCCTGGTGTTCCAGTTGCCACAAAGGGGAACACATCGACCTTCATATGGGGAATCAGAAATTCAATACACAAGGTTCAAATTTACTATAAACTAGTATTTAAATTTCCGTAATTTCCAACGTTATAGAAATATAATAGTTGATGATATTTCCCTCTTCATCCTACCAAATACATGAGTGTGCAAGAATACTGCAATATAATTTTTATATATATTTTTCACAAAAGTTTGCTAACATGAGAATTCAAATTTTGAGAAAGAGAACATCAAGAAATTGAGATGGCTACACATGAAATGATTTTGTTATCCATCCAGTGTCTATCCTGGCTGCAACAGTGAACATTCAGAACGTGGTGTGTGCAAGGCAGAAGTTGAATTCGAGTATTCTTAGGGCGACACATTCTCGAACGATAGACCAGATCCCTCCAGTGCTTTCCCAACAACCGGGCAACCGAGAATTCTTATGTAACAATTCACTCAATGAATAATTTATCTTCAATGTCAAGTAATCTTCAAACTATTACTACATAATATACTTTGAAATCTACATACAATTTTTTGTAAAGATTTTTGACTGATCCATCCACAAACCCACCCTTCATCAATAAAACATGACATCATACGAACTACCCAGACAACCCAATTACGGAATGAGTAAACTGTTCTGCCTGCACAACTGTTCCCCACAAAAATCACACAGGAAGAGAGCAAAACCATAAGTGATCATTGTACATATTGATATCAATTGTATCGATTGTGTATAGATTATGCGTATGTAAGAAAATTCTATCCAGAGAATCGGTACAGATTCAAAGAAACTACTCGACTCAATTGTCCAGCGTATGCTTGGACGTGTGCTCCCATCCGATATCTACCGTACAAGTTCTGAGCATTTGCTCCCAAGAGTTGTATACCGCACAAGATTTTAGCATTTGCTCCCTATCAAACAATATATCTACCGCATGAATTCTAAACAATTGCTCCCCACCACAAATATCTTTCGCTTAGATTCCGAGTACATGCTCCCTATCTGATATTTACCTCAAAGATTACGAGTATATGCTCCCTATCAGGTATTTTTTCATAGATTCCGAGTACATGCTCCCTATCAGATACCTATCTCATAGATTCCGAGTATATGCTCCCTATCAGAAAACTACCTAATAGATTCCGAGGATATGCTCCCTATCAGATAACTACTTCATATATCTACTAAAGGAGTTTTAGGGAAAAAGGAAATAAGCCAGAAAACAAAAATGATTGTGTACAAATCAACTTATGTACCAACATTGATGTATGGAAGTGAATCCTGCATAATTAATGAAAACCAAAAACAAAACTTACAAACCGTAGAAATGAAATATTTGAGGAGAACAGTGGGAAAGACCAGAAGGGACAAAATCAGAAATCAAACATTCAGAATAACATTAAACACAAAATCAATATATCTGGATGTTGAGCAAGCACAACTCAGATGGTTTGGACACCTCAGCAGAATGCCTGAACATCGAATACCTAAACAGGTATGAGAAGCAAGAATGGGAGGATTGGATGGAAAGAGATCGAAAGGAAGACCACGTAGGACATGGAATGAGGAAATGAAGGATATCCTGAGCAGGAGGAACATCTCGTGGAGTGAAGGAAGGATGTTGGCAGAAGATCGTGACAGATGGCGAGCTCTCTACAAAACCTCGACACCAATCGGTAGAAGAGGACCGGAATAAGTAAGTAAGTAAGTATATCTACCGCACAGTTTCGTAGAAAATAAATAAAACATAGATTGAAAGAATATTCGCTCGATCAAAAATCTATCGCATTGATCCGGAGAATGAAATCTCTATCATTAATGGTTTTATATCATCTAGAGCCAGTATCTCTACTGTCATTCAAAAATCTACCATATAGATATGGAGAATCTACTCAATCAGTAATCTCTCATATTGACACTATCAAAAAGTATAGTATCAGTAACATATTCAAATTAAAATATTGTATTTTTCAAAACCAAAAAAACAACCCCCCCCAAATAACATGCACAGTAACAGCCTTATCAACTGTCACCCGTTCCTGGAGTTCAAGTTGCCCCAAACGGGAACAGATCGACCTTCATATGGAGAATCAGGCATTCAATACACAAGCTTGATATTTACTAAAAACTACTATTTAAATGTCCGTAATTTCTAACTTTATAGAAATATAATAGTCCATGATATTTCCCTCCTCATCCTACCAAATACATGAGTGTGCAAGAATACTGCAATATAAGTTTTAGGTATATTTTTCACAAAAGTTTGCTAACATGAGAATTCGAATTTTGAGAAAGAGAAGATCAAAAAATTGAGATGGCTACACACGAATTGATTTTGTTATGCATCCAGTACCTATCCTGGCTGCAACAGTGAACATTCAGAACGTGGTGTGTGCAAGGCATAAGTTGAATTCGAGCATTCTTAGGGCGACACATTCTCGAACGATAGACCAGATTCCTCCAGTGCTATCCCAACAACCGGGAAACCGAGGCTGTTTCAGTGCTTCTGTAACTTTAAAGGTGGTCCCCTATATAATGGCGCCGTATGGAGGCACTTAGGGGGAGATGGAATTAGGATTCCGTCCACCTTGTGGCCTTCGGAACGCCCTGTCCCGGTACGCATGGATTAGAGTGTGGGCTTGACTCGCAGCCGCATGCTTGATTCGCAGCCGCATGCAGAAATCGCAACTGCAGACAGAGTATTCCTGCAAAGCACCCCTTGGTATAGATCCCTGGGTGTGCAGCGAAACGGTTAAGACACCCTGTTGAATTAACCGTTCCTTACGACCTCCATTTGTACCTTAGGAACAAGCCAAGGGCCCGCCCGCCTAGTCGAGAATGTATCAAATGTCGATCCCGGGCTTCGGTTGTTTCTATCACAACTTTAAATTGGAAACAACAACGTTACGGTGGTCCCCTGTATAATGGCGCCATATAACAGAGGCACTTGTGGGGATATAGAAGTAGGGTCCCGCCCACCTTGTGCCCCTCGGAACTTCCTGTTCCTAGTACGCATGGATTAGAGTGTGGGCTTGACTCGCAGCCGTATGTAGAGTATCCCTGCTTTGAACACAGGGCTCCAGACTTACGGTTAGACGCCCTACCGACTGAACCGTTTAGACTTCCATGCCTACCATACCAACCCACACTTGATGCTTTGCACTTACCCAAAAGATAACGTAAATTATCAACATCTGAATGCACACTGGCAAGGAAAACATTGTTTGCTTATATAATTCCATCCTAAACCCACTCAATTCAACACCGCTTGTCACTGTTTCTTTTGTTCTCCTTTCGTGTTTCCAATCTCTCTGTTTCTCGTTTATCTTTTCTATCCATCTGTCTATTTACCTATGCCAGCATCAAACTATATGACATGAATAGGCAAGATAAAAATATCAGTTTTCCGAGGATTCGTAGCTCCGAGAGGAGGCGTCAACCAGGAAAACGTAACCAAGATAAGCTGTGAAACTTTGTCGGCGTCTTACGGCGACACAGTGTGATTAAATTCTAATGTAACAATTCAATCAATGAATAATTTATATTCAATGTTAAGTAATCTTCAAACTATTACTACATAATATACTTTGAAATCTACATACAATTTTCTGTAAAGATTTTTGACTTATCCATCCACACACCCACCCTTCATCAATAAAACATGACATCATACGAACTACCCAGACTACCCAATTACGGAATGAGTAAACTGTTCTGCCTGCACAACTGTTCCCCACAAAAATCACACAGGAAGAGAGCAAAACCTTAAGTGATCATTGTACATATCGATATCAATTGTATCGATTGTGTATAGATTATGCGTATGTAAGAAAATTCTATCCAGAGAATCGGTACAGATTCAAAGAAACTACTCGACGCAGTTGTCCAGCGTATGCTTGGACGTGTGCTCCCATCCGATATCTACCGTACAAGTTCTGAGCATTTTCTCCCAAGAGTTGTATACCGCACAAGATTTTAGCATTTGCTCCCTATCAAACAATATATCTACCGCATGAATTCTAAACAATTGCTCCCCACCACAAATATCTTTCGCATAGATTCCGAGTACATGCTCCCTATCAGATACCTATCTCATATATTCCGAGTATATGCTCCCTATCAGAAAACTACCTAATAGATTCCGAGGATATGCTCCCTATCAGATAACTACTTCATATATCTACTAAAGGAGTTTTAGGGAAAAAGGAAATAAGCTAGAAAACAAAAATGATTGTGTTCAAATCAACTTATGTACCAACATTGATATATGGAAGTGAATCGTGGATAATTAATGAAAACCAAAAACAAAACTTACAAACCGTAGAAATGAAATATTTTAAGAGAACAGTGGGAAAGACCAGAAGGGACAAAATCAGAAATCAAACAATCAGAATAACATTAAACACTAAACCAATATATCAGGATGTTGAGCAAGCACAACTCAGATGGTTTGGACACCTCAGCAGAATGCCTGAACATCGAATACCTAAACAGGTATGAGAAGCAAGAATGGGAGGATTGGATGCAAAGAGATCGAAAGGAAGATCACGTAGGACATGGAATGAGGGAATGAAGGATATCCTGAGCAGGAGGAACATCTCGTGGAGTGAAGGAAGGATGTTGGCAGAAGATCGTGACAGATGGCGAGCTCTCTACAAAACCTCGACACCAATCGGTAGAAGAGGATCGGAATAAATAAGTAAGTAAGTATATCTACCGCACAGTTTCGTAGAAAATAAATAAAACATAGATTGAAAGAATATTCGCTCGATCAAAAATCTATCGCATTGATCCGGAGAATGAAATCTCTATCATTAATGGTTTTATATCATCTAGAGCCAGTATCTCTACTGTCATTCAAAAATCTACCATATAGATATGGAGAATCTACTCAATCAGTAATCTCTCATATTGACACTATCAAAAAGTATAGTATCAATAACATATTCAAATTAAAATATTGTATTTTTCAAAACCAAAAAAACAACCCCCCCAAATAACATGCACAGTAACAGCCTTATCAACTGTCACCCGTTCCTGGAGTTCAAGTTGCCCCAAACGGGAACAGATCGACCTTCATATGGAGAATCAGGCATTCAATACACAAGCTTGATATTTACTAAAAACTACTATTTAAATGTCCGTAATTT
Organism: Lepisma saccharinum; assembly: GCF_977018435.1. NCBI lineage: Eukaryota > Metazoa > Arthropoda > Insecta > Zygentoma > Lepismatidae > Lepisma > Lepisma saccharinum. The sequence goes on from NC_139241.1 coordinate 75,870,193, forward strand.
CTAACGTTATAGAAATATAATAGTCCATGATATTTCCCTCCTCATCCTACCAAATACATGAGTGTGCAAGAATACTGCAATATAAGTTTTAGGTATATTTTTCACAAAAGTTTGCTAACATGAGAATTCGAATTTTGAGAAAGAGAAGATCAAAAAATTGAGATGGCTACACACGAATTGATTTTGTTATGCATCCAGTACCTATCCTGGCTGCAACAGTGAACATTCAGAACGTGGTGTGTGCAAGGCATAAGTTGAATTCGAGCATTCTTAGGGCGACACATTCTCGAACGATAGACCAGATTCCTCCAGTGCTATCCCAACAACCGGGAAACCGAGGCTGTTTCAGTGCTTCTTTAACTTTAAAGGTGGTCCCCTATATAATGGCGCCGTATGGAGGCACTTAGGGGGAGATGGAATTAGGATTCCGTCCACCTTGTGCCCTTCGGAAGTTCCTGTTCCTGCTACGCATGGATTAGAGTGTGGGCTTGACTCGCAGCCGTATGTAGAGTATCCCTGCTTTGAACACAGGGCTCCAGACTTACGGTTAGACGCCCTACCGACTGAACCGTTTAGACTTCCATGCCAACCATACCAACCCACACTTGCTGCTTTGCACTTACCCAAAAGATAACGTAAATTATCAACATCTGAATGCACACTGGCAAGGAAAACATTGTTTTCTTATATAATTCCAACCTAAACCCACTCAATTCAACACCGTTGGTCACTGTTTCTTTTGTTCTCCTTTCGTGTTTCCAATCTCAATATTTTTCGTTTACATTTTCTATCCATCTGTCTATTTACGTATGCCAGCATCAAACTTTTGACATGAATAGGCAAGATAAACATGGCAGTTTTCCGAGGACTCGTAGCTCCGAAAGGAGACGTCAACGAGGAAAACGTAACCAAGATAGGGTCTGAATCTTTGTCGGCGTCTCACGGCGACACACTGTGATTAAATTCTTATGTAACGATTCAATCAATGAATAATTTATGTTCAAAGTTAAGTAATCTTCAAACTAATACTACATAATATACTTTGAAATCGACATACAATTTTTTGTAAAGATTTTTGACGTATCCATCCACAAACCCAACCTTCATCAATAAAACATGACATCATACAAACTACTCAGACTACACAATTACGGAATGAGTAAACTGTTCTGCCTACACAACTGTTCCCCACAAAAATCACACAGGAAGAGAGCAAAACCATAAGTGATCATTGTACATATCGATATAAATTGTGCCGATTGTGTACAGATAATGTGTATGTAAAAAAAATATATCCAGAGAATCGGTTCTATATATAAATCTGTCATACAGATCCAAAGAAACTACTCGTCTCAATTGTATACCGCATAGGTTTGGAGCGTGTACTCCCATCAGATATCTACCGCACAAGTTCTGAGCGTTTGTTCCCTATCACACATATCTACCGAACACGATCTGAGCATTTGTTCCCTATCAAACATATCTACCGCATAAGTTCTGAACAATTGCTCCCCATCCCAAATATCTTTCGCATAGATTCCGAGTTCATGCTCGCTATCACATATTTACCTCAAAGATTCAGAGTATATGCTCCCTATCGGATGACTACCTCATATATCTAATAAAGGATTTTTAGGCTAAAAGGAAATTAGCCAAAAAACAAAAGTGATTGTGTACAAATCAACTGATGTACCAACATTGATGTATGGAAGTGAATCCTGCATAATTAATGAAAAACAAAAACAAAACTTACAAATAGTAGAAATGAAATATTTGAGGAGAACAGTGGGAGAGACCAGAAGGAACGAAATCAGAAATCAAACAATCAGAATAACATTAAACACAAAACAATATATCAGGATGTTGAGCAAGCACTACTCAGATGGTTTGGACACCTCAGCAGAATGCCTGAACATTGAATACCTAAACAGGTATGGGAAGCAAGAATGGGAGAATTAAATGCAAAGAGACCGAAAGGAAGACCACGTAGGACATGGAATGAGGGACTGAAGGATATCCTACGCAGGAGGAACATCTCGTGGAGTGAATGAAGGAAGTTGGCAGAAGATCGTGACAGATGGCGAGCTCTCTACAAAACCTCGACACCAATCGGAAGAAGAGGATCGGAATAAATAAGTAAGTAAGTATATCTACCGCACAGTTTCGGAGAAAATAACTAAAACATAGATTGAAAGAATATTCGCTCCATCAAAAATCTATCGCATTGATCCGGAGAATCAAATCTCTATCATTAATATATCATCTATAGCTAGTATCTCTACTGTCATTCAAGAATCTACCATGTAGACATGGAGAATCTACTCAATCAGTAATCTCTCATATTGACACTATATAGTATCAGTAACATATCAAAATAAATTTTTGTATTTAAAAAAACAACAAAAAGACAACATCTCCCCAAAAAACATGCTCAGTAACAGCCTTATCAACTGTCACCCGTTCCTGGCGTTCAAGTTGCCCCAAAGTGGAAGAGTATCTTAATATAGGGCATCAGGGATCTAATACACAAGCTTAAAGTTTACTAAAACCTAATATCGAAATGTCCGTTATAAAAATATGATAGTTCGTATTACTTCCCGCCTCATCCCACCAAATTTAAATGAAGAGTTATAAATCGTACAAAAACATCTAAATTGAATAGATTTAGGAATTTCTTACCAAGTCCAACGAGAGCTTCTAAACTTGTCCATGTCCATTATAGGGCAAGAGCATATGCTCGGTTGGAAACAAATGGCTTACATTTTAATTAAAAATTTAATATATATATTTCTGCTGTATATATTCCTGAATTAATTACACCTCTTTTCTCACATTCAGTGCCGCACATTTGTTTCTTGCTGAAGCAAGTGAATAGAGCAGAAAACGTTCCCAAAGGAATTTGATTTCAATGTCCATCTTCATATTTCTAATACATAATGGATGTAAGTACACAGTGTACACGTAGTCATCCTATATTGTATATCATATGCATGAACAGAGTAAAATATGTTTTCTATGTTACAACATTGTATAAATATATATTACACTACACTTTAGGATTTAGTAAGAGTAATAAAATAATGAGTCTTACATACCTCACTGAGGGTTTAAGCTAATTCTCAAGAGTTCGGCTCGATTTATAGCGTCTTCCAAAATCCAATGGTGAGAGCAAGTTATCCAGGTCTCCAATCAGGTATCTCGCTTCCACAATGATGACGTCATCTAATGTTCTCCTGGTGGTGTTATACGCTGTTGATTAGCTCGGTAGCTAAATTATGTTCTGTGAACATTGTCACTCATTTAAGCTCACTTCAGTAAAACAAATTTAGTAGGTATTGATATAGCTGGACGCTAATTTGTTCGTACGTTTTGATTTGCGTGGTTGAAACGCTGTGTGCATTTGTCACAGAAATGTAAACACTTATATATTTTCTGTAATGAACAAATATTATCATAGTAACTTTCTAGCATTCTTATCGATAATATTGAGTAAACAAACCTTTGATCTACCAATAAGTATTATCTTAGTAACTTTCTGCATTGTTGTCAACAATTGTTGCTCTGTTGTAATATATTAACATTGTTCTTTTTAGATCCAAATAAGCTATGAATAGAATTTCCCAACAATTTAAGAAAAAAAATCTTTGAAAGAAATGTACAAAACATAAAATATGGAACATGCATTTTCTACAAATGAATTCAAAATGTAAAAAAGATGTATGCAACCTAGGTGATCTAATATAAATGAACCTATAGAGCAAAATAAATCTTTTAAATACCTTGTCGCAATTGTGAATGGAGATAACACATTGATGATGCAAAATTTTAGAGAAGGTCATACTGGTTCATTCATTCATTCATTGTTTTCTGCCCAGGGCTTCCCTTGCAACCTCCATGCTGTTCGATCTTCAGCCCTTCGCTTTGTAGCAGCGTAGGACCCATGTATTTTGATGTCGTCAATCATTTGATTCTTCTTCTTTCCCTCGACCATTCCTTCAACAGCATCCCTCAGGATACAGTTTCTTCTCATCGAGTGACCTAACCAGTTTCTTTTTCTCTTCATGATTATCTCCACCATTGGTATCTTAATCCCAACTCTTTCTAGCACTGTTTTATTCCTTACTTTCCCTGTCCATTTCACCAGTTCCATTCGTCTCCATAACCACATTTCCAGAGCTTCCAGTCGATTTTTCTCACTTGTTCTCCGTGTCCATGTCTTAGCTCCTTATAGAGCTTCAATCCATACAAAGCATTTCATTAGTGTTTTCCTCAGTTCTTTGTTCACAGATCGACAGAAAATATTTTCTTTCTATTGAAGGCTTCTTTCGCCATTGCTATTCTTACTTTTATTTCTTGACTGTATTTCATATCATGTATCCAAGCCATTTTAATCTCTCTGCTTGATCGATTCTCTTACCTCTGATATTCACATTTGCCTTCCTCCGTTTTCTTCAGATCACCATTGCCATCGTCTCTTTCGCATTTATTTTCATCCCGTACTGTAATTCCATAATGAAGTCTGTGGGTGGATGTAAGGAGGGACCGACCTTCCGTTATGGCGCCGAAAGACCACCTCACTTCCACTTCATCCAGGCAACCTCAATGTTACAGGCCAACGAGGCTGTGCCGCCTGGAGTTTTGGCTAGTGGAGCTGATGTGTTCTTGTGTTTTGCTCATGTGTGTACTGACTGTCTCTTTACAGCCTCAGCTGTTAATAGGAAATGGTATTTTAGTCCTATAATATAGTTTTAGCTCGTATACAGCAAGAAATGAATGAATTAGTTTTAAGATTTGAATAAAGAAGTCTTTAAAGATAATTCTTCTTTCTTGTGGCAGTGTTCTCAATTTTGTATTAGCTAAGTTGCATATCCCCGTATTGAATGACGGGCAAATATACTGAAGTGCCCACATATCAAATCAATGAATCGATCGATCAATGAATATATACAAGTCCAGCGCCTCCCATTAAGAATCCTGTGAGTTACACAGAAAAATAAACATCAGTGACAACCGTGAATCTACCACAGTATCATATGTACTCAGGAGGATAGAAATTGACATCATCCAAGATTTCGTAGCGTCGACACGAGGCGTCAAGGAGCGTAATGTTACTTAGGAAAGTTATTTATCTTCATGTCCTTCTCTCACTATGAGGTTTTGTCTGTTGTAGGGTAACACACTGTATGCGTATATATGACAATCCCATCACTGTTCGATGTTTGACAACTCTTGAATTGTTTATCTATAATTTGATATTAATTTATGTGCAATTTTATTAAAAAAATTCGATTTTACCATCCGCAAACCCACCCTTCAATAAAATATGGCATCTGACAATGTAACCTGACTACATAATCGAAAATTTATTTTTGCCTGCTCAAGTGTTACCCAACAAGAACACACGAAGAGAGCAAAATCCTAGGAGATCAACATACATATCGATATAACGGATATCGACTGAAATGGGCTATCTATGGTTACATGATAGAATCACTATCGAAGAGAATCTACTTTCATTCATAAATCTCTCACAACTACTATGCAAAATCACAGCATCATCAACAACATATCGAAAAAAAATCGTCGTTTCTTTCAAAACAAAAACAATTGGAACAAAAAAACTTGCTCCGTAACAGCCTCAAATACTATTACCCGTTCTTGCATTCAAGTTGCCCCAAAGGAGAACAGTATATCTTTCATACAGAGGGCACCAGGCATTTAATACATAAACTTAGAAGATACGAAAACCTACTATCAATCCCTCCTCATCCCACCATATATATACGATTGTGTATCTATGCAAGAAGACTACAAAAGGCGCCATTTTAAATTTAAATGCAGTGATACAAGTCGTGAATAAATATCACCAAAAGGTCTAAAAATAGAAAAAAATAATAAAAAGGGTTGCAAAACTTGTACCTGAGCACTTTAGAAGGAAAATAATTAAAGTGCTTATCTTCGATTTGAAGCACGTCCATTAATTTTAAATTTTTATAGAAAATGTTTTAATATTCTTCTACGGTGTGTATTCATGGATACATTAAGCCTCTTATCTCGTATTCAATGGCAGTTATCTGGTTGTTGCTGAAGGTAGTGAAAACTTCTTCTCTGGGACTATGACCATTATTTTGTTTCACATAATAGCCTATATAAGCAACCACACAATTTTGTTCCTCTAGAGCCCTATGAACGCTAAACAGTGTACAAACCTTGCCCAAGGAATATGATTTCAATGTCATCCTTGATATTCCTAATACATATTACATATAAGTTATTTATATATACACTTTTCTGCCTAAATTTGTAAATATAAACAGTCTATGTATTAATAGAGTATAACCTTATCTTACATCATTGTTTAAATATGCTAGTGTACTCTAAATAATGAGTTTCACATACCTTGTTAAGGATTTAAGTTGATTCTCAAGAGTTGGACTGGATTTCTAGCGTTTCTGGCCTGTTTCACAGTTCCAAGTGTGAGAGCGAGTCATGCTGCTCAAGATATATAATCACATAACTCGTTTTCCGATGCTGACGTTATCTCAAGCCCTCACCTAACGCTTGCTCCTGGTGGTGCTAAACACGGTTGTAAGCTCGTTAGCTAAATTATATTCTGTGAATAATGTCGCATTCTAAGCTCAGTTTATCGTAACTAAACTACTTGCCACTATTGTAGCTGGTAAATCAATCTGTCCTTGCGTTTTGATTTGCATGGTAGAAGCTCTGAGCACGTTTGTCCGGCATTGTGAAACTTAAATGCTTATATTAGCTTCCACCAACAAATACTATTATAGTAAACTTTCAGCATTGTTGTCAATAATTGTTGTTATGCTGTAATGTAAACAAACCTTGAACATTTGCAATTATATACCAAGGTTCAACCAACCTAGTAACGTTTCCGCATTGTTGTCAACAGTCATTTTATTAGATAAGCATTGTTGTTACTAGATCCAAGAAAAGTATGTCTAGAAATTTCGAACAATTAGAGAACCAAACCATAGAACTCTGTCTTGTGACAAGTGTACATAAACAAAAATAAAAGAAGGCATATATGTTCTCACACATGCTGAACACAGGCATTTCAGCTGCAAATGCAAGAAGTCCAGTCAAGTCATCTTTAATAGTTCCTGTGTTATTAAAGTGCAAAGAGAGTAAACATTATTTAGGGACACTCTGTATGTAACCTAGAGGGTCTAGTAGTAAATACAGAGTAAACTAAATCTGTAAATACGTTGATTCAATTGGAGATAACACGATTGATGATAATGTTAGGGAGTAATTCTGTGTAACAAGGAATATTATACTAATATACAAGGTGAGTCGGAAGTCCCTGACCATCCCTTATAAAATAAATTTTTCATAAATCTGACTTCACCACTGAATTCCTGGTGAAATTCTAGCCCAAAACCATACTCCACATGCCCCCTTCCCATTTCAAGAAATGAATTTGTTTTCAAGATGGCGGACGTTCTCACGACATGCACCAAAACGTTTCCCCCTAGGCCTGACATATTACTACCATGACCAATTGGTGCAATCTACACTCCCTTTCATTTTATAAGGAGTGATCAGGGACTTTAGACTCACCCTGTAGATCTTTTGATATGCAACCTTACACCCAAAAGTGCAAAATTGATCCTTAGTAACTTGCACTTACATCATTCATAAAAGTATATGAAAATGAATTTTTAATACGTATCTGCGACCAAATGCAATTGATTTATTTGGTTCATTTTACTTGGTTTTCTGCCAGTTTTGGCTATTTCCGATGAGGATGAGTGATGATGGGATGAAATTGATGAATGACACATCACAGTTGAGCACATGGAAGATTCGATGAAATGTGGAGTTATGCAAAATAAACAAAGACAAGAATATACATATACCTTTTTCAGTCTCAAAGATTAGTTGTTTGGGTTCGTACATAGAGAGGCATGCAGAAAATTAGTGAAAAGTAACTGCCGAGCAATAGAAACAAGATAAATATATCAAAATATGAGCGTCAGAATTTGTTACTGAGGCAAGATAGGAATTAGCGGAGAATGAAGGAAAGCAAGAATTTTAAAAATGTGAAAATTACAAGTGAAGTAAATCTTGTTTTACCAATTTGTCTTTTCTGCGCATAAGGTGGACTTGAAACACCAGTTCAACATTATTCATTCAATCCAGGTCCTCACAATAGTCAACGAGCAAATAAGTTAGTTTTATTAATGCATGTAATCAAATAACAACTTCCCCTTATCAGTAAATTTATGGGAAGTGAACTTCCTGAATTGTCAACATGTAAACATCTTAAATAATACGCCTTGCAAACCTCAGTTTGCAGGTGGTTAGTCTCGTCACTTTCAAGAGACTACCAACAAGCATTCATACATCAATAAGCATAATAATGCATTTCTTTCATAAAATAGACAAATTATAAATTAACGTATAACTACAGTAGTTAGAGAAGGGGCAGGAGCAACCCCCCCCAAAATCTAACAATTTCATAGTGAGCTCTCTAAGTGAAATTTAACAAAAAATCTAGGTTTTAGTTGATTTCTTAACTATAAAAAACTCAAAATTAATTTTACGAAAAATCTTAATTCATTGTTATTGTATAAAATTCTAAGTTTCAAATAATTTCCCCCTATGACACCCCTATTTTTTAAATTTCACTTTTTTCAAATAACTAAAGCGAAATCCATTACTTTCTTTAACTGTAAAAAATAATTGAACGCAAAGTTCAATTTAATTTTTTTTTTTCAAAATACCACAGTATACATTTGGTCCATTTATATCTGAACCGAAGATACCGTACTTGCATATTCTCATATCCGCCAGTGTTATGACATTGTTTTTCACACTGTTTGTGCTTATAACTAATCAGAAACATCATGGCGGTACAAGAAATATACAAGTTTAAGATATTTTAGTAACATTGGGGACCCCAAAAACTTAGCTACATCAACTTAAGAGCGCTCTATTATGGTTTTCAGCTAAATCCAGTCACTGCTTGAACATGTTATAAAGCATTAGGTAATGAAAGTTGTGTCTGACAAGTACTTTTTTTGCAACTAGATGGCGAGCACTTACACACACACACACACACTTCTATTTGTTAGTAACCCCCTCCCCCTTCTGGAAAAGTGTAATTATGCAAGTGTATGTACAAACATTGAGGCCTTGCTAAATGTTACTAGCTCGGAGAAAGTTAGGCATGCTCAGTTATTAAAGCTATATTAGTACTCTCCATTGCAACTAGATGGCGAGCACTTACATACACACACACACACACACACATGCTTCTATTCTGCTTTCATGTTTCTAAAAGTACAATTATTTGCTGCTAGATGGCAATACTGTGTAAGAAATAACTTCTCTCCCTTCGGAGTCTCTGTAATATGCACGTGTATGTAGGAACAACGAGGCAATGCCCTGTTAGAAATATTATGTCGATAATAGTAGCTCGGAGATATTACGCACACTCAGTTATGTAATATTATTGATTTGCAAAACAGTGTTGTTTGGAAAAGCCAAAGGTTCCTGAGGGAAGCATGTCTTTGTTTGTGCAGGTTGCTTAAGGTTACATGATTTATTGCAAGGTGGAGTCATTGGCCAGTTAGGGAAAGTTATGTTAATAAATACTGTCTTGGGGGGTGGAATGTTACACCCTCCCTCTCTCTTTCGCTCCTAAAAAATCAGAGATACAAAAGCTGAATGAATGAATGAATGGCGAGGTCACTCATGTTGAGCGAAGAGAAATCAATGGTAGCTTGTAACACTGACATATGCCAATGAATGTATTTGGCCTTAAGAAGCAACATATTCCCCAAATAGAGAGGAGTCCAGACAGCAGCATGCAAGTAATTTCCGATCTTTACCGTAAATTGAGAGGGTTTATTATTATTAATCTTAATAGTATTTGGTACGAAGTTGATGCGAATACCGGAAAACAGCTATATGTATTCAATAACAACCATCCATCATATGAAATCCCTGTCACAGGGAAAATCCAGATAGCTATCTCACCACCTAATGCTGCTGTGGTCCATATAGGAAAAAATCTCTATAGAATTAAGCACAATAATATGTTTCCCAATACAACATACGATGTAGAAAAAGGAAATTTCCTCTATGCTGAAATAATTGGCGATTATGATAAACTAATTCCTCTCTTCATCGAAATAAGATTAATATACCCTCTCATGAATATATCAAATACCGAAACAAAAATAAAATAATAAATAAAATAAAAAACAAATAAACAAAACAAAATTCACATATTTGGAAATTGAAGAAGGCAGGAAATACCAGATAATTCCAGCGACATTGCCAGATTAGACGAACGTCTTAAGAAACTTAAATCTGATTTATTAATATTACAAAATTCTTTGAGTGTAAGCTTACATGCTCAAATTACTAATCTACAGTCTGAATTAATTAATCCCATAATAAAAATTGATAGTGAACTAAAATATCTACTTCAAAAATATACTAACTTAGCTTCTATCGATAATGTTGAAAATTTAAAAGAGAATTTAGCTAAATTAAAAAATGATCTTGAGAAATTTCGTCAAATTCAAACAACCACTTCAGAGCATCTAAAGCAAGAACTAAATAACCAAGCGAATACTATTCGTACCGAACTACTTTACATTATTGAAACTATCAAGACTCAAGAGCAATATGAACTGCTCAATGCAAGCATTCTTGAATTACGGGACCAATTTTTATCTTTTGAAATTCCCTCACTGGAATATATTAAATCCGAACTGCAAACAGACCAATTACATGCAGCCATAACAGAAGTTCAATCCAAACTACAAACATTAGAAGGTTGTATTAATAATTTACCTTCATCTTCCGAATTAAATGCCATCGCACGCAGTGTTGCCAGTATCAAATTACAGATAGAAACTTATGAAGATTTCGGGGAGATACAGGGTACCATAGCTCACATTGAAGATACTTTGACAAACATGAGAAATGAATTGACAAATGTACAGGAAACTCTGGAATTTAAGTTGCCAAGCATAACCGAATCTTTAAACATTATCCAAGTACAAATTATCAAGCTGGAAAACCTTAATACCTAATCTGAATTATCCCATTTTCATCACCTGATTGATGACATACAGAATAAATTGCAAATATTACAGCAATCTACACCTACACAAGATGACATACAACAACTTAGAGATGCTTTGAGCAATGTTGCAGGTGCTACGGAGTTAAATACTGTCAAGAAAGCTTTGACTACACTTCAAATTACCGTAGCTAATTTGCCCATTTCCCAGGAGGTAAGATCTGTAAAAAGATCAGTAAATCGAATACTCAAATCAGAGGACATCAAAAATATTCAAGCGGAAATTGCTGTAATTGAAAGATACCATCGCTACTTTGCCTACCAATCAGATAGTCAACGAACTTTATGCATTATTTGAAGAAATCAGAAGTCAGGTAAACGATCTTGCGAACCAAAGTACCAAATTGAAACTTGTAGAAAATTTACAGGAGATTATTTCTAACATTAACCTACAAATCAGTACCCTCGAAACAAGTCAAGAATCTGCTCTATCAGGTTTTACCTTGCAACTTCATGATCTCAAAGAACAATTTAAACAACTGTGTGTCGATGTAAAACTCAAACCCAGCTACGATGAAATGGTACGCACCATAAACGAATATCAAGAAACGGTACTAAGCAGATTAGAGAATCTTGAATTACGTCAATTTTTCACCGTTGAGATAGTTAGACTTGAGAGTGTGGCAAATGTACGAGGTCACTGGACTTATTTTAAAGCAGGAAATGTTTACAAAATCGTACCCTTACAGTCAGTCTCATGAATTTTACATTGATGGTAATATTAAATTTTTAAAATTTGGCTATATAAAGAAGGGGAAACATGTGGAAGTACCAAATTTCACCATACAGAGAAAAGATGGTGTGTATAGAGCACTTCAGATACCTGTTGCATATTGAGATGAATCTGCAAATAAATATAAAATACATGAGGATGAACAATCATCTGCTTTTCATGTGGAAGCTGGTGACAAATTATTATTTGAAGTGAAGCAATTATACCGTGAAAATAATCCACTTTATGTCATATTTTCTTATAGAACCCGATGTAGTCGTAGCTACAAACGACTGAGTGTGGAAACGAAAGGAATAAATGATTTGTTTCAAGGTGATCTCATAGAAATAAGCACAGGAGCTTTAAAAAATTTGGATAACATAAATCATGGTTACAAATGTATCCTTACATTTATTGATACATTTAGCAAATATTCATGGGCTGTTCCCTTAAAATCCAAGACTGGTACTTGTATTACCGAGGCTTTTAAGTCGATATTTATTTAGGGTAGGATACCAAAATATTTACAGGCAGACAGAAGGAAAGAATTTTACAATTCCATATTTGCTAAGTTAATGCAACAACATAATATTAATTATTCTGCATACAGTGATCTGAAAGCTAGTATAGTGGAACGATTCAACAGGACATTAAAAAATCGCATGTGGAGACAATTTACTCTACAGGGCAATTATAAGTGGGTGCAAATTTTACCCGAGCTAATTCATAATTACAATAATACAGTACACAGTACTATTTACATGAAACCTGCTAAGGTAACCAAGTCTGATGAGCAACGATTGATTTCTACTGCTTATTGTCAAAAATATATATACTCTACCAAGAAACCAAAATACAAAATAGGAGAACAGGTCAGGGTCAGTAAATTTAAACATTTATTTGAAAGGCGATTCACCAAAAATTGGAGTACAGAGTTATTCATTTTGGTTCAAGTTTTACCAGGGAAAAGAAATACATATTTCATAAAAGATAATTATAATAAAATATTAAAAGGGAGATTTTTATGAAGAGGAACTTAGTAAAACAAAATATCCAGATACATATTTAATCGAAAAAATATTGAAGAAGAAAAATAATAAATTGTATGTTAAATGGCTAGGATTGCCAGATAGAAGTTGGATAGAAGCAAACCAGGTGATTCCTTGACACCAACATGAAATGTGGTACAACGTTTACCAGATGTAGTGGAAACTAATAAAAAAATACAGAGCTTTTACCTGATAACATAAGATGCCTCATTGCAGGTCCAACCGGTTGTGGAAAAACCACTTTGCTGGTTGATAATTTTTTGCTTGCCTCCAATTGGCTAGATTGGAAAAATAGACACTTGTATGTATTCTCAAAGAGTTTGGAACAACCGAAATACCAATAACTCATAAAGCTGTACGACTGGGCATAGCTACATTTGCATCAACAATAAAACCTCTCGACCAATGTTTGAAAAATTCTGTTGTGGTGTTTGATGGTGTCATTCTGGAAAATCAGAATGAAATTAGAATTTTTTTACACAGGGTCGCCACAAAGAAATAGAGAGCTTTTATTTAGCTCAAATTTATTCCAACATTCCCAAACAATTACTACGAGATAATACAAACTTAATCTGTTTCTTTCGTCAAGATCATACTAATTAAAAACATGTATACGATGATTATGTGGGAGGACACTTAAATTAAAACCAATTTTCAAAATTCTGTTCATCTTGTTGGAACAGTGACGATTTTGGATTTGTTACTATCGACATGACTAGAAAACCTAACAACGGGAAATTCAGAAATAAAATCAACGACTTTTTGAACGTTGAAACGATATAAAATAACCATTAATTAAAAAAATAAATACGACAAAACACAAAATTGAAGATAATTTAAAATACGAGAGTACTTGTCGAAACGTTTCAAAGGTTGGAAATCAGAGAATCGAGGCTTTTACGAACAACACAAACGTCAAGACCAACCAATTATCAATGCGATCAGTGGTCTCGGTAAAGAGATTAAGGGTGTCACAGAACAAAATAAAAATCTCATCAATGAATTGGTACCTCTTACTGCTAAAAATTATGCAGAATTCCCTTCTACGTCATTATCCAGCATTCACACACCCCTGATACTCAAGGAACCACATGCTAAAGCAGCTATAGAAGAAGCAGAGAAAATCAAGTTGGGTCCCCTGGAAAGGGATTACCTAAGTACTGGAAAATTCGAAAAAGATGACGTATTTGGATTGTATCCAACTATGGAACCAAATAAAGGCGTAGTATGGAAAATTGGCAAATCTAAAGTAACATTCGAAGGGGACAACATGAAAATTAATTTGGGTGGGAAAAATAGCTGGTCCAGATATCCTGGTACTGTTGGGCTATGGGAGCTCATCACTAAGAAACAACCAAAAATTTTTACAGAAGATGATTATCAAAGTTACTCTGAAATTTTAACACTCTCTGATGCTCTGTTCCAAAATAATAAGGCCAGTCAAAAGCGGTGAAATCGAGCAGTCGTGATAAATACAAAAATCTGATCAAACCCATCTGGAACCAACTCAAAACTGGTAGTGGTATCAAGCAATACAATACTTTACGTAAAGAATTTGTGTGGGTAAACGATGTTAGAAAACTCATAGATTGTTGGTTATAGCAGGGGAAGAAAATGCTGGGAACAACAACTTCCATAATGAAAAAATGGGTGTTGTAAACATGATCAGTGACAAACTAGCTAATTTTATTGTAATCGATCCCAAAGATATAGGATACTTAATTAAAATTATCAATACTTTACCTCGTAAATTCTGGAATATATCAGAGGGTCGAGGTTTGGTGAATGATATTATTAATAAACTTCCATTCGAATTAATCCTCTCGATGTAGCTTGTAAAGAACATGGCATTGCATACAACACACACAAAGATCTGGATGATCGTCATGTGGCTGATCAAAAATTAGAAGATGCAGCATTTGGAAGATTAACTAGCAGAGATGCTTCTTTGATTGAAAGAATAACAGCATTGGGTACAACTATTGCTATAAATACAAAACAAAAATTAGGGTGGGGTTTGTAATATAAATAAATATATAATATAAATACCCTGAAAATAATAATGATAAATAATGACAATGAAAAACAACAAACAACATGAAACCAAAATTAGTTGTGTACCCAATACTATATCACAATCTTAAAAATTTAAAAATTAATTCGATTTTTACTAAAAAACAACAGGAAAAGAAGAGGCAATGTATAGCCAACGGAAATGGAATGAAAGTATTACTTAGTACACCACAATTAAAACAATTGCAAAATACAAGATAGAAAACACATAGTGGTGGATTCATATTCAGTATTCCAGCTATCCTGGCAGCATTGGGAGCAGTGGGAAGCTTAGCTGGTGGTAGTGCTGCTAATGCAAAAACTGTATTGACTCAAAAAAGAATAAGGCAGAACTAGAAGAGCAGAAACGTTATAATCTTGCCATAGAAAGAAAATTAGGCAGTTGTGTGAAGTCCAGAGCACTTAGAAAATTAAAAGAAAAGAAACACTCACGAACCAAGACATTGAATCTTTAGTTAAAATATTTAAAATTAAATACTTCATGTCTGATTCTCTCCCTAAAGGTAATCCGCATTCTCGAGAAGCTGGCGTGGTCAATTTGGATAAGTCTAAAAAAAACATTGGTACCCACTGGATATGCTATTATAAACAAAATAACAATGCTTTTATTTTCGATTCTTTCGGAGGGGTACCCCTTACAGAATTAATTCGTTACTTAAAACATGTTAAGGTTTATTACAACGACGATTGTATTCAAGATTTCGATCAAATTTATGTTGCCATGTTTGCATTACGATGCTCAGAATATTAAATAAAATACCAAACATCAAATTAAAAGATTTTCAAAAAGTTGTATTATATATTAAATATGGGAATTTTTCATCTCTCCAGCGAGACTTCGGTCTTGAAACTACATCTTCACGATGATATTATCTATCCAAAATCCATAGCTCTGAGAGCATTCTACAGTATGTAACTCATTCCGAATGTAACTAACTACAACAATACTATATTAGTAGGTAATGAAAAAATTATTATTCCTCCCGGACAGTATAACTTATCTACTTTACAATCTGAACTTCCAAATACTGTATTGCTGTCTCAAAATTCTGTAACACACAGAGTTGAGATTGTGTCTACCAATGAAGCAGTGGACTTATCTACCATGGGGGAACTTCTAGGATTCGAGAACAATAGCAAATTAGAACCAGGTGTTAGGCACATAGGTAAATTTATACCAAAATTCTTAGCTATAGAGACATTAAATATTCACTGCAACATTGCCAAAGGTATGATTATCAAAGCAGAAGAAAATTCGATTGTTAGTCACAAAGAAACAGGTATCATTGCTACATTTAAACCAAATTTAGAATTTATGGGACCTATCTTCTATTCCCCAATCCCACCAGTCTATTTCCCTGTTTCTATTGATAAAGTTAATTACATAGAGATAACAATTACAAATGAGAAAAATGAGATCATCAATTTTGTTGGTGCTAATAGCACTGCAATAATAGAAATTAATATTTAAAAATATATAAATAAATTCCAAGATGGAAAATATCGAGAGTTTTGAATTACAGTCCTTCCCTCCAAACAAGAGGACATTTACAAATTTGAATCAGCCCAACAAAGAGATACAGTATGACATCACAGTGGGGGTGGGTCATTCATCCACATAGATCAGATCGGTATATAAAATTTGATATTGTAAAACGAAGTAATGGTGAAGAATATCCCCCTCCGGGGCTAATGTAAAACTTATAGATAATTTTGTTCCATTCTTATTCTCTCAAATTGAAATTAGAAAGCATGGTACAGTGATTGACAGGATTGATTGCCCTGGAATTACATCCACTACAGTGGGGACATTGAAACTATCTAAATCAGAGAGTGTATACTATAAAGTTGGTGGGTTCGAAGCTGGAACAAAAATTTAAGCAAAAAGTCACACAGTCTTGTTTCCCATGAGATTGCTACTTGGATTTTTCTCCTATTATAAAGAAATTATGTGGAATGGTGGTTTGAGTGTCATATTTTGCAAATCACCCAATGATCATAATGCCATCACGAGATACAAAACTTTAAATGCAGATGAACAGCTAATGAAGCTAGTTTACCCGAAGCTACAAAATGTGTGATACAGTCTATGGAGTTACGCATGCCTATAGTTGAATATGAGTCAAATTATGCTCTCAAATACAAAGCCAACATTTTGAAAAATCCTCAAATTCCGATACAGTTTTATACTTATCAATGCATACAGAAGCCAGTGGAGGGTAATTTTTTTGAGTTTGACATTACTAATCAGTTTCAATCTTTACAATACGACATGCCAGAGTTCGTAGCTGTATTGTTTCAGACAGGGAGAGATGACAATCAGGAAAAGGATAGCAGCCAGTTTGATAATTGTAAAGTTAAAAATGTGTATGTGTAGAAATGAGGTGTTTACTAGTGAAAATTACAATTTAAACATTGCAGAACAAGATCATTTGAAGTTATATGATGCATTTAGTGCTTTTAAGAGAGTGACTGAAGGTAACATAGACAAGTATTATAATCCATATGAGTTCATAGTTCACAGACCAATGTTTTTAATAAATGCATTAAAAAGAAAATTGGTTGTTATAAATGATCGAACTAATATAAAACTGATATGTAAATTTCATGAAACTCTACCAGAAAATACTACATGTAATGCTATATTAATAGTAGAGAAATCATACATATATGATGTAAAGAATGAAAGAGTGATAGAACAATTTTAAATAGAATAGAATAGAATATAGAATTTTATTATTTTATTATTTGCTTCAGAGCATTAAGCTCGATAAAAATATATCAATAATTATATATAACATTAAAAAAAATTAAATATAATTGTTTTTTATCAACTTTTTAATTTATATTTATTACAATGTTTTCTTATATTTTAGTGTCCATATCCTCTAGTATGGATGGCACAATCTAATATTTCTAATTTATTGTCATGGCCATCGAGGGCTATTTTATTTTTTATTGTAGTATAAACAACATGATTTTAGTTGGTAACATAATATGCACACGTTAATTATTTTTCATTTTTTTTTCAAGTAAACAATTTTTAAAATCATCCATTGTCAGTCTTACTATATTTGATCGTTTCACACCCTTAGCTTTTTTTAATTTCTTCTTCTTTTTCATCTATTTTGACACAATACATTTTTGCTCCGAGTCCAGCAAATTCTGATATTATAGATCCTGCTGCTTCATCTTTCATTTTCCCAGGGATCATCTGGTTTTCAACACTGTATAATAAATTATATAATGGACAATCCTTTGGATAGTTACTAAAATCAAAATGTTCTTTCATATCTAGTAAATCTTTGTACAAATCATCTGTTTCTATTTCATATATAAAACTATCAGTATCCATGTATGCTACTTCTATTTTATTTTCGTGTCTAGCTTGCATCACATCATAATGAAATTTATACATTTCTAATTTAGATATTTCCAAGAATTGTAACACCCACAGCTATTGGCACATCACACACTACATCGGTGTTACTTCTTTCAATAAGTCATATTTTCAGTAATTTCTCTAAAACCTTTGTATGTAGGATTAGTAATAAGTTTCAAAAGTTTTTTTCCAATTGGTCACCAAAATACACCTCAATCTATTTTTTTTCTCTAAAAATTTTCCATATATGGCATTAATTATTAATTTATAAAGACCTTTCAAAACTTTAGAATTTGTTTGTATTCGATTGTTTGTATTTTTCACAATATATTGAGCTAACCATTTTGTTTGATCAAACTTTAAACCTCTATGGATTTTTGTTAATATCATACCTTGCTTCAAATAATACTGTAACAGTCGATAATGAAGTACATAATTATTTTTGTTTTCGAATGTTAACATTAATTTTGTTTCTTCTGTACCAGGAACTTTTCGAGACACTGGTGCCATAGCTAATCCATGGTGTCTCTCATGACACCATGGTGGATATAGCATATCATCTTCCAATAGACAACCTTTAGAATAATCCTCAGACCATTTTAAGAATTCCTTCTTTTCAAGTTCTTCCTGGGTCATCCATTCGTAATTACCAATTGGGAGTGATTGAGTCATGACATACCCATATAGATTGTTCATATCAATATAGTGAATATATTTAGATTTTTAGTAGCATCATAATCAGATAAATATTCATTGTTTGCTTTTAAATATCTTAAAGGACACTGTACTATACCACTACGTATAGCAGATTCAACTATCGTAAACTGTTCAGTATCTTCGAGAAGACCAATTTCAACTCCAGTATTTAAAAGCATAGCTTGCCAAGATAAACCAGGTGTTGTACACATAAAAACAGGATCCAAATTATATTTTTCAAACAATTTTTTCGAAAAGTGTCGAACACATCAGCCAACAAGAGAACATCTAATTTTAAATAATAATCATGATAATCTCCCAGTGTTTCGCAACCTAGCATGTCCCAAATTGTGTGTGCAAGTTGATAATCTTCCTCGCTACATTCTTTATCTTGAAGATGGTTATAAAATGCTTCTCTCGGTGGTAACTGTGTCTCTTCAAATTTTTCAAAATCATCCATGTATTGATAGGGGTAGACTCCTTTTCTCATTAGCAAATTTATATCATATTGCCCAAATTCTTCTTTTGTATAAATAAATTTGTCTTCGGTTAATTGTTTGACCTGAGTAGCTAAACTGCTGGAAAGAAACTGATATGAATCAAAAAAGTTTAAGAACAACTGTTGTTTCATTTTCTAATCTGATAGTTTTCTCTACAATAATATATTTTTCTTTAGACTGTGATATAATATTAATATTCTCTACATCATAATCTAATTCTTTAATAAACAAATGTGTATCAAATTTTTTTGAATTGTGAATAATTACTGGATTAAAAATGGTTTTTGTATTTTCAAGTTACCTGAATTACAAATTCTCCATTAAAATGGTTGCGATGTTTCTTTTTTCGATTATATGAATTAAAATTTATTTTACAGTATTTGCAACGTATAGCATTATTATATTCCTGTTGTTGTTTTAGTGTCAGTTTCTTTATTGGTATTTTTTTAATGTAAAATTGGACCAAGAAGTTTTACCCACTCTCGAAGTGTTTCAATAAATTTTTTGGCTGCATCTTCACCTCGATATATAAACGGTTCTCTTAAGTTATCTGGTATCTGGATCCCAAAAGTATTTATTACTTTTAGTCCAATACAACAAGCTTCATGCTTAGCTATATGTCTTGTATATGATGTACTTGAATCTTGGTTAAAGTTGTTTGCTATTAGTATTTGTATTGTTTCCAAATCAGCAGAGATTATAAATGGATGTTTTAACAGTGCCTTAAAAATTTGTAAGTTACATGGGGATGAGTATTACAATTTTTAATATGTTGCTCTAATTGTTGTTCGCTTGATATTTTACCCCTTCCATAAAATATTTTTAGACATCTATCACATATAGTAATTTTACCATGATGTAGTGTTACTTGACTTTTTGTCAATTTTTGTAGATCCTATATGAGACAGTAGTGTTCTTTGTTATTTTTTTTAACATATAATAAATTTATAGTGTATATATCATGTGGTGATGAATGATTCTGTTTGAGTACATGAATATTTTCATTTTTTCATTATAACCATAAACATGAACAACTATCGATCGATTATTGTGTTGTTTGTATTGTTTTTCAAATTGCTCGATAGCTAAGATGTCTACTGGATATTTCATTCCTTTCATAGCTTTTTTAAATTCTATTTCAATTTTTTTTATATTGGGAAACACGATATTTATGATCTTTAGCTGGATGAAAATGTGCTATGATGCACCAAAGAAAACATTTATTGTCATCATTTTGAATATTCAATACACTTTTTTTTGTTTCAGATCTGTTCTGGAAATCTAAAATAACTAGATCGACTTCCCCCTATAAGGGGGGGGATATTTTGCAATTTTCAATTTAAGCTTATGGTTTGTATCACAAAGTGACCATCCTGAATTTCTTCTTTCAATATTTTCATGTTTTAACTTAAGTTGTTCACAAAAGCTATCATAAATATAATCTAATTGATGTTTGTAATTTGTGACGCTTGTCTGGTTAAGGCAACTAACTAACCCGATAAGTTAATAATAGTTATTGGAAGCGCGTGGTAAATATATCCCTGTTAGTGCCTGCTCCAAACAAGGGTCACAAACACCTTTTTTGACGCTACCTTTTTGTTGAGCAAATATGTTCTAAAAACATGTAAACTATCAACAGAAAGGCAACGTCGCGTTCCGCTAAAATGCAGGAATCCGAGGAACGGTCGAAATCACGAAGATTCCGTTCCAACTACTACTTTGATTATTTATGTCGTCCACAGCAATGTTCCTGTAACAAAATCACGGCACAAAACTACTTAATCACAAATTAACCCTCTTAATACTAATTGATCAAACAGGATTGCACAATTTAATATTCCTCGTAATTTTTCAAGAAAATCGATGCAAAGAAAGGGGGGGGAGAACAGTCAAAAAGACGTATAATGACTTTAACCATTCAAGGACATTATCCTGGTTCTTATTAAAAAATACCTATTTATATGTATATACACTTATATTGCTTTTCTTTCAATGTGTTCAATTTACCTCTAATGGAATGAAGCAAGTAAGAAAAGATAAAGGAAAGAAAACTTCAATTTTAACCTCCTTTTATTTCAACAATTTTAAACTATCTTGACTTCCTAGTAACTCGTGAAGTATTATTACATGGCCCTCAACCTCTCCTTTTTTTTTTAAGAGTGGGGAATATTCTTTACAAAAAACGAGTACAAGGAACATAACTGCACTACTTAACAAAAGGCAACGCAATGCCAATAACAATCTACGGAGGCGTTCTTCAATAACAACGAATCCTTAACATCTACGTACAATCAAGCGTATGTACCCTACACATACCTATATATATTTATTGTGCATGGCTTTGAGGCTACTGCTTAAGGTGTTCGGGGGACACGACTTATTAAAACGGGAAAAAGGGGAAGGATTAGAAAAAGCACTTTGTCATTTGACAAACTTGATTTAAGTCGTCGCTTCCTGTCTTTCAACAGTGTCTGCACAGCAATTCCTTGCGTAAAGAAAAACAAATTTATTTTCTTTGTCACAATCGATTATTCAATTTTCCAAAAAAGCATGAGAATAGAGAGTTAATCGCTCTTTCTTTGGGATTGGGCTGTTATACGAAATATAGGAGTAGAAATATCTAAGGCTTTGTGTTGGACGTACTTTCACTTGGTATCATTATCAGTTCCAATAAATGCATGCATAAATTATTAGAGTTCACTCTCCGAAAGCACCGTACCAATATATTCGGCACGTTAATTTACATCCAAAAGTCAAAAGAAGGGGGGGGGGTAATGTGTTGGAAAAAAAACTCCGAACAAACAGCTCGCTGAATAATCACTCAAAAAGGGAGAGTAATTGTACAGTTCAAACAGGGCAAGTCGGTAACAGGATCAAAAATCTATAATCGTCACTTTACCTTGATGCAATCCTTCTGATGGTCCTTATCACAATCGCAAGCACATGGTATGGATCACGTAACTGCATTCATACGCCTCTACACGAGTCTAGAAATCGTGGCTTCCAAAGTTGTATTCCCATCTCACCATTGCAATGCGTGGGCGAAGGAATTGCGTATAGGCAAGGCGATCCTGCTCCGCTGCTAGTCGACTGTAGGTGGCTGTTTCGAAGACCGGATGCGAACTGTGTTACTGACGATCGGGAATCGTGCAAGAAAAGGGGAAGGGGGGAGGAGAGTATAGTTTAGCTTATCTACGACAGATGGCACCACCATCTAAATGCCGTAGCGCTATCGTATTTTGCGGTGGAGAGTTTATTTTCTCCGAAATAAACTCTATAAACGTACAAAAGTACGAGTAATATTCCCAAATTGAATATATAATATTTGGAATGTTACAAATTATAGTGTAGAATTTTTGTAAGAGTATAATGATAAAAAAATGTCCTCTTCATTATTAGAAGAATTTCTATAGTTTGATGATAAAATAAAATTTATTTTGAGAGAACATATTGTAAGTTGACTATTTATTTCATTTGTAATTTTGGGTTTAAGTTTACTTAGAAAATGGGGAATATCTAATGCTTCATTATTTATATCAGTTGTATCATATATAATGTGATCAAAATAAATTGATTATTAATTTTTTTAATGAAGTTTTTTTAAAAATAATCAAGCTTTTTAAAAAATATTATAAAAACTATACATTTTGGAATTAGTTTTATATAAACAAAAAATATTTTCTTTGGTTTCTAAATTAATTTTAAAAAATTATAAAATTTGAGATAGGTTTTATATAGACAAAATTTTTTTTAAGATGACATATTTTTAATTAAAATAATTAAAAATTTATGTTATTTAAAAAACAAAAATATAAAAATATACTATACACTAATAAATATTTGTTCTTTTATATGTTAGTATACAAAACTATATATTTTTTGGTAATTAACAAACCTCTTCTCGGTTTACTGTGATCAAACTCTGTTTTAAAGTTTTAACACTGGGGATATGAGAATATGCAAGTACGGTATCTTCGGTTCAGATATAAATGGACCAAATGTATACTGGGGTATTTTTTAAATTTTCAAA
Organism: Lepisma saccharinum; assembly: GCF_977018435.1. Classification (NCBI taxonomy): domain Eukaryota; kingdom Metazoa; phylum Arthropoda; class Insecta; order Zygentoma; family Lepismatidae; genus Lepisma; species Lepisma saccharinum. The sequence goes on from NC_139241.1 coordinate 75,893,763, forward strand.
TTGAACTTTGCGTTCAATTATTTTTTACAGTAAAAAAGTAATGGATTTCGCTTTAGTTATTTGAAAAAAAATGAAATTTAAAAAATAGGTGTGTCATAGGGGAAAATTATTTGAAACTTAGAATTTCATACAATAAAAATTTATTAAGATTTTTCGTAAAATTAATTTTGAGTTTTTATAGTTAAGAAATCAACTAAAACCTTGATTTTTGTTAAATTACACTTAGAGAGCTCACTATGAAATTGTTAGATTTTGAGGGGGTGGCTGCTCGTGCCCCTTCTCTACTACTAACTACCTTTAAAATCAATAACTGAAAGGCAAATTATACTTTATTTTTTATTTAAATGAGAGTCACTTGACGGGAATATGCCCATCGGGGTTAAATGCCAACCCCCTCGTATCTCGCGCAACGTTCATGTTATGGCAACTGTCGTTCAAAATCATCCATGTATTGATAGGGGTAGATTCCTTTTCTCATTAGCAAATTTATATCATATTGCACAAATTCTTCTTTTGTATAAATAAATTTGTCTTCGGTTAATTGTTTGACCTCCCCACCTAGTGGTTGCATGACCTTGTAGTTGGTGGTGGGGCTTGCGTACTCTGATGATCCACTAGGCTATATCAGCGGTAGCATAGCTACTGGTAGGGTCTCCCATGCTGGGCAGGGTAGTGGTAAAGAGTCAGACTAAGAAGCAACCTACTGGTCAACGGCTCCAATGGCGGAAGAAGATGGATGGCCATCTCAACGGCGAAGGAGGCGGAAGAACCAGGAATCAGGAGGAGTAACACCTCTTTTTAAAAAAAAACCTTGGGCCAGCTGGCACCGGCTGGTAGTACCTTGTAAGGGCCCCTTGCCAGGGTTACGGTGAAGACCTCAACTGCAACTATGGCGGAGAAGGAGACCTTTGGAACGGCATAGCTGGCGGAAGAGGCACTCATTCTCATTGAGTATAAATATGAGAAAAAGCCAATGTCTTGTGGAGGAGGGATCCTAAAAGACTAGGGGAAATTACCCCGACAGAAAATTAGCCTGCTTGGAGGCTCAGGTGGCAGCCCCATCACCAAGATCGGGTGCTGTGGGCCAATAACCCGCACACTTTAAATCACACTATTAAAGAAACATCAACAAGAGGAAGCCGAACTGATTCTAAGACGACGACATTTGGCCTGAAAAGGACAACGAGAATTGGAATATGGAATGTAAGAACCCTGCGGGAGAGTGGAAAACTACGGCAGGCAGTGGCCTGCATGAAGAGCTATTGTCTGAGCATCCTAGGTATAAGTGAAGTCAAATGGCCAGAGTTTGGAGAGGTAAATACCCATGAAGGAGTTACATTCATATATTCTGGAAGACCTGATAGTGAAGGTGTGAGCCGTGATGGTGTGGGTATATTGATGGACAAGGAAGCAAAAAGGAGCCTTATTCAATGGTATCCAGTGTCTGCGAGGATAATTGTGGCACATTTCAAAACCAATATCAGAAACATCGTTATGATCCAGTGTTATGCACCCACAGAAGTAGCAGAGCCTGAAGAGAAACAAGAGTTTTATAGGCAGCTCAATGAAACAATAAAGAAGCAAAAAGAAGCCTTGAGCATGTGATGGGTAAACATGGTTTAGGAGAGCGAAATGAGAATGGACAACTTTTTGTGGACTTTTGCGCTAGCCATGAATTAGTTATTGGTGGTACTATATTTCCTCACAAGAAATGCCATAAGGTAACGTGGGTATCACCAGACCATAGAACAGAAAACCAGATAGACCACGTGGCAATTGGACGGAGGTGGCGACGTTCGCTACAGGATGTAAGAAACAAGTGAGGTGCAGACATTGGGAGTGATCATCATTTGGTAGTGGCTAACTTTAAAATGAAAATTCAAGCTCAGAAGAAGAGAATGGAACAAACAAGGAAGCGGTATGATGTTAGTAAATTGAAGGATAAGAATCTCCAGGAAACCTTCAGGATTGATCTGAGAAATCGGTTCCAAGTATTGACCGATGAAAGTGAGCAGAATGAAACAATTGAAAGAGAATGGACAAAAATTCGATCTGCCTTCACAGAAGTAAGTGAAAAGGTTCTGGGCTTCAAGGATAGGAGGAAAATAGATTGGATGTCTCTGCAGACCTGGGAAAGGATTAATGAGCGAAAAGTAATTAAGGAGGCATTCAACTCAAGCAGGACAAGGGTAAGGAAGGCAGAATTGCAAACAAAGTATACAGAGAAGGATCGAGAAGTAAAAAGTAGTGTTCGTAGGGATCAAAGAAATTGGGTAGACAATCTGTCTCAGCAGGCGGAGGAAGCAGCAAAAAAGAGGAATCTTAAAGAACTATACAACATCACAAAAGTTCTGTCAAGGAAACAGATGCAGAGAAATCGACCAGTGAGAAGTAAAGATGGTACCCTCCTTACGAATACTGAGGACCAACTGAAACGTTGGAAGGAGCACTTCTCTGCAACCCTTAATCGCTCTGTGGATGCTCAGATAGACCAGGGGGAAGAGGAAGATGATAATGATGGTGATGTTGGCCCCAGTGTAAGAATTAGGACGGATGTTCCAACAGTAGGAGAGATTAAACAGGCTCTGAGAGAGGTACGTAATTGTAAAGCAGCTGGTGTCGACAACATACCACCGGAAGTGCTGAAAAGTGACATAAACACCACAGCAAATATGTTGCAGCCCTTATTTGAGAAGATATGGATAGAGGGAGTGATGCCTAAGGACTGGAGGAGTGGCCTGTTGGTGAAGCTACCGAAAAAAGGGGATACATCAAAGTGTGACAACTGGAGAGGTATAGCACTTCTGTCCATTCCGAGTAAGATCTTCACTAGAGTTATCCTAAACAGAATTAAGGAGCATGTTAACTTGAGACTCAGAAGAGAACAGGCAGGGTTTCGACCAAATCGCTCCTGTATTGATCAAATTAACACCTTGCGGATAATTTTGGAACAATGCATAGAATGGTCATCTCGTCTCTATACAGTTTTCGTTGACTTCGAGAAAGCATTTGACTCGGTCAACAGAAATGCAATGTGGAAGGAAGTGAAACGATATGGAGTGCCCACAAAAATTCTTGATCTTATCCGAGAAACTTATCGTGATTATACATGTAGAGTTATACATGAAGGCCGTGTATCTGAACCAATAGATGTGCAGTCTGGAGTGAGGCAAGGTTGTATATTATCACCTACAATGTTCCTGATCGTGATCGATGCAGTGATGCGTAATGTAATAGGAGGGAAAAACGTGGTATCCAATGGGGATTGAATAACAGACTAGAAGACCTTGATTTTGCAGACGATTTGTGCTTCTTATCTGAAGCACATGGTGATATGCAAACAAAACTAGCAGATCTGATAGAAAGTGCAAAAAAAGCACGACTTGTGATTAACTCCAAGAAGACCAAGGCACTGAGGATTAACTCCACAAAAACAGACCCGTTTAATATTCGTGAAGAGATTATTGAAAATGTGGATAGCTTTACTTACCTGGATAGTGTGGTAGCAAAAGACGGAGGGGCGGCACAGGATGTTTCTCAACGAATCCAAAAAGCAAATGGCACCTTTGTGAGGCTCTATCCAGTATGGAAAAACAAGAAGATATCTATGAAGACCAAACTTCGTATTTTTCGAAGTAATGTTAAGTCTGTACTGTTGTATGGGTCTGAGACATGGAAAGTAACAGAAACGATTACCTCTAAATTACAGACCTTCATCAATCGCTGCCTGAGAAAAATTTTGAATATCTTTTGGCCAGAAGTGATTCAAAACCAAAAACTTTGGAGAAAATCTGGAGAAACCGAGGTGTCCATACAAATAAAGCGGCGAAAATGGAATTGGATAGGGCATACGTTGAGGAAGGAAAATGAGGCTGTCGAGAGAGAGGCACTAGACTGGAACCCGCAGGGAAGAAGGAAAAGAGGGAGGCCTAGACAGACGTGGCGAAGATCTGTTCACGCTGAGGCCCTGGAGGAAAGAAAGAGCTGGAATGCAGTGAAGAGAATTGCCGTCAGTAGGACCAGGTGGAGATGCTTTGTTGATGCCCTATGTTCCACAGGGAACAACAGGAATTAAGTCAAGTCAAGTCAATTGTTTGACCTGAGTAGCTAAACTGCTGGAAAGAAACTGATATGAATCAAAAAGTTTAAGAACAACTGTTGTTTTATTTTCTAATCTAATAGTTTTCTCTACAATAATATATTTTTCTTTAGTCTGTGATATAATATTAATATTCTCTGCATCATAATCTAATTCTTTAATAAACAAATGTGTATCAAAACTTTTTGAATTGTGAATAATTACTGGATTAAAAAATGGTTTTTGTATTTTCAAGTTACCTGAATTACAAATCGTATGGATATAATATCCATTAAAATGGTTGTGATGTTTCTTTTTTCCATTATATGAATTAAAATTTCTTTTACAGTATTTGCAACGTATAGCATTATTATATTCCTGTTGTTGTTTTAGTGTAAGTTTCTTCATTGGTATTTTTTATGTAAAATTGGACCAAGAAGTTTTACCCACTTTCGAAGTGTTTCAATAAATTTTATGGCTGCATCTTCACCTCGATATATAAACGGTTCTCTTAAGTTATCTGGTATCTGGATCCCATAAGTATTTATTACTTTTAGTCCAAAACTACAAACTTCATGCTTAGCTATATGTCTTGTATATGATGTACTTGAATCTTGGTTAAAGTTGTTTGCTATTAGTATTTGTATTGTTTCCAAATCAGCAGAGATTATAAATGGATGTTTTAACAGTGCCTAAAAAATTTGTAAGTTACATGGGGATGAGTATTACAATTTTTAATATGTTGCTCTAATTGTTGTTTGCTTGATATTTTACCCCTTCCATAAAATATTTTTAGACATCTATCACATATAGTAATTTTACCATGATGTAGTGTTACTTGACTTTTTGTCAATTTTTGTAGATCCTATATGAGACAGTAGTGTTCTTTGTTATTTTTTTAACATATAATAAATTTATAGTGTATATATCATGTGGTGATGAATGATTCTGTTTGAGTACATGAATATTTTCATTTTTTCATTATAACCATAAACATGAACAACTATCGATCGATTATTGTGTTGTTTGTATTGTTTTTCAAATTGCTCGATAGCTAAGATGTCTACTGGATATTTCATTCCTTTCATAGCTTTTTTAAATTCTATTTCAAATTTTTTATATTGGGAAACACGATATTTATGATCTTTAGCTGGATGAAAATGTGCTATGATGCACCAAAGAAAACATTTATTGTCATCATTTTGAATATTCAATACACTTTTTTTGTTTCAGATCTGTTCTGGAAATCTAAAATAACTAGATCGACTTCCCCCTATAAGGGGGGGGATATTTTGCCATTTTCAATTTAAGCTTATGGTTTGTATCACAAAGTGACCATCCTGAATTTCTTCTTTCAATATTTTCATGTTTTAACTTAAGTTGTTCACAAAAGCTATCATAAATATAATCTAATTGATGTTTGTAATTATAGTGTAGAATTTTTGGAAGAGTATAATGATAAAAAATGTCCTCTTCATTATTAGAAGAATTTCTATAGTTTGATGATAAAATAAAATTTATTTTGAGAGAACATATTGTAAGTTGACTATTTATTTCATTTGTAATTTTGGGTTTAAGTTTACTTAGAAAATGGGGAATATCTAATGCTTCATTATTTATATCAGTTGTATCGTATATAATGTGATCAAAATAAATTGATTATTAATTTTTTAATGAAGTTTTTTAAAAATAATCAAGCTTTTTAAAAAAATATTATAAAAACTATACATTTTGGAATTAGTTTTATATAAACAAAAAATATTTTCTTTGGTTTCTAAATTAATTTTAAAAAATTATAAAATTTGAGATAGGTTTTATATAGACAAATTTTTTTTTAAGATGACATATTTTTAATTAAAATAATTAAAAATTTATGTTATTTAAAAAACAAAAATATAAAAATATACTATACACTAATAAATATTTGTTCTTTTATATGTTAGTATACAAAACTATATATTTTTTGGTAATTAACAAACCTCTTCTCGGTTTACTGTGATCAAACTCTGTTTTAAAGTTTTAACACTGGGGATATGAGAATATGCAAGTGCGGTATCTTCGGTTCAGATATAAATGGACCAAATGTATACTGGGGTATTTTTTAAATTTTCAAATTGAACTTTGCGTTCAATTATTTTTTACAGTAAAAAAGTAATGGATTTCGCTTTAGTTATTTGAAAAAAGTGAAATTTAAAAAATAGGTGTGTCATAAGGGAAAATTATTTGAAACTTAGAATTTCATACAATAAAAATTTATTAAGATTTTTCGTAAAATTAATTTTGAGTTTTTATAGTTAAGAAATCAACTAAAACCTTGATTTTTTTGTTAAATTACACTTAGAGAGCTCACTATGAAATTGTTAGATTTTGAGGGGGTGGCTGCTCGTGCCCCTTCTCTACTACTAACTACCTTTAAAATCAATAACTGAAAGGCAAATTATACTTTATTTTTTATTTAAATGAGAGTCACTTGACGGGAATATGCCCATCGGGGTTAAATGCCAACCCCCTCGTATCTCACGCAACGTTCATGTTATGGCAACTGTCGTTTGAAACCGCCCTCCATGGTGGGACGAGACAGCTGGTTTGGAGCTTGTGAGAAGATTCTGAAGCCATCCAGGGTTAATTTCATGAGGTAAGAAGACAATTTTTGAGGTAATAATTTCATGGACGTTGCTGTATTAACAGTGTGCAATAATATTCCCAAGGGAGAAAGAAACTGAATTATATTTGGTGTAAAGATCAAGAGCCAGGGAAACACATCTGCAAAGTGAAAGTGCCGCATGGTGCTCAGAGTTGCCAACCCAGTGATTCAATTTTCTGCTTGTAGCTGTGGGGTGATATGCCCACAGAAATTAAGTACAATATGCCCATGGGCGTTGTTATGATAAGAAAGGACCACAATGTGACTGGATCCAGTGTATTCGTTGTAGTATGTGGATGCATGAAATGTGTACCAAATTCACGTTCATGTGTCCAAAGTGCAATGCAGTATCTCACAAATGTAAACAGTAAAACAGGCAATGATAAATTCAAAATAAATGTTGTTAGGAACGCTATTCTTGTCTGTAGAAATGATGTTCTATTTACGAAAAGAAACGTTAATAATATTTTAGTTAATGCTGTGTATTATTTTCTTTTAAATATATCATGTCAAGTATTCCAACAATTGTTTCTTGTATTGAGCATTTTACCCTGAACACGGGGTGATTTGCCCAAATTGACGTTCATCTGCTCATTTTTCTATGGTTCTTTTGCTTATGATTTACAGTAATATAACTTATACGTAACAATAACAAAACATGTAATTTCCATTTGACATCTTTTTCATTGCGACACTCCTTCATTTTGCGAAGCTATAAACTTTCAAAAAGAAGTTGGGCTTATTCCCCCGAGTGACTCTATACCTTAATATTCGTCATAACTCTCTATCCCTGTTGTCAAGATTAGCCATACCTGGCAGAATGAAAATCCAAGGAATTCGACGACAAATATGTCACAAGCACCTGCTTCCAATCGCCAAAATTACCACACAAATTACATTTCCTTTCCATCCATTACCCACCCTACCTACATTTTTATCTTCCTAACCAATGGACATTCAGAACGTCATTTGTCCAAACCTAAAATAGGAATCGACTTTTGAGGGCTGCAACATTCAAACAGAGGTCGTTTCTATCAAAATCCTTGAAAAGAAAAGTGAGGTGGTCCTCTATATAATGGCGTCATAGAGGCACTTATTGGATATGAAAGTAGGGTTTCGCCCACATTGTGCACTTCGGAACGTCCGAGTGCGCAAGGATTAGTGTGGACATGACTCGCAGCCGCTATGCAGAATATTTTAGCTACCTCCCTGTAGTATCAATCCCGGGGTTCCAGATTTACGGTTAGACACCCTACCGATTAAGCCGTTACGGCCTCCATTCGTACCGAAGAAACAAGCAAGTCTATGACCAGCCGAGAACGTCTGTCAAATGCCGAGCCCGAGCAATACGCAAAGATTTACAGCGAGGTCATCTCATCACAACTTTAAGAAGAAAAAGTCAAAATGGTCGCCTGTATAATGGCGCCAAATCACGGAGGCACTTCGGGGATATAGAAGTAGAGTTCCGCCCACCTTGTGCCCTTCGGAACTTCCTGCTCCTGGTACGCATGGATTAGAGTGTGGGCTTGCTTGCCATATAGAAACATTAGAAACATGTCAATCCATACTAGGCGCTTTGCGCTTACCGCAAAAGCTACTTAATAAGCCAAAGCCTAAAAGCTCAGTTATTAGGAAAATATGGTCTGTGTATATAGTTCCATCGAAAACCCAACAAATTCTACTCTCTAGCCGCTGTTTTCTTTTTTCCATTCTTTTTCCACTCTGTCTGTTTCCAATTTCCTTGTCTATCCATTTATGTATGCCATCATTGGATATGTGAGAACTTTGCTAAAAACTGAGAAAAATGATACTTCGCGCCCTCCGAGAAAAAGAGGGTGCGAATTATACATTAAATAGTTGTGTCAGCTGCATCAAACCAGATGTAAAAGAAATAACTGGATGTTCCCAAAATATTCACCTTCCATTGGAAAGTTTTGCTTTGCGGACCACGTCACACGAGAGCCACGACTTCGGTATTTGTCACGCCAGAGAGAATTTGAAAAGAACTTTATAAAAAATCATTTCCAGTGTATGAAACGGTCACAAACATTATCTTAGGTATATTTGGGACGAAACTATGATAAAAAAAGCTAATAATTGGGGAAATAGTATAGAAAATTTCAAGGAAACAACTCAAATTTCGAGGAATAACAACACCCACCCTGTCTGCACAATCATATTCCTAAACACTATGTTGGAATCGAGCTTTCGAGGCAATGGCATTCAAACATACCTTTCTGAGCGACGGATGGTCTTCCGACGCATTCAGCCGAGAAAGTCTGTCAGATGTTTCGATCATATTTTCAAGAAAGGAAAAAAAAGTAAGGCGGTCCCCTATATAATGGTACCTTATCATGTATCATAGAGGCACTTAGGGGATATAGAAGTAGAGTTCCGCCCACCTTGTGCCCTTCGGAACTTTCTGTTCCTGGTACGCATGGATTAGAGTGTGGGCTTGACTCGCAGCCGTATGTGGAGTACCCCTGCAATCAACCTGGGGCTCCAGACTTACGGTTAGGCGCCCTACCGACTGAACCGCTTAGACCTCCATGCCTACCATAGAAACATGCCAGACTAGCCAACCAACCGCGAAAAGTCTGTCAAATGCCGATCCCGGGCATCACGCAAAGGAGTACGGTGAAGAAGTTTCTATCAACTTTAAATAAGAAACAAAAACAAGACAGCGTAAAGGTGGTCCCCTATATAATGGCGCCATATCATATGAGCACTTAGGGGATATGGAAGTAGGGTTCCGCCCACCTGTGCCCTTCGGATATTTCCTAGTATGCATGGATTAGAGTGTGGGCTTGACTCGTAGCCTTATGCAGAGAATCCCTCATAACAACTAGGGCCTCCGAACTTACGATTAGACGCCTTACCGACTGAACCGTTTAGACCTCCATGCTTGCCATATAGAAACACGCCAAACCATACTATGTGCTTTGCGCTTACCCCAAAAGCTACTCAATATACCAACGCCTAAAAGCTCACTTATTGGGAAAATGTGGTCTGTTTATATAGTTCCATCCAAAACCCACCAAATTCCACTATCTGGCCGCTGTTTTCTTGTTTTCCATTCTCACTTCCTCTCTCTCTGTTTCAAATGTCTTTGTCCATACATGTATCTATGTGTCTATGAATGCCATAATCGGATATGTGGAAGTTTGCTAAAAATTTAGAGGAATTATATTTCCCGCCCTCCGAGAAAAATAGGGTGCGGATTATACATGGAATATTTGTGTGAGCTACATCAAACCAGACGTAAGAAAAAAAAATGGATGTGCGCAAAATTTTCACCTTCTATGGGAAAGTTTTTCTTTGCGGAGCAAAGTGACGCGGTTTTGGAGGAGATTGATAGCCCACCTACCGTCACACGGGAGCCGCGACATCGGTGTATGTCACGCCGGAGACAGTTAAAAAGAACTTATCGGAAACCATTTCCAATGTATGAAACGATAACGAACAGGCGTAGTGCATTATCTTAAGTATATTATATTTGGGGACACAATTATGATAAAATATAAACGCTGATTTTTGGGAAAATAATATCGAAAATTAAAAAAGAAAATATCACCGAAAAATCAATGTGCCTACACGTTCTTTTTTTTTAATTTCCATCCAGTACCCACCCTGACTGCACAATCATATTCTTAACCTTATGTTGGAATCGAGATTTCGACGCAACAACATTCAATCAGATATTCCTCAACGAAGAAGAAGGCGCATCCAGCCGAGAAAATCTGTCATATGTACCGTATCATGTATCATGCATGGGATATGGGGGTTATTCCTGAGTAAACAAAAAATGATCAATCAGACAATTCGATTGTTGATGGCGGGGAAAGAACTTCCAGTTTAGCGAATTTTCCAATGTAAACAAATGGAATACAGATGAACACTCAGTTGTCGAGCAAAGTAACACGTTTTTGGTGGAGATAGAGTGTTCACCTACCGTCCAACCGGAGCCATAACATCCGCTTGTCGGGTTGGGCACTGTCAGTTACAGTTGTACACCATACGAAATCATAATAAAAAACTTTCTTCAATACAGAATGAAGGCATAGTTTTAGGTATATTTTAAACAAAAATTGTGCTAAAATGAGAATTTGAATTTTGAGAAAGAGAACACCAAAATATTGAGATGGATAGACATGAAATGATTTTGTTATCCATCCAGTACCTATCCTGGCTGCAACAGTGAACATTCAGAACGTGGTGTGTCCAAAGCAGAAGTAGGAATCGAGAATTCGAACGATAGATCAGACCAACAACAACAACGTTATGGTGGTCCCCTGTATAATGACGCCATATCACAGAGGCACTTGTGGGGATATAGAAGAAGGGTTCCGCCCACCTTGTGCCCTTCGGAACTTCCTGTTCCTGGTACGCATGGATTAGAGTGTGGGCTTGACTCGCAGCCGTATGTAGAGTATCCCTGCTTCGAACACGGGGCTCCAGACTTACAGTTAGACGCCCTACCGACTGAACCGTTTAGACTTTCATACCTACCATAAAAACCCACACTTGGTGCTTTGCACTTACCCAAAAGATAACGCAAATTATCAACATCTGAATGCACACTGGCAAGGAAAACATTGTTTGCTTCTATAATTCCATCCTAAAACAACTCACATCAACACTGTTGGTCACAGTTTCTTTTGTTCTCCTCTCTGTTTCTCGTATATATTTTCTATCCATCTGTGTATTTATGTATGTCAGCAATAAACTATTGACATGAATAGGCAAGATAAAAATGGCAGTTTTCCGAGGATTCGTAGCTCCGAAAGAAGGCGTCAACGAGGAAAACGTTATCAAGATAAGGTCTGAAACTTTGTCGGCGTCTCGCGGTGACACACTAAGATTAAATTCTTATGTAACAATTCAATCAATGAATAATTTATGTTCAATGTTAAGTAATCTTCAAACTATTACTGCATAATATACTTTAAAATCTACATACAATTTTATGTATAAATATTTTCGAATTAACCATCCACAAACCCACCCTTCATCAATACAAGATGACATCATACGAGCTACCAAGATTACAGAATTACGGAATCAGTAAACTGTTCAGCCTGCACAACGTTCCCCACCAGAATCACACAGGAAGAGAACAAAATCCTAAGTGATAAGACATATCGATATCAGCTGTATCGATTGTGTATACATTATGCGTATGTAAGAAAATTCTATCCAGAGAATCGGTACAGATCCAAAGAAACTACTCGTCTCAATTGTCTACCGTATAGGTTTGGAGCTTGTGCTTCCATCAGATCTCTATCGCACAAGTTCTAAGCATTTGCTCCCATCAGATCTCTACCGCACACGTTCTCACCATTTGCTCCCAACAGATCTCTACCGCACAAGTTCTAAGCATTTGCTCCCTTCAGATATCTACCGCACAAGTTCTCAGCATTTGTTCCCTCAGATCTCTACCGCACAAGTTCTCAGCATTTGCTCCCATCAGATCTCTACCGCACAAGTTCTGAGCATTGGCTCCCATCAGATCTCGATCGCACAAGTTCTGAGCATTGACTCCCTTCAGATCTCTACCGCACAAGTTCTAAGCATTTGCTCCCATAAGATCTCTACCGCACACGTTCTCACCATTTGCTCCCATTAGATCTCTACCGCACAACTTCTAAGCATTTGCTCCCATCAGATCTCTACCGCACAAGTTCTGAGCATTTGCTTCCATCAGATCTCTACCGCACAAGTTCTAAGCATTGGCTCCCATCAGATCTCTACCGCACAAGTTCTCACCATTTGCTCCAATCAGATCTATACCGCACAAGTTCTGAGCATTGGCTCCCATCAGATCTCTACCGCACAAGTTCTGAGCATTGGCTCCCATCAGATCTCGATCGCACAAGTTCTGAGCATTGACTCCCTTCAGATCTCTACCGCACAAGTTCTAAGCATTTGCTCCCATCAGATCTCTACCGCACAAGTTGTCACCATTTGCTCCCATCAGATCTCTACCGCACAAGTTCTAAGCATTTGCTCCCTTCAGATCTCTACCGCACAAGTTCTAAGCACTTGCTCCCATCAGATCTCTACCGCACACGTTCTCACCATTTGCTCCCATCAGATCTCTACCGCACAAGTTCTAAGCATTTGTTCCCTTCAGATCTCTACCGCACAAGTTCTGAGCATTGGCTCCCATCAGATCTCGATCGCACAAGTTCTGAGCATTGACTCCCTTCAGATCTCTACCGCACAAGTTCAAAGCATTTGCTCCCATCAGATCTCTACCGCACACGTTCTCACCATTTGCTCCCATCAGATCTCTACCGCACAAGTTCTAAGCATTTGCTCCCTTCAGATCTCTACCGCACAAGTTCTGAGCATTGGCTCACATCAGATCTCGATCGCACAAGTTCTGAGCATTGACTCCCTTCAGATCTCTACCGCACAAGTTCTAAGCATTTGCTCCCATCAGATTTCTACCGCACACGTTCTCACCATTTGCTCCCATCAGATCTCTACCGCACACGTTCTCACCATTTGCTCCCATCAGATCTCTACCGCACAAGTTCTAAGCATTTGCTCCCTTCAGATCTCTACCACACAAGTTCTAAGCATTTGCTCCCATCAGATCTCTACCGCACAAGTTTTCACCATTTGCTCCCATCAGATCTCTACCGCACAAGTTCTAAGCATTTGCTCCCTTCAGATCTCTACCGCACAAATTCTGAGCATTTGCTCCCATCAGATCTCTACCGCACAAGTTCTAAGCATTTGCTCACATCAGATCTCTACCGCGCACGTTCTGACCATTTGCTCCCATCAGATCTCTACCGCACACGTTCTCACCATTTGCTCCCAACAGATCTCTACCGCACAAGTTCTAAGCATTTGCTCCCTTCAGATCTCTACCGCACAAGTTCTCAGCATTTGTTCCCTCAGATCTCTACCGCACAAGTTCTCAGCATTTGCTCCCATCAGATCTCTACCGCACAAGTTCTGAGCATTGGCTCCCATCAGATCTCGATTGCACAAGTTCTGAGCATTGACTCCCTTCAGATCTCTACCGCACAAGTTCTAAGCATTTGCTCCCATAAGATCTCTACCGCACACGTTCTCACCATTTGCTCCCATCAGATCTCTACCGCACAACTTCTAAGCATTTGCTCCCATCAGATCTCTACCGCACAAGTTCTGAGCATTTGCTTCCATCAGATCTCTACCGCACAAGTTCTAAGCATTGGCTCCCATCAGATCTCTACCGCACAAGTTCTCACCATTTGCTCCAATCAGATCTATACCGCACAAGTTCTGAGCATTGGCTCCCATCAGATCTCTACCGCACAAGTTCTGAGCATTGGCTCCCATCAGATCTCGATCGCACAAGTTCTAAGCATTTGCTCCCATCAGATCTCTACCGCACAAGTTGTCACCATTTGCTCCCATCAGATCTCTACCGCACAAGTTCTAAGCATTTGCTCCCTTCAGATCTCTACCGCACAAGTTCTAAGCATTTGCTCCCATCAGATCTCTACCGCACACGTTCTCACCATTTGCTCCCATCAGATCTCTACCGCACAAGTTCTAAGCATTTGTTCCCTTCAGATCTCTACCGCACAAGTTCTGAGCATTGGCTCCCATCAGATCTCGATCGCACAAGTTCTGAGCTTTGACTCCCTTCAGATCTCTACCGCACAAGTTCAAAGCATTTGCTCCCATCAGATCTCTACCGCACACGTTCTCACCATTTGCTCCCATCAGATCTCTACCGCACAAGTTCTAAGCATTTGCTCCCTTCAGATCTCTACCGCACAAGTTCTGAGCATTGGCTCACATCAGATCTCGATCGCACAAGTTCTGAGCATTGACTCCCTTCAGATCTCTACCGCACAAGTTCTAAGCATTTGCTCCCATCAGATTTCTACCGCACACGTTCTCACCATTTGCTCCCATCAGATCTCTACCGCACACGTTCTCACCATTTGCTCCCATCAGATCTCTACCGCACAAGTTCTAAGCATTTGCTCCCTTCAGATCTCTACCGCACAAGTTCTAAGCATTTGCTCCCATCAGATCTCTACCGCACAAGTTCTCACCATTTGCTCCCATCAGATCTCTACCGCACAAGTTCTAAGCATTTGCTCCCTTCAGATCTCTACCGCACAAATTCTGAGCATTTGCTCCCATCAGATCTCTACCGCACAAGTTCTAAGCATTTGCTCACATCAGATCTCTACCGCGCACGTTCTGACCATTTGCTCACATCAGATCTCTACCGCACACGTTCTGACCATTTGCTTCCATCAAATCTCTACTGCACAAGTTCTGAGCATTTGCTCCCATCAGATCTCTACCGCACAAGTTCTAAGCATTTGCTCCCACCAGATCTCTACCGCACACGTTCTCACCATTTGCTTCCACCAAATCTCTACCGCACAAGTTCTGAGCATTGGCTCACATCAGATCTCGATCGCACAAGTTCTGAGCATTGACTCTCTTCAGATCTCTATCGCACAAGTTCTGAGCACTGACTCCCATTAGATCTCTACCGCACAAGTTCTGAGCATTGGCTCCCATCAGATCTCTACCGCACAACTTCTGACCATTTGCTTCCATCAAATCTCTACCGCACAAGTTCTAAGCATTTGCTCCCATCAGATCTCTACCGCAAAAGTTCTAAGCATTTTCTCCCATCAGATCTCTACCGCACAAGTTCTGAGCATTGGCTCCCATCAGATCTCGATCGCACAAGTTCTGAGCATTGACTCCCTTCAGATCTCTACCGCACAAGTTCTAAGCATTTGCTCCCATCAGATCTCTACCGCACAAGTTCTCACCATTTGCTCCCATCAGGTCTCTACCGCACAAGTTCTAAGCATTTGCTCCCTTCAGATCTCTACCGCACAAGTTCTGAGCATTTGCTCCCATCAGATCTCTACCGCACAAGTTCTCACCATTTGCTCCCATCAGATCTCTACCGCACAAGTTCTAAGCATTTGCTCCCATCAGATCTCTACCGCACAAGTTGTAAGCATTTGCTCCCATCAGATCTCTACCGCACAAGTTCTGACCATTTGCTTCCATCAAATCTCTACCGCACAAGTTCTGAGCACTGACTCCCATTAGATCTCTACCGCACAAGTTCTGAGCATTGACTCCCATCAGATCTCTACCGCACAAGTTCTAAGCATTTGCTCACATCAGATCTCTACCGCACAAGTTCTAAGCATTTGCTCCCATCAGATCTCTACCGCACAAGTTCTAAGCATTTGCTCCCATCATATCTCTACCGCACAAGTTCTAAGCATTTGCTCCCATCCGATCTCTACCGCACAACTTCTGACCATTTGCTTCCATCAAATCTCTACCGCACAAGTTCTAAGCATTTGCTCCCATCAGATCTCTACCGCAAAAGTTCTAAGCATTTGCTCCCATCAGGTCTCTACCGCACAAGTTCTAAGCATTTGCTCCCATCAGATCTCTACCGCACAAGTTCTAAGCATTTGCTCCCATCAGATCTCTACCGCGCAACTTCTGACCATTTGCTTCCATCAAATCTCTACCGCACAAATTCTAAGCATTTGCTCCCATCAGATCTCTACCGCAAAAGTTCTAAGCATTTGCTCCCATCAGATCTCTACCGCAAAAGTTCTAAGCATTTGCTCCCATCAGATCTCTACCGCACAAGTTCTAAGCATTTGCTCCCATCAGATCTCTACCGCACAAGTTCTAAGCATTTGCTCCCATCAGATCTCTACTGCACAAGTTCTAAGCATTTGCTCCCATCAGATCTCTACCGCACAAGTTCTGAGCATTTGCTCCCATCAGATCTCTACCGCACAAGTTCTGAGCATTGGCTCCCTTCAGATATCTACCGCAAAATATATGAGCATGTGCTGCCTATCAAACATATCTACCGCATAAGTTCTTAACAATTGCTCCCCATCAGAGATATCTACTGCATAAGTTCTGAACAATTGCTCCCCATCAGGGATATCTTTCGCATATATTCCCTATCAGATATTTACCTCATAGATTCCGAGTATATGCTCCCTTTCAGATAACTACCTCATATATCTACCGCACAGTTTCGGAGCAGATAACTACGACATAGATTCAAAGAAAATTCGCTCCATCAAAAATCTATCGCATTGAGCCGGAGAACCAAATCCCTATCATTAATACGATTGATATTATTAATATCATTAATATTAATATCATTAATGTCATTAATATCGTATATCATCTAGAGTTAGTATCTCTACTGTCATTCAAAGTCATCCATATAAATATGGAGAATCTTCTAAATCAGTAATCCCTCATATTGACACTCTCAAAAAGTATAGTATTAGTAACATATTCAAATGAAATTATTGTATTTTTCAAGACAAAAAAACAACCCCCCCCCGAAAAAAAAACATGCTCAGTAACAGCCTTATCAACTGTCACCCGTTCCTGGTGTTCAAGTTGCCCCAAAGGGGAAGAGTATAACATTAATATAGGGCATTAGGGATCTAATACACAAGCTTAAAGTTTACTAAAACCTAATATCAAAATGTCCGTTATAAAAATTTAGTAGCTCGTCTTAATTTCCCTCCTCATCCCACCAAATATATTAGTGCAAAAACACTGCAAAAGGCGCCATTTCTCTAATTCAAATGCAGAGTTACAAAAACATCTAAAAGGAATAGATTTAGGAATTTCTTATCAAGTCCAACGATAGCTTCTAAACTTGTACATGTACATTATAGGGCAAGAGATTTTAAGTGCATATCTTCGGTTTGAGACACGTGGCTTACATTTTATTTGAAAATTAATATATATATTGTTCTATTGGATATATTCCCTAATTCATTACAGCTCTTTTCTCACATTCAATGACGCACATCTGTTTCTTGATGAAGCTAGTGATTAGAGCAGAAAACGTTCCCAAGGAATCTCAATGTCCATCTTCAAATTTCTAATACGTAATGCATTTAAGTACATAGTGTACACGTAGCCATCCTAAATTGTATAAATCTATGCATTAACAGAGTATAATATGTTTTGTATGTTACAACATTGTATAGATATATATTACACTACACTTTAGGATTTAGACGATAAGAGTAATAAAATAATTAGTCTTACATACCTCATTGATGCCCGTTTGCACCAACATTAAACTAACTCGCGAGTAAAAAGATCCGTGGGTCAGGGTAATCCTCGAGTAACGATCGATCATCTGCTGTTGCACCAATATGGCAAATGCGACGAACGTAGTGAGTCAGTTACTAAACTCTGGATTAACCCTACGAGGGTAGCTAGCCTCTAAGCAAGTACCTAAACGTCATAAAGATGGAAGTACGTGATTGGTTACCTCTTTCGAGAAGGAGCGGTTCTATACGTGGTGTGGAGTCCGCTTTTACTCGCCGATCTCGGAGGGTAAATTTACCCTGCTTGTACTCCCAGCTTACCGGGCGTTTCTGTTGGTGCAACAGATAATCAGACGATTCGTGGGTTAACTCTGAGTTTACTCTTACTCGCGAGTAAATCCACGTTGGTGCAAACGGGCATGAGGGTTTAAGCTTTTTCTCAAGAGTTCGACTGGATTTATAGCGTCTCTGGCTGGCTGTTACATAATCAAATGGCGAGAGCGAGTGATACAAGTCTCCAATCACGTATCTCGCTTCCACAACGATGACCTCATCTCCTGTTCTCCTGGTGGTGCTATACGCTGTTGATTAGCTCGCTAGCTAAATTATGTTCTGTGAATATTGTCACTCATTTAAGCTCACTTCAGTAACACAGACTTAGTAGGTATTGATATAGCTGGACGCTAATATGTTCGAACGTTTTGATTTGCGTGGTTGAAACGCTGTGTGCATTTGTCACAGAAATGTAAACGCTCATATATTTTCTGTAATGAACAAATATTATCATAGTAACTTTCTAGCATTCTTATCGATAATATTGTGTAATGTAAACAAAACTTTGATCTACTAATAAGTATTATTTTAGTAACTTTCCTGCATTGTTGTCAACAATTGTTGCTCTGTTGTAACACATTAAAATTGTCCTTCTTAGATCCAAGTAAGCTATGAATAGAAATTCCCAACAATTAAAGAACCAATTCCTTGAAAGAAATGTACAAAACATAATAATATATGCAACATACATCTTCTATAAATGAATTCCAAATTTAGAAAAGATGTATGCAATCTAGGTGATCTAATATAAATTAGCATATAGAGCAAAGAGAAATCTTTTAAATACCTTGTCGCAATTGTGAATGGAGATAACACATTGATGCAAAATTTTAGAGAGGGTCATATTGGTTCATTCATGCATTCATTGTTTTCTGACCAGGGCTTCCCTTGCAACCTCCATGATGTTCGATCTTCAGCCCTTCGCTTTGTAGCAGCGTAGGACCCATATATTTTGATGTCGTCAATCATTTGGATTCTTCTTCTTTACTTCGACCAATCCTTCAACAGCATCACTCAGGATACAGTTTCTTCTCATCGAGTGACCTAACCAGTTTCTTTTTCTCTTCATGATTATCTCCAGCATTGGTATCTTAATCCCAACTCTTTCTAGCACTGTTTTATTCCTCACTTTCCCTGTCCATTTCACCAGTTCCATTCGTCTCCATAACCACATTTCCAGAGCTTCCAGTCGATTTTTCTCACTTGTTCTCCGTGTCCATGTTTTAGCTCCATATAGAGCTACAATCCATGCAAGGCATTTCATTAGTCTTTTCCTCAGTTCTTTGTTCACAGATCGAAAGAAAATATTTTTCTTTTTTTTTTATTTATTGAAGGCTTCTTTTGCCACTGCTACTCTTACTTTTATTTCTTGACTGCATTTCAGATCATTACTTATGATGCTTCCAAGATATTTAAATCTCTCTGCTTGATCGATTCTCTTACCTCTGATACTCACATTTGCCTTCCTCTGTTTTCTTCCGAACACCTTCGCTTTCGTCTCTTTGTATTTATTTTCATCCCGTACTGTAATTCCATAATGAAGTCTGCGGGTGGATGTAAGGAGGAACCGACCTTCCGTTATGGCGCCGAAAGACCACCTCACTTCCACTTCATCTAGGCAACCTCAATGTTGCAGCCCAACGAGGCTGTGGCGCCTAGACTTTCGACTAGTGTAGCTGATGTGTTCTTGTGTTTTGCTCATGCGTGTCTCTTTACAACCTCAGCTGTTAATAGGAAATGGTATTTTAGTCATATAATATAGTTTTAGCTCGTATACAGCAAGAAATGAATGAATTAGTTTTAAGATTTGAATAATGAAGTCTTTAAAGATAATTCTTCTTTCTTGTGGCAGTGTTCTCAATTTTGTATTAACTAAGAGGCATATCCCCGTATTGAATGACGGGCAAATATTCTGAAGTGCCCACAATATCAAATCAATCAATCGATCGATGAATGAATATAATATGTACAATTTCAGCGCCTCCCATTAAGAATCCTGTGAGTTACAAAGAAAAATAAACATCAGTGACAACCGTGAATCTACCACAGTATCATATGTACTCAGGAGGATAGCAATTAACATCATTCAAGATTTTGTAGCATTGACACGAGGCGTCAAGGAGCGAAATATTACTTCGGAAAGTTATTTATCTTCATTCCTTCCACTCACTATGAGATTTTGTCTCTTGTAGGGTAATACACTGTATGTGAATATATATATGACAATTCCATCACTGTTCGATGTTTGATAACTCTTGAATTGTTAATATATAATTTTCTATTAATTTATGTGCAATTTTATACAAAAAAATTGATTTTACCATCCGCAAACCCACCCTTCAATAAAACATGGCATCTGACAATGTAACCTGACTACATAATATATAATTTATTTTTGCCTGCTCAACCGTTCTCCCACAAGAACACAAGAAGAGAGCAAAATCCTAGGAGATCAACATACATATCGATATAACGGATATCGACTGAAATGAGCTATCTATGGTTACATGATAGAATCACTATCGAAGAGAATCTACTTTCTTTCAGAAATCTCTCACTACTACTAAGAAAAATCACAGCATCAATCAACAACATATCGAAATAAAATCATCGTTTCTTTCAAAACAAAAACAATTGGAACAAAAAAAACTTGCTCCGTAATAGCCTCAAATACTATCACCCGTTCTTGGATTCAAGTTGCCCCAAAGGAGAACAGTATAACTTTCATACATAGGGCACCAGGCATTTAATACATAAACTTAGAAATTACGAAAACCTAATATCAAGATATCCTAAATTTCTAAAGTTATAAAAGAAAAATAATAGTTTTATTATTTCCCACCTCATCCCACCATATATATGAGTGTGTATGCAAGAAGACTACAAAAGGAGCCATTTTAAATTTAAATGCAGTAATACAATACGTGTATAAATAGCACCAAACGTTCTAAAAAAAATATTTTCTAAACTTGTACCTGATCACTTAAGAAGGAAAATAATTAAAGTGCGTATCTTCGATTTGAAGCACATGCATTAATTTTAAATTTTCATTGAAAAACTTAGTATTCTTGTACGGTATGTATTCATGGATACATTTAGCTTCTTATCTCGTATTCAATGGCAGTCATCTGGTTGTTGCTGAAGGTAGTGAAAACTTTTTCTTTTGGACTATAACTATTATTTTGTTTCACATATATAAGCAACCACACAATTTTGTTCCTCTAGAGCCCTATAAATGTTAAACAGTGCACAAAACCTGCCCAAGAAATTTGATTTCAATGTCCTCCATGAAATTCCTAATACACAATAGATATAAGTTATTTATATGTACACTTTGCTGCCTACATTTGTAAATATAAACAGTGTCTAAGTTTTAATAGAGTATAATCTTATATTACGTAATTGTTTAAATATGCTATGGTACTATAAATAATGAGTCCTACATATCTTGTTAAGGATTTAAGCTGATTCTCAAGAATTCGACTGGATTTGTAGTTTTTCGAGGGTTCGTAGCTTCGAGAGGAGGCATCAAGGAGAAAAACGTTTCCAAGATAAGCTCTGAAACTTTGTCGGCGGCTTACGGCGACACACGATGATAGAATTGTTATATAACGATTCAATCAACGAATAATTTATATTCAGTATTTAGTAATATTTAAATTATTACTACATAATGTAATTTAAAAATATATACATGCAATTTTATGTAGAAATGTTCCATTTATCCATCCTCAAACCCACCCTTCATCAATGAAACAAGACATCTAAGGAGTTATTCTGACTATGGAATTAGTGAACCGTTCTGCCTGCATAAATGTTCCCCAGAAGAATCACACAGGAAGAGAGCAAAACCCTAAGTGATCACTGTATATATCGATATCAATTGTATCGATTGTGTACATATTATGCGTATGTAAAAAGATTCTATCCAGAGAATCGGTTGTACATAAACGTCTGTCGTACAGATCCAAAGAAACTACTCGTCTCAATTGTCTACCGCATAAGTTCTGAACGATTGAACCCATCTGAGATATCTTTCGCATAGATGCTCTTTAATAGATACCTACCTCATAGATTCCGAGTATATGCTCCATATCAGATAGCTACCTCATATATCTACCGCACAGTTTCGGAGCAAATATCTTCGACATAGATTGGAAGAATTTTCGCTCTTTCAAGAATCTATCGCATTGATCCGGAGAATCAAATCTCTATCATTAATATATCATCTAGAGCTAGTATCTCTACTGTCATTCAAAAATCAACCATATAAGTATGGAATATCTACTCAATCAATAATCTCTCATATTGACACTATCAAAAAAGTATAGTATCAGTAACATATCAAAATTATTTTTTTGTATTTTTCAAAACAAAAAAAACAACCCCCAAAAAAACATGCTCAGTAACAGCCTTATCAACTGTCACCCGTTCCTGGTGTTCAAGTTGCCCCAAAGGGGAAGAGTATAACCTTAATATGGGGCATCAGGGATCTAATACACAAGCTTACAGTTTACTAAAACCTACTATCAAAATGTCCGTTATAAAAATATAATAATTCGTATTACTTCCCTCCTCATCCCACCAAATATATTAGTGCATAAACACTACAAAAGGCGCCATTTCTATATTTTAAATGCAGAGTTACAAATTGTACAAAAACATCTAAAAGGAATACATTTAGGAATATCTTACCAAGTCTAGCGAGAGCTTCTAAACTTGTACATGTCCATTATAGGGCAAAATAATTCAAGTGCATATCTTCGGTTCGAAACACGTGGCTTAATTTTAATTGAAAATTAATATATATATATTGTTCTACTGTATGTATTCCCGAATTCATTACACCTCTTTTCTCACATTCAATGATGCACATCTGATTCTTGCTGAAGCAAGTGAATAGAGCAGAAAACGTTCCCAAGGAATTTGATTTCAATATCCTTCTTTATATTTCCAGTACATAATCCATATAAGTATATAATGTACACGTAGCCATCCTATATTGTATAAATCTATGCATTAACAGAGTAAAATATCTTTTCTATGTTTCAACATTGAACAAATATATATTACACTACACTTTAGGATTTAGACCATAAGAGTAATGAAATACATACCTGATTGAGGGTTTAAGCTGATTCTCAAGAGTTCGACTGGATGTCTAGCGTCTCTGGTTGGCTGTTCCATAATCCAATGGTGAGAGCGGATCATACAGGTTTCCAATGACGTATATCGCTTTCACAACGGTGAAGTCATCTCCTGTTCTCCTGGCGGTGCTATACGCTCTTGATTAGCTCGCTAGCTAAATTATGTTCTGTGAATATTGTCACTCATTTAAGCTCACTTCAGTAAAACAAACTTAGTAAGTATTGATATAGCTGGACGCTAATTTGTTCGTACTTTTTTATATGCGTGGTTGAAACGCTGTGTGCATTTGTCTCAGAAATGTTCTTATATGAACAAATATTATCATAGTAACTTTCTAGTACTGTTGTCAACAATTGTTGCTCTGTTGCAACACATTAACATTGTTGTTTTTACATCCAAGTAAGCTCTAAATAGAAATTTCCAACAATTAAAAACGAATTCCTTGAAAGAAATGTACAAGACATAATATATGCAACATACATCTTCCATAAATGAATTCAAAATGTAGAAAAGATGTATGCAACCTAGATGCTCTAATATATATGAACATATATTGCAAAATAAATCTTTTAAATACCTTGTCCCAATTGTGAATGGAGATAACACATTGATGCAAAATTTTAGAGAGGGTCATACTGGTTCATTCATTCATTCATTCCTTGTTTTCTGGCCAGGGGCAGGTCTTCCCTTTCAACTTCCATGCTGTTCGATCTTTAGCCCTTCGCTTTGTAGCAGCGTAGGAGCCATATGTTTTGATGTCGTCAATCATTTGGATTTTTCTTCTCCCCGGATTTTCTTTCCCTTGACCATTCCTTCAACAGCATCCCATAGCATCCATTTCTCACTTTTCCTGTCCATTTCACCCATTCCATTCGTCTCCATAATCGCATTTCTAGAGCTTCCAGTCGTTTTATCCCACTTGTTCTCCGTGTCCATGTTTTAGCTTAATATAGAGCTACAATCCATACAAAGCATTTCATTAGTCTTTTCCTCAGTTCAATGTTCACAGATCGACAGAAAATATTTTTTCTTTTTATTGAAGGCATCCTTCGCCATTGCTATTTTTACTTTTTTTGGGCTAAAGTCAATGGTTTGTGGGGCTAACGTCAATGGTTTGTGGGGCTAACGTCAATGGTTTGTGGGGCTAACGTCAATGGTTTGCGAGGTATTAGCATAATTTCAAATCCGGGCACGAAAGTAGGTATTTTCCGGTGAACGAGGTTGCAGCACTACATAAATGGACCAAACAGTCACACAACGCGCCCTGAACCAGTAAGCTATCGCCCGCCATAATGTGTTACAGAATCGAAATAACAAGTATTATTAAGTACTCGATATGTCGACTGAACTGAAAAAAATGTTCCTTTCGAAAGTTCCCTTCCTCGCTCATTATTTCTTGACTACATTTCATAACATTACTTATGATGCATCCAAGATATCGATTCTCTTACCTCTGATACTCACATTTGCCTTCATCTGTTTTCTTCCGAAAACCTTCGCTTTCGTCTCTTTGCATTTATTTTCATCCCGTACTGTAATTCCATAATGAAGTCTGTAGGTGGATGTAAGGAGCGACCGCCCTTCCGTTACGGCGCCGAAAGACCACCTCACTTCGACTTCATCCAGGCAACCTCAATCTTGCAGGCCAACGAGGCTGTGGAGCCTGGACTTCCGACATCAGTGGAGCTGATGTTTTCTTCTGTTTTGTCCATGTGTGTACTGACTGTCTCTTTACAGCCTCAGATGTTAATAGGAAATTGTATTTTAGTCCTATAGTATGGTTTTAGCTTGTGTACAGCAAGAAATGAATGAATTGATTTGAAGATTTGAATAATGAAGTTTTTAAAGAGAATTATTTTTTCCTTGTTGGCAGTGTAGGAAAGTTATTTATCTTCATGACATCCACTCACTAAGAGGTTTTGTCTGTTGTAGGGTAGCACGCTGTATGTGTATATACATGACAAACCCATCACTGATCGATGTTTGATAACTCTTGAATTGTTAATCTATAATTTTCTCTTAATTTATGTGCAATTTTATTCAAAAATTTTCGATTTTCCCATCCGCAAACCCACCCTTCAATAAAACATGGCATCTGACAATGTAACCTGACTACATAATCGATAATTTATTTTTGCCTGCTCAACCGTTCTCCCACAAGAACACACGAAGAGAACAAAACCCTAGGAGATAAACATACATATCGATATAACGGATATCGACTGAAATGGGCCATCTATGGTTACATGATAGAATCACTATCGAAGAGAATCTACTTTCTTTCAGAAATCTCTCACTACTACTATGAAAAATCACAGCATCAATCAACAACATATCGAAAAAAAATCATCGTTTCTTTCAAAACACGAAAACAATTACAACAAAAAAACTTGCTCCGTAACAGCCTCAAATACTATTACCCGTTCTTGCATTCAAGTTGCCCCAATGGAGAACAGTATATCTTTCATACAGAGGGCACCAGGCATTTAATACATACTTAGAAGTTTCGAAAACCTATCCTAAATTTCTAAAGTTATAAAAAAAAATAATAGTTTTATTATTTCCCTCCTCATCCCACCATATATATGAGTGTTTATGCAAGAAGACTACAAAAGGCGCCATTTTAAATTTAAATGCAGTGATACAAGTCGTGTATAAATAGCACCAAAAGGTCTAAAAATAGAAACAGAAGGGTTTCTAAACTTGTACCTGACCACTTTAGAAGGAAAAGAATTAAAGTGTGTATCTTCGATTTGAAGCACGTGCATTAACTTTAAATTTTCATTTAAGATTTGTTAATATTCTTCTGCGGTATGTATTCATGGATACATTAAGCTTCTTATCTCGTATTCAATGCAAGTCATCTAGTTGTTGCTGAAGGTAGTGAAAGCTTTTCTTGTGGGACTATAACCATTATTTTGTTTCACATAATAGCCTATATAAGCAACCACAGAATTTTGTTCCTCTAGAGCTCTATGAATGCTAAACAGTGTACAAAACCTGCCCAAGGAATTTGATTTCACTGTCCTCCTCGATATTCCTAATATATAACACATACACTTTGCTGCCTACATTTGTAAATATAAACAGTCTATGTATTAATAGAGTATAATCTTATGTTACATCATAGTTTAAATATGGTATTGTACTCAAAATAATGAGTCTCACATACCTTGTTAAGGATTTAAGCTGATTCTCAAGAGTTCGACTGGATTTCTAGCGTTTCTGGTTGTTTCACAGTTCCAAGTGTGGGAGCGAGTCATGCCTGCCCAAGATCTCCAATCACATAGCTCGTTTTCCGATGCTGACGTTATCTCAAGCCCTCGCCTATTGCTTCCACTCCAGGTGGTGCTAAACACGTTTGTAAGCTCGCTAGCTAAATTATATTCTGTGAATATTGTCGCATTCTAAGCTCAGTTTATCGTAACTAAACTACTTACCACTTGTGTTGATGGTAAACCAATCTGTCCTTGGGTTTTGACTTGCGTGGAAGAAGCTATCACCAGTTTGTCCGGTATTGTGAAATGTAAATGCTTATATATTAGCTTCCACCAACAAATACTATATTAGTAACCTTTGAGCATTGTTGTCAATTGTTGTTATGCTGTATTGTAAACAAACCTTTGAATATAATCAATATTAGGTTCTAGCAACACGTTATCCTAGTAACGTTTCCGCATTGTTGTCAATAGTGTAATATGATTAGCATTGTTGTTACTAGATCCAAGAGAAGTATGTCTAGAAATTTCCAACAATTAAAGAACCAACCCATAGAACTCTAGCTGTGACATGTGTACAAAAACAAAAGAAGGCCTATATGCTCAACACAGGCATTTCAGCTGCAAATGCAAGAAGTCCAGTCAAGTCATCTTTAATAGTTCCTGTGTTATTAAAGTTCAAAGAGTGTAAACATTATTTAGGGACACTCTGTATGTAACCTAGAGGATCTCGTAGTAAATACAGAGTAAACTGAATCTGTAAATACGTTGATTCAATTGGAGATAACACGATTGATGATAATGTTAGGGAGTAATTCTGTGTAACAAGGAATATTATACTAATATACAAGGTGAGTCAGGAGTCCCTGACCGCCCCTTATAAAATAAAGTTTTCATAAATCTGACTTCACCACTGAATTCCTGGTGAAATTCTAGCCCAAAACCATACTCCACATGTCCCCCTTCCCATTTAAAGAAATTAATTTGTTTCCAAGATGGCGGACTTTCTCATGACATGCACCAAAAAGTTCCCCCTAGACCTAACATATTACTACCATGACCAAGTGCTTCAATCTATACTCCCTTTCATTTTATAAGGAGTGGTCAGGGATGTGACACCCTAAAAGTTGAAAAGAAAAATTAATGAACGAACTAAAAATTGAAAAGATAAGGACTATTTCAACAACATTCCTCCACCATTCTGTTCTATCCTAAATACACTCTGTTTACTTGTTAATTTTCATTTGTTTCATGTCCTTTAACGTAACTCTGATGAATAAGCAATTTCTTCGGCACAAATGTAAGTCTTGTATTACTCGTAAAGTATAATTTGCTTTGCAGTTATTGATTTTAAAGGTAATTATATGTTAATTTGTAATCTGTCTATTTTATGAAAGAAATTCATTTTTAAGTTTATTGATGTTTGTATGCTTGTTGGTAGTCTCTTAATGTTATTTGTAGATTTTATTGAAAGTGACGAGGCAAACCACCTGCAAACTGAGGTTTGCAAAGCATATTATTTAAGTTGTTTAATAATAATAATAATAACAAATATAATAATAATAATAATAATAATAATAATGTCTATATTGAGAGGGCGTGTTTCGGCCTTGCGGGCCGTTCTTACAACAAACCCTTAAAAAACTAACTAACTAACTCTGTAGCCCTCTTAAACCTAAGGTTCATGGCTGCAGCAACACAGGCCTTCCATCTTTCCCTATCTTGAGCAAGATCTATATACTAAGAAAAAAAACATGTTACATGTTGACAATGGAGTAAGTTCACTTCCCATAAATTTACTGATAATGGGAAGTTCTTATTTGATTACATGCATTAATAAAACTAACTTATTTGCTCGTTGACTATTGTGAGGACCTGGATTGAATGAGTAATGTTGAATTGGTGTTTCATGTCCACCTTATGCACAGTAAAGACAAATTGGAAAAACAGATTTACTTCGCTTGTAATCTTTACATTTTTAAAAATTATTGCTTTCCTTCATTCTCCGTAAACTCCTATTTTGCCTCAGTAACAAATTCTGATGCTCATATTTTGAAATAATTATCTTGTTTCTATTGCTCGACAGTTACCTTTGACTAATTTTCTACATGTCTCTCTATGTACGAACCGAAACAACTAATCTTTGAGACTGAAAAAAGTATATGTATATTCTTGTCTTTGTTTATTTTGCATAACTCCATATTTCTTCGAATCTTCCATGTGCTCAACTTTGATGTGTCATTCATCACTCATCCTCATCGGAAATAGCCAAAACTGGCAGAAAACCAAATAAAATGAACCAAAGAAATCAATTGCATTTGATCGCAGATACGTATTAAAAAATTATTTTCATATACCTTTATGAATGATATAAGTGCACATGCATATGTAGTAACAGGTTTTATAATTGAGTTACTAAGGATCAGTTTTGCACTTTTGGATGTAAATTTGCATTTCAAAACATCTACAGGGTGTACCTTAGTTTCCACAACTTACTTTTGAAGTTGTTTTCCCACCTTTCCTCGTATTGTTGATTTTCTGTACTTCCAATTGGCTTGCTGGACGTGTTACTCGCTACGTTTTACAACACATATGTGGTTGGTTTTATGTCATTTTTCACAAAATATGTGTGTTCCTGGCAACACTGGTATCCTCCCTTTTTACGACACGTCACAGATGCGATGAGTAGTTGTGGGTTGCAGGCGTGCAGGCGGCCAAACGGGCTTCTTGAATGTTTATAGCGCCGAAATAACACAATAACAACAAAAATGTTACTGAGAATAGTTTTTGGTTTTGATGCCCTCTGGACGTTTATCTTGTCCATGGGCATTTTTTTATATTATATGATATGTGTGTGTGTGTGTCTGTGTTTGTGTGTATATACATGTATTTTAAAATCCTTACATTATTATATATCTATAATTAGACAGAAAATGAAGCATCAGTGATTACCATGAATCTGGCAAGGTTGCATCTGTACTGAAGCTAAAAATTAACTTTTTCCAAGGGCTCGTAGCGTCGAAACGGGGCGTCAACGAGCGAAACGTCCCGAAGGAAGGTTGTTCGTCTTCATGCCCTCTACGCGCTGTGATTATTGTCGGTGTTGTATGTTTGATAATTCTTCAATTTTTTATGAATAATTTATTTAAAACTTTATGTGCAATTTTATATTTAAAAAAATCGATTCAACCATCCTCAAACCCACCCAGCTTCAATATAATATGGCATCTGACAAACTAACCTAACCGTTCCCAACAAGAATCACACAGGAAGGAAGCAAAATCCGAGGAGGTCATAATAAATGTCTATATAAAGGATATCGACTACAAAAAGTCTATCTACGGCTATATGAAAGGATCGTTATGAACGATAATAAAAGAATAGCATCAATCAATCATCTTTCACAACACGAAAAGAAGAAAACAAAAATTGCTCCGTAACAGCCCCGATATACTGTTACCCGTTCCTGGTGTTCCCACTAAAAGTACAAAAAACCATGGTATATGCCCCTGTGCGTACCAGCCCATGAAGGGCATTGGCGTACCAACCGACTGCCGGTCTCCCTCCCACGCTTCCCTTCATCACCTCTACATGTAGATCTGCAACCAGGATTGGAATAGTCGGGGGGTCAGCCCCAGCCGTTGTAAGTTTACGCGAACACATTACGCCCACCCGGGATCGAACCCATGCCTTCCCGCAGCCGCCGTCCAAAGCAAGGTGCCTTAGACCGCACAGCCACGGAGGAAGGTCCTGGTATATACACAAGCTTAGAATTTACGACAACTTAATCAGAACATCCGAACTTTTTAATGATCACTTCAGCTTATGATCAATCATCCCACCTCATCCCACCACGTAATTTAATCATTTATGTTTCCCTCCTCGCCCACCGTGTACACTCACCGACAATAAAAAATGGACATCCATAAATATTGGATTCCCTGCAATGCGTGTTGCCCAGTTCTACTGCGATCGGCCGACTTCAGTAGCAAATTTTTAATAGGATGTTCAGCTTTCGCCGTAGAGTTAGGCAACACACAACACATTATTATTGCTGATGACTGTACATTAGTCTGTATTTAAGAAGACTAAAAAAAATATGCCATTGTTATAATTTAAAATGCAGTGTTACAAATCGTGTATAAATTGCACAAGAACATTAAAAAATCTAAGTATAAAAGTACTTACCAAATATCAGGTACATATCTACGGTGGGAGTACAGGGTGCTGAAGCCCCCACGGAAATTCTACAAATATCTGATAGTGTAGTGGTAATTTTACTCCATTAGCAGGATAATGTGCAAGTTATAATATGCTGAGAAATTCGTCTTCAGGATTTCCAACTCCCAACTTTTTTGTCCTTGGGTGGTGGCTGCTGCTGCTGCTAAACTTACTTACTTTGCTTGATTTAGCTCGGGGAACCAATTTCTCCTTGCGTTCTAACTTGCAGGGTGGAAACTCTGAGTGCTACTGACTCATTGTAAATTCTTAATGCTTATATATTCGCTTCTACCAACAATTATTATCCTGGTAACTTTCCTTCATTGTTGTCAACAATTGTTGCTCTGGTGTAATATACACAAATCTTTGAATCTAAACAATACTACCAACAAATATTATCCTAGTAACTTTCAAGCAGAGTTGGCAACAGTTGTTGATATGATATAATATGCTCACACCTTTGAATTAAATAACACTGGTCTACATATGAAAAAAAGATTTCTGCTGACTTAGATATTTTAACTGATTCTATATAATTTGAGGTCGCTGATTCCAAATATGTGGTCAGAAAAAGTGTATCACGTCACAATTTTTCACAAATCACATTTGAAAATTTTCACAATATTATAATACTGGCCTAAACTCCAACAATTTTCCATATAGATATCTGCACATAATGAAATTATAGGACTATACATAAGGTGGCGGAGCTGATAACAGGTATTAAGTTGCATTGTTTGACAAGTCACATTTCAAAATTTCCAGAAAATTATATCCGGCTACATTCCAACAGCACTTGCAAAGAGAATGCGACGTAGTTAGATGTCCATGCAGAGTATCACGTCACGTTGTTTAACAAACGTACGTTTCTATTTTCTCAATAGGGAGTTCTTAATGGACAAAAAGTTTAGGTAATTCCGGCAAATTGATCAATTTGTTTCACGAGCACATACAGTCAACACCTGATGCCTGTACTTATGCTAAACTTAACATACACCACAGAATAGCACAACATGCATACCTACTTAGGCAAAATTTTTCGTTTCTTTGATTTTCTGGAGTACGTGGCCTCAGGAACGTCACGCTGCAAGCACCAGCAATAGTCGGCCATAATGTTTTGGTTCCATCTCCTCTGATATCGGTGCTGCATGGTTTTTATGTCTTGGTGGAAGCGTTCGCCCTGTTCTTCACTTACGGCACCAAGATTGGACGGAAATACATCTAAGTGGCTGTGCAGCAAGTGAAGCTTGACACTTATATTTACTCCTTTTGAAACGTCACCAACAAATTTTCAACTAGAACCTCGTAGTTGTGCGCCCTGAAGTTTCCAAGAAAGTTTGTATTGTCATCAGAAAAGGCACACCATGCATCTTTCTCTGTGCGGTTCATTGTTTGTAAGAATTCTTCATCTTTCATTAGCATCCTTATCTGAGGACCATCAAAAATACCTGTTTTTACTTTCTCAGGCGTCAATGCAGGAAATTTTGAGCAAATGTATTTAAAGCAAGCCCCATTCTTATCCACAACTTTTACATACTGCTTCATTAATTCCAATTTAATGTGCAGTGGAGGAAGTAACACTTCCTTAGGATCAACAAGCGGCTTGTTCAGGATGTTTTTCGCCCCGACTTCAAAGCTTTTCCTGGCAGGCCACAGTCTTCGTACCTAATGTTCGTTCCTTGCTCGACTGTCCCATAAATACAAAAAGCATGGATATTTCGTAAAACCTGCTTGTTGACCAAGTAACATTGAAATGACCTTGAGATCTCGGCACACAAGTCAACTGTCATTTGCATACTTTTTTTTCTTTGGAAGCAGTTCTTTCATTGTTTCGTAGCTTTTCTTCAAATGTACGGAGTGGCCAACAGGAATGGATGCTAACTTATTGCCATTATGCATCAACACACACTTCAAACTCCTCTTGCTATATAAAAAAAAGCCTCCATTCTTCTGCATTATACGTACATCCCATAGCTTCAATTAGTCCCTTCACATCTGTACAATAGACATATTCTTCGTCACTTTGAAAATATCTTAATAGATGCCTATCTCTGTCCAGATACATGAAAGTTGTTCCAGACGCTAACATATTTATTTCCGTCTTTTCTACACAGGTCCTGCATACTTTATGAGGTGCCCAGGATTTATCTTGGTCACCCAATTTAATTCCGAAATATGCACTATATGCTTTCCTTACAAAGTTAGTAATATTTGTTCTTTGTTTTGAGGTTAACAATGTTCGAATAACTGATTTAAATAATAATCATTATAATATTCCATGTGCTGCCATCTTCTGACCTCTTTACGGACTACGTTGTTTCATTGCTCTAAATATACATCCCTAATATTAGATAACTTTCTATTTTCCTCCGAAACCTGACGTGATAGGAAAAAACGGATTTCGGTTTTGGATTTACCACCCTCGAAGTACTAAAGAACAACCATCAGCCTCCAGTCAGCAAAATGGACGTAGACCAGTGTAATCATAGGTGTTGCTAGATCGAAGAAATCCATGGGTAAATGTCTGTTATATCGGAGACACATTTCTTCATTTTTACAGAAGAAACTATTTACGGAAATGAGTTTCTGTAGCATTTTGAAAGTTCGTGGAGGTATTTTCTCACCGTAGAATGCTGCACAACTAGAAATAAGCACTTTTGATATAATAAACTTGCATTTTGTGCAAAGCGACATTATGCCGTTGTTTCCATTATGTACTGCAGATGGCGTGAGCGTCGAAAGTCACGCGGTCAAAACCTGCCTTTTTTTTACGAGATTTTTTTCAAACTATGCTTACCTAACCTAACCTAATCTTGCCGGAAATGGTTCGTGGGGCTATCGTGAATGGTTTTTGGGGCTATCCGTCAATGGTTCGTGGGGCTATCATGAATGGTTTTTTTGGGGCTATCGTGAATGGTTTTTGGGGCTATCCGTCAATGGTTTGTGATGACATAATGAACACGAAAGTAGGTATTTTTCGGTTAAGAAGGTTGAAACACTGCATACCCACTCCAAATCGACAAAACACAAGCACGACGCGCGATGATCCACAGCTGTGCACTCCATATTGTATGTTCCGCAATGGAAGAAAGGAACCAAAAGAATTACTCGTAATGTGAAAAATCGATGTTATTTTCGTGTAAAAAGCATAATGGCACCTTGAACTATGTTCCGCAATACATAATTGATAAGTACGAACCATCCGAAACACAAAATATCCGATTTTAATGTGTCTCCGATATAACAGACATTTACCAATCCATGAGTAGTACTTTCCAACAATTTAAGAACAAATCCATAAACCTAGGACTTGTAATAAATGCACAAAGAAACAAAGTAATTAAAATGTACAACTGATGTAGGTAACGTAAAGGATTTGGTAGTAAATGACGAACCACAAAATTTTAGGGAAATTACAAACGAAACTAATTTATACTGCTACTAAGAATCGCTTTATTCATAAAAAAAAACACTGTAAAAAATTTGGAAATGACCAAGATGACGGAAAATGTTTGGAAATGCAAACAAGAGTTGTCGAAGTTTCTCTATTAATCACTGGAAACGAGTCTATCCATAATATCCGTAAGGGTTCCCATAGCCATAGGCGCTGTTAGCACCGTATCCGCCATAGCCGCTGTTAGCACCGTATCCGCCATATCCGCCATGGTATGGATAACCTGTAAATTGAGAATTAAATCAAATTTAAACTTTACATAAATATACCATTATGAAAATGTACAGCAAGACATCAGAATTAATGGTACTAACATGTAGAAAAAATGCTTTAGAGGGGAATTTTGATTATGCATTATAGCAACAAATTAAAATTAAAATTTACAAGATGAAATCAAAATTGAACTTTATAAGAAGAAATCAGAATTAAAGTTTATAAGAAGAAATCAGAATTAAATTTTATAAGAAATAATCAGAATTAAATTTTATAAGAAGAAATCAGAGTTAAACTTTATAAGAAGAAATCAGAATTAAACTTTATCAGAAGAAATCAGAATTAAATTTTATAAGAAGTAATCAGAATTAAATTTTGTAAGAAGTAATCAGAATTAAATTTTATAAGAAGAAATCAGAATTAAATTTTATAAGAAGTAATCAGAATTAAATTTTATAAAAAGAAATCAGAATTAAAGTTGATAAGAAAAAATCAGAATTAAATTTTATAATAAGTAATGAGAATTAAATTTTATAAGAAGAAATCAGAATTAAAGTTTATAAGAAGAAATCAGAATTACATTTTATAAGAAGTAATCACAATTAAATTTTATAAGAAGAAATCAGAATTAAACTTTATAAGAAGAAATCAGAATTAAACTTTATAAGAAGAAATCAGAATTAAACTTTATAAGAAGAAATCAAAATTAAACTTTATAAGAAGAATTCAGAATTAAACTTTATGAGAAGAAATCAGAATTAAACTTTATGAGAAGAAATCAGAATTAAATTTTATAAGGAGTTATCAGAATTAAACTTTCTTAGGAGAAATCAGAACTAACACTCATAACTAGAAATCAAAATTAACCTTTAGAGAAGAAAAAAATGGAACTCCTTAACAACATTCTCAATAATCCTGTGTAGAAAGAAATCTGTACAAAAATTATACCAAGAAATAAGAATTAAACTTTATATCTATTCCTGTTTAGGTTATTATACGACGCTTTTCTACCTTTTATGTTAATCGCGACAATGAAGATGAATGATGGCCTGATTAAATGGAAGATGGAACAGACACAATGGCATCTATGTCCTTTAGCTTCGTAAAGTTTAGGTCAAAAAATCTAATTTAACATTATAACAAGAATCCATAATTATACTTTACGTTAATAAATCAGAATTATATATATCAAGAAATAAGCAGGAAGCCAGAGTTGAAATTTGTTTCTAATCGGTGTATCCTCAACTTTACTGATGCAAACAAATCTTGTAAGCTAACTTTTGGAACATCCCTCGTATATCGTTCTTTTCCTACGCTTATTGAAGATTTATTTTGCGCGTCAAAGGAGGGGCTGCTATGTAAATACTGAAACTCAAGTGGAGTATAGAGACTATGATAGTTAGAGCACATTGTCTAATTATAGCATTCGTTAATTGTTGGGAAGTGATTACGGTATGGTTACAAAGCGTGTAGCATAACGGACGACCTTGCAAAGCATCTTTAATTCAAGCTACCAAGAACTTGTATTATTAGCGACTTTAATGGATTTAAAGACGCTGATATTATCTGCACACATAACCCTGATATAAAAACAAAAGAAGTTTGAAACAAAGAGACATTTAACGTCACAATATATACAAATACAGACAAATATATACAGGGACTCCAGACTAACGTATACAAGAAACCCCTGTTCGATTCCCTTGGCGGCTAGGTTGTAGTAGGTATATTCTTATGTTAAACTAAGTTTTATTTAAGCTGACTTAATGCTCAGATAGGCGAATCTTGACCGGACCTACAGTTTAAAGTGTTATCCGGACAGAAGAGGAGTTCAGTGAGAGACTGCCGGAAATTAGAATTAAACTTTTCATCAGGAAATTAGAACTGAACTTTTTATCAAGAAATCGGAATTAAATTTTTTAGCAAGAAATCAGAATTAAACTTTATGTCAATAAATCAGAATTAAACTTTTTGTCAAGAAATCAGAACTAAACTTTTTGTAAAGAAATCAGAATTAAACTTTTTAGCAAGAAATCAGAATTAAACTTTTTAGCAAGAAATCAGAATTAAACTTTTTATCAATAAATCAGAATTAAACTTTTTATCAAGAAGCCAGAATTGAACTTTTTATCAAGAAATCAGAATTAAACTTTTTATCAAGAAGTCAGAATTGAACTTTTTATCAAGAAATCAGAATTAAACTTTTTAGCAAGAAATCAGAATTAAACTTTTTGCCAAGAAATCAGAATTAACCTTTTTAGCAAGAAATCAGAATTAAACTTTTTATCAAGAAATCAGAACTAAACTTTGTACAAAGAAATCAGAATTAGTAAACTTCTTGTCAAGAAATCAGAATTAAACTTTTTTACAAGAAATGAGAATTAAACTTTTTTTTATCAAGAAATCAGAATCAAACCTTTTTTTTTATCAAGAACTAAAGATCAACCTTTTTATCAAGAAATCAGGATTGTACTTTTTATCAAACTGCTCTAGCCCACCGCGAAATAGTACGTCCAAACCCCAAGAAATAGAGAATGAAAGATGAAAAGGAATTTGAAGATACAGGAAGAGCGAGAGATGAACCGAAAACTGGAGAAACCGAAGGAGAATGAGAGATGATGGGAGAGGAAGGACGACAAAGGGGAAGAAGAAACAAAGAACGCGGTAAGAAAAAGAGAGAGAACAGAATAATGATAAAATGAAGGAGAGAAAGAGAATAGCGAAAGGAAGAGAGATAGAAGGATAGATAGATAGAAAAAGAGATAGAAAGCAGAAGAGGAAAAGTAGGACAGACAGAGAAAATGGATAGAGAGAGAGAGAGAGTTGGATGAAGAGAGAAATAAGAAAATAGAGAATTATAAAACCATGATAACTACCAGAACGAAACTGGGTGCACTCCGTCGTCGCATCGTGAATACCACAACACACAAATAAGCAGGTCCAGGAATTTTAAATAAATTCCATTCCGGTCCAGGAGAGAAAATCAGCAAGCGTAAAAGGGTTCTGGACCGTAAAGTACCTTTTTATCCGTAAAGTATTTCAATTCGGTCCAGGAACAATTTTTCCAGATCAATTCAAATACTGTCCAGGAACTTAAACTTTTTTCCGGCTCAATTTAAATTCGGTCCGGAAACATTTTTTTCCCGAATCAATTTAAATACGGTCCAGGAACGTTTTCTCATTATACGCCAATTGGACCGAATTTAAATTGTGCGAGAAAGAAGCTTCTGGTCCTTCAGTGGAACCCAATACAACCCATTACAATTTTTTTCGGTCCTGGACCTTCATCAACCCTGCAAATAAGTCAAAGGGCCCGGGTTCGAATCTTGTATAAGCCACGGCTGTGCCACATGTCTAAAAACTTGCAAAAACTGGAAGTGTGTGTTCATCTTTACCGTAACGATCTGCAGTGTTACCTCCATAGCTTCCGCTTCCATAGTTGTTCTGAGGATACCCCTGATAGCCTTGGTATCCGTGGTATCCAGAATACCCGTGGTATCCAGGATAGCTGCCATAGCCGTAGCCAGGGTATCCATACCCTCTGTTGTAATAAGCTCCAGGAGAGGAATAGCCCAGGCCTGTCTGGGCAGCTGGTTCCAAAGTTTCTTCTTTAGCTGCGAGTGTAGCAGTGGCTACAACCAACAGAAGAAATAACTGAAAGTAGAGAATTTTTTGGTTGAGTCTAAAACTTATTCCCTAGCATTTATTAACCAGAAAGTTTATAAAAATTAAACACATTGACGCAACGCTTAGCTTAAGCGGGACTATACCGCAATTTAAGCAAGAAAGGATCGAAGAGGACTCAAACCCATATCTCTAACATATCGTACCATTACTTAGTTTCGGGATCTCCAAATCCCGGGATTCCCGGATATTAGGGATTATGTGCATTACTAATTACGGGTTCTAAGGGGTGATCCTTTCCGAAGACATCCAAACATCAACCTGTTTTCCACGTAGCACATCCTACACTACATATTGCAGACTAACGAAGCTCTGGCGTCTGGCCTCTGTGAAGTTTGTGTTCTGTAGTCCATGTTTATGATTTGTCCCTTCATTCATCTAATTATATCCTCATCTTCGCGATTAGCCAGAAGTGGGCAAGAGCGACGTAAAAAATCAAATCAACCAACCTAACCAATATGTGCCTCTACTGGGTGTCGAACCCAGGCCATCTTGATTACAAAGCGATGATGTTGTTAGTGATAGTTAAGAACAGAACCGGCCCTAATGTCCTCAATTTTAGTTAAGTCGCTTGCGTGTAGGGCGAAAATATGTGCTGATGTGGTCCTACTATAATACTAAATAAATCAATTTAGATCGATACAAGATCGAGATACAACGACGTCGACTTGTAATCTAGGGGTCACAGATTCGATACCTGGTTAAGGCACATAGATCGTCGGATCCCACTTTAAACTGCAGGTCTCGAATAGCCCATTGATTGCTCGATTTGCTCTATTTTACTTCGCTTTTTGAGCCACTTTTGGCTAATTTGCGAAGATGGGGATGAGTGATATGATAACATTGATGAAAGCACACTCGCAAATATCCATGCCCAGGCCGGGATTCGAACCCGGGACCCCAATCTGTGCATAAACTGGACTGGAAACAACTCCACGAAAATGTAGATACTGTTAAGTTTCTTCTTGTGTCGTCGTCGCCTTGTAATCAAAGAGTCCCGGGTTCCATACCCGGTGGAGGCCTATAGTGGTTGGGATCCCACTTCAAACTGTATGTCTAGTCCCGATTTGCTTATCTGTACATAAAGTGGACTTCAAGAAACAACAACTTGAAATTATCTTGAAATCTAGGGGAGACCGTGGTTAGTTACCCATAGGGGCAAGTTGACAAAGTCCATTTTATTCCCACCAGTCAAGAGTTGGCAACGTTGCAGGTTACTGTGCATATGTGTCATCTCTAGAACCAACTCACAACTAAGAAGTTGAGTGTCTTGTTCACAAAGTTTCTAGTGCATGACAAATAACATCAATTCTTACTTGCGATGTAAATTTTCTCAACTCTATATTCTTTCTCATGAGTTTTCAAAGTAAGCAAGCACATAGTTTATGGTCAGGCTATCCAGAAGACTATGGTCAATTGTACCGATACTACATTCGAATACTTTGTTAAACTGCAATGTTTAGCAGCGGCATGAGCAGAAAGTCCAATATGGCGATCGGGGTGAGTTGGCAATACTGTAGGCCTTCAATTAATTGTTTCATCAGAAACATCTTAGCATATACACACATTGTTTGTAATAATATATATTAGATTAGGATTATAGGACAGTATATTACATTTATATTTGTGATCTAACAATAAAAATAAACACTGGGTAAAAAATTCAGTAAACACTTTTGTAAACTTTTTTTTTTAGAGTTTGGAACATTTATGTCTCATGTTATACTGTTCATTTGAAAACATTTTTGTAATCTGTAATTTTTAAGTCAGTATATTGTTTAAAATAAGATATTCCAAACCATGCATGGGGTAGAATTACGCATATTGTCAACTGACCCCGCACGTATAGTCAACTCACCCCATATACTGGGTGAATTGACAATACTGACACGCTTCGGAAAAACAAGCAATAACTTCACAAGTTTTAGCATTATGGTGTAATAAGCAGAATTCTGAGTAGTCAAGGAAACTACAGGTACTGCTCGTAGCATTTCATCAATAGTAAACATGCTCAACTCACCCTACAGCAAGATTCATGCACATCATGTGACACTCGAGAAAATTCAAAAACATTACGAGCTAAAGTTTGTCTTACCTTCAGAGACATGTCGGCAGTTGCAATTTTCAGAGTACAATTCTGACAAAAGACTGTCTCGTACACACTCTGCCCCAGCCTTATATAGCGACAAGGAGTTGCATTGTTCATTGCAACAGGTTAACCAGAGCATTTCGTAAAAAAGAAGCAGACTGGGCGTCGAAGATTCACGAATTTTCTCAAGGACTCCAACCCGTATGCGGATGACCTGAAGATACAGGTAATTGTTTTATGGCGGGTTTTGGCTTTTGACGAGATGAAATATTTAGGAGTCACTGCCCACGCACGGAAGATGCTAATGGTGTCATGTTACATGCGATGCAATCGTGGTTCTCTTGTTAAAAGTTGGAAGCTTTTTTTGAGAGCAGAATGGTTGGATTGGTCCACGTGAACTAAATTAAATAAGCAACGCTTGTGTTCTCGTCGGACAGAATCCGTTACTGGTGAACAGTTCCTGTTTTGGTGGGTCTCTGTTACTGTAAGAGTTCATGACGTTTTAAGGGAGGCATGGGTGCCCACAGGGGGGTGGGGGGATTATGGCGCAGACTGCGGCATCGAGATTATTTTTGGGGGAATATTCCCACTTCAAATAATGTAAAATTCAACATTTATATATTTTTCCAATATATATGTAAAACATTTACACCTTAAATGCACCATATTTAATCCATTAGATGAGGAATATAAAGTATTTATGGGAATCCAAGGGAATTGTAAGGGGTAATATGTATTATTGGGGGGGATATCAGTGTTAAGTATTAGATTATTGCGGGTATTCTAGTTAGGGGGGGATTGAGCATTACATTCATTATCCAATTCTTGTGTATTACCACAGATATGTTAACTATCGTCTTAGACTGTTGCGTGTGGGGCTGAAAATTATTTGTTTTGGAGGAGACAATATCCACTCTTTAATAAATAGTTAAACTAAAATTCTCATGGAAAATTTGGTGGAAGGATTGAGTATTAATTTGATGGGGGAGATATGAAGCTCTTGATAAAGTGTTAAATGTTAAATTGTCAAGGGATTTCTGTAGTTGGGGGAGAGAGTTCGAATATTATATTTTGGGGACACTATTATACACTACATATTATAGCGATATGATATCGACACGTTTCTGGAGTGAACGTGCGAAAAGAGAACCTGGAAAATAGTAAACATTACGGGATCCTAAGAAAGTATTGACACCTCGCTAAATTAATATTCTTGAAAGCTTGCAAAGAAATGGATGGAAAAAATATTCTTGCTCGCAATGATGCAGTATGAAGATGAGTGTTTGGCGTTTTACTGAGGTGAGTGTGAAGTTATATACTGTAGCTGCATTACAAGACATGGACCATATTCTCGATATTTATTAATAACATCACTTTTTTAAAAAATATAACGCTTAGTGTTGGTATACTGCTTAATTCAGGTGCATCATTTGGGTGATGTACTTCTATTAGCAATATTATGGTATTATTTATTTTCTGTGTGTTGACTTTCAGTTATTTCGAAAATTAAAAAAAATGTGGTATGTTTAACGTGGTACTATATTCAAATAAACATAAATTGTTACAAGAGCAATTGCAGCTTTCCTGACGACGTGATTCGGACACGTAATTAAATACTTTATTGGGATTATGACATGATTTGGGGGGGATGAGCCATTGGCCTTGGGGGGCGATAGGCATCCCTGAAAGGAGGTGTCCTAGGGGGTGGAGCGTAGAGTGCCCCCCCTTGGCCCCGTCCTGGAATATAGAAAAATTGTCTATTTGTATCTATATTAGGTTTTTTTTCGTATATTTTTTCTACAGCCGAGATAGCTTGGAGTGAGCAACTTTGAACATCTCTTATAATACAGGTTAGTACTTGTTATTCAATATAAATATAATTGTCTACATGCTAAAAGTATGTGCGTAAATAATAGAGACGTTACGGGACGAAAATGCCGGCATCTGCGCCATGTCACACGCTATCTCGGCCCAGAGCCCCCTCTTGCCACCCCGTGCGCACGCCTATGATTGCTGTAAATGATACTCGGAAAACAGTATTATTTGTAATAAAATATAGGTACAATCTCACCATTCGAATTCCACTAACTTTTTCCAGATATCTCTCCCCCCCCCCATTCCCCTTCAGTGTGCTCAGACGTGCTTTGAAGAAACGAACAAGCGTGTCGAAAGAGAAGTTCTTGACTCCCGAGTCATTAGAGTCAAGAACGATGACTTTGTGTCTCGTGACGAACTCTCCCACCTTCCAACAGGACATTGGTTCCTCATCAATAAAACAACCTGCACTACAGCTTGATCCCAATAGCCCTGACATTTGTTTATTTTTACAACCCCACGTTCACTCACTTCGCGTCCCCCTGGCGGCAAAAACTGAAAGTTGTAAAATTCTATGCTTCCGTTTCTCATGCTCGCCAGATCCGGCTTCGAGACAGTGTTGCCAATAATGAAACTAAAGTTCTACCAACAGATGGCGCTGTTTTTTCTGATTAATTTAATACTAGGAGAACCAGGGATGAAAATAAAATTGAGGGAGAAATGAACAACAGATAATTTGCACAATACTTTTTTTACTTTAACGAAATTAAACATAGTTATTTGCGTATGAAAAACTATAAGATATAGATGATAAACAATACACCTTTGTATATAATGTAATACGTTTATAATATACTAAAATGAAGAAACATAACAACAGACACGATATTCTTTTTTTAATGTATGGAGCTGTTATTACGTGAAATTACGAAGAGTTGGTTTTGCTTGAAGAAAAGAGTAAGCAGAATAAATGAATGTTGTATAAACGTGTTATGTAGTGCGAAAAGAAGACTTTAGCACAAGATTTTTACATTGTACAGATAAATATAGCGCGTGTTAAGAAGAGAAATGCAGATACTAAAATTCCTTAAAATTAGAATACCTTTGTACAGTAAGGGTAGAACTTTTTATACTTTTGA
Source organism: Lepisma saccharinum (assembly GCF_977018435.1). Taxonomy (NCBI): domain Eukaryota; kingdom Metazoa; phylum Arthropoda; class Insecta; order Zygentoma; family Lepismatidae; genus Lepisma; species Lepisma saccharinum. The sequence goes on from NC_139241.1 coordinate 75,936,904, forward strand.
GTGGCACCTTGTGTATGATATGGAGTGTAATGTTCATATTTTCTTGTGTTTGGAGGGGGGTGCTGTAATAATTGTAACTCAACGTTATAATCAGATAGGCAAATCGGGAGAGGACCTATAGTTTAACGTAAGATTAGAATCAATGTGAAATGTGCCTTCACCGGGTATTGAACCCGTGACCCCTTGTTTACAAACCGTGTTGTAACGGACTAGAACAATCAAGGCTCAAAGTTAACTTAAAATGGAATTTTGACAGTTTCAAGCAATTTATTATAAATAATGCTGGCAGAGGATCTCTTGCCCCCAAAACATCACGTTTTCCTCCTTATTTACAAATTATTGATAAATGGCTTAGCCATTCTTCCACTTTTGACTAAACGCGAAAATGAGGATGAGTGATATGATAATATTTATGACGTGGCACTCACAAAGAACATCCATTCTCAGGCCGGGATTCGAACTCGGGACCCCTAACGTCGTAGCGCGCTGTGCTAACCACTCCACCACGGAGGCAGGCATATATTTACATTTCCCAACACTTTATTCGTCCAGAAAATTGGCCCAAAATTTCGTGAAAAATGTAAGTACCCAAGATTGGAGAGAAGTCGCGCAGTTGGCAACGCTGCTTAGCGAAGGGGGAGTTGCTCCCGTACGAGAAGAGGGGGGAAGCAGTATTTGCGCATTAACGAAAGACGAAACTGTCTAAGATCGTGGAGTCTGTGTCTCAGAATTTGTTTAACACGTTTTATTGAACTGCCAAGAGTACGCATGCTTCGTGATCTAACAATGCCTGTTCAGAGACTGATAACACTGGTCTACATATGAAAAAAATATTTCTGCTGACTTAGATATTTTAACTGATTCTATATAATTTGAGGTCGCTGATTCCAAATATGTAGTCAGAAAATGTGTATCACGTCACAATTTTTCACAAATCACATTTGAAAATTTTCACAATATTATAATACTGGGCTAAACTCCAACAATTTTTCATATAGATATCTGCACATAATGAAATTTCTTTTTCTGTTGACTTAGATATTTTAACTGATTCTATATAATTTGATGTCGCTGATTCCAAATATGTAGTCAGAAAATGTGTATCACGTCACAATTTTTCACAAATCACATTTGAAAATTTTCACAATATTATAATACTGGGCTAAACTCCAACAATTTTCCATATAGATATCTGCACATAATGAAATTTCTTTTTCTGCTGACTTACATATTATAACTGATTCTATATAATTTGAGGTCGCTGATTCCAAATATGTAGTCAGAAAAAGTGTATCACGTCACAATTTTTCACAAATCACATTTGAAAATTTTCACAATATTATAATACTGGGCTAAACTCCAACAATTTTCCATATAGATATCTGCACATAATGAAATTTCTTTTTCTGCTGACTTACATATTATAACTGATTCTATATAATTTGAGGTCGCTGATTCCAAATATGTAGTCAGAAAAAGTGTATCACGTCACAATTTTTCACAAATCACATTTGAAAATTTTCACAATATTATAATACTGGGCTAAACTCCAACAATTTTCCATATAGATATCTGCACATAATGAAATTATAGGACTATACATAAGGTGGCGGAGCTGATAACAGGTATTAAGTTGCATTGTTTGACAAGTCACATTTCAAAATTTTCAGAAAATTATATCCGGCTACATTCCAACAGCACTTGCAAAGAGAATGCGACGTAGTCAGATGTTCAATCAGAGTATCACGTCACGTTGTTTAACACACATACGTTTCTATTTTCTCAATAGGGAGTTCTTAATGAACAAAAAGTTTAGGTAATTCCGGCAAATTGATCAATTTGTTTCACGAGCACATACAGTCAGCACCTGATGCCTGTACTTATGCTAAACTTAACATACACCACAGAATAGCACAACATGCATACCTAACTTTTGAAACGTCACCAACAAATTTTCAACTAGAACCTCGTAGTTGTGCGCCCTGAAGTTTCCAAGAAAGTTTGTATTGACATCAGAAAATGCACAGCATACATCTTTCTTTGTGTGGTTAATTGTTTGTAAGAATTCTTCATCTTCCATTAGCATCCTTATCTGAGGACCATCAAAATACCTGCTTTTACTTTCTCATGCGTCAATGCAGGACATTTTGAGCAAATGTATTTAAAGCAAGCCCCATTCTTATCCAGAGCTTTTACATACTGCTTCATTAATTCCAACTTAATGTGCAGTGGAGCAAGTAACACTTCCTTAGGATCAACAAGCGGCTTGTTCTGGATGTTTTTCGCCCCGACTTCAAAGCTTTTCCTGGCAGGCCACAGTCTTCGTACCCGATGTTCGTTCCTTGCTCGACTGTCCCATAAATACAAAAAGCATGGATATTTCGTGAAACCTGCTTGTTGACCAAGTAACATTGAAATGACCTTGAGATCTTCACACACAAGCCAACTGTCATTTGCATACTTTTTTCTTTCGAAGCAGTTCTTTCATTGTTTCGTAGCTTTCCTTCAAATGTACGGAGTGGCCAACAGGAATGGATGCTAACTTATTGCCATTATGTATCAACACACACTTCAAACTCCTCTTGCTATCAATAAAAAGCCTCCATTCTTCTGCATTATACGTACATCCCATAGCTTCAATTAGTCCCTTCACATCTGTACAATACACATATTCTTCGTCCCTTTGAAAATATCTTAATACATGCCTATCTCTGTCCAGATACATGAAGGTTGTTCCAGACGCTAACATATTTCTTTCCTTCTTTTCTACACAGGTCCTGCATACTTTATGAGGTGCCCAGGATTTATCTTGGTCACCCAATTTAATCCCGAAATATGCACTATACGCTTTCCTTACTAAGTTAGTAATATTTGTCCTTTGTTTTGAGGTTAACAATGTTCGAATAACTGATTTAAATAATAATCACTATAATGTTCCATGTGCTGCCATCTTGTGACCTCTTTACGGACTACGTTGTTTCATTGCTCTAAATATACATCCCTAATATTAGATAATTTTCTATTTTCCTCCGAAACCTGACGTGATAGAAAAAAACGGATTTCGGTTTTGGATTTACCACCCTCGAATTACTAAAGAACAACCATCAGACTCCAGTCAGCAAAATGGACGTAGACCAGTGTAACCTTTCGTTTTCTGAATTGCACGTGTACACGGTTCCGTTTTCTGTTTATTATGACTAGAGAAAGAGGTTTAGGTTCAAAATTATGGCCGGAAAAGGGGAGAAAAGGTTCTGAAATTTTTTCTGAAAAATGCAAAAAAAAAAAGGTGTTGATAAAATGCCCTTATTCAATAGTAGATAGTAAATGTACCTTTGACTGCAATTCTGATTTCTTGACCAAACGACCGCCAAAACCTCAAAAACTCACTTTCTCTCCACGTTCCGCGCCTCATTTATTGCGCTGACGATGTTTCACGGCGCAAAAAAGCCGTGATGAGTGAAAGATGAGCTCTCATCCTCTCATCCTCTTATCCTCTCATCCTCTCATCCTCTCATCCTTGAAGGACCAAATGTTTGTAGATCGTGACCTTTGTAAACCTCTTTCTCGGGAACGATGTGGCACACACATACACACGCGCGCGCGTGTATCATTTTCACTCCACGTTCCGCGCCTCATTTATTGCGCTGACGATGTTTCACGGGCGCAGAAAAGCCGTGATGAGTGAAAGATGAACTCTCATCCTCTCACCCTTGAAGGATGAATGCACCTTATTGTAATTTTCCAAATCCCGGTCAAATGTTTGTATATCGTGACCTTTGTAAACCTCTCTCTCAGGAACGATGTGCCACACACACACACACACACACACACACACACACATACACACGCGCGCGCGTGTATTGTGACGCAAACAAACAAACAAAATAATAATTGTTGTTTTTTAGGATACCTGGCCCCTATAACCTCGCCAGGGTGCGTGGTGCCCAGCCAAAAAAGTAAAAGTTTTCTAATGGCTGCGGTTATCTACAACCGCACCTCTGTAGAGTTTCACGTGTTTTTTTTTTTCTCAAACCTCCATGAAACTCTACAGAGGACCTCCGTAATGCATGCAACGTGTACTAACGACTCTAGTGTTATTTGATGTTGTGATATTTTTGGATATAGAGTTTTATTGTGAGATATAGATAAAAATAATTATGTTTATTATAATATTTTCTTGGTGAAGATGGAGAATATGTGTGTGTTACAAATAAAGTTGCATGCTTTTTTTTTCTAGTGTGTGTATGTGTTTTTGATGTTTCGACAGCATCTGAAACGATAAAAAAAGAAAGAATTTTATTGTTAATTTTCACGTGTAAAAACAACAACAAATTTTGTGCAAATTCTGATTGTCTCGTGCTATAGTGCAAAAAAATATATTGTAACTGATAACTAATAAAATTGACATTTGTAACTGATCTGAACTAGTGAAATTCGTATTGTGCCATTGTAACTGATTGTGCTAGTACAAAAATTTCTTATTGTGCAAGAAAAGATGTTAAAAACTTGTTAAAACTGCTCTGTGACCCTCTCGTTCTTCACGTCGTAGGCGAAGGACTTCTCTGCAATCAGGATGACACTGCATAGGGTATCCTCGGGCAAGGCATCGTGGAACTCGCAGACGACCTTGATGTTGGTTCGATCGTTGACCACAACCTTCTTTCTCTTAGATGTGTTGATGACGGTCATAGGTCTCCGTGCTTTGAATTCGCTGGGCGTGTAGTACATGTCCACGCTTCCCTCGGTCACGCGTTTGTAAGCCGAGAACGCTTCGTAAAGTTTGAGGTAATCGTTTTTTGTCATGTCGAGGTTGTAATTCTCGCGCGGGAACACTTCGTTGCGTCCATTCTTGAGATAAATGTTCTTGATCTTGCAGTCGTCGAACTTGCTGGAATCTTTTTCCTGATTCTTGTCCCTCCCGGTCTGAAAGAGCACTACGACGAAATCTGGCATATCGAACTGTATGTTGTTGAACTGCGTCGTCACGTCGAATTCCATGTGACTTCCCGATGCCACCTTCTGTACGCACTGGTAACCGTGAAAGTGAATCGGCACCTGCGGACTTTTCAAGATCTCCGCTTTGTACTTGAGGGCGTAATTCGTTTCGTATTCCACCACCGGCATTCTCAATTCCATGCTCCGGATGACGCATTTTGCTGCTTCGGGTAAAGTGTTGGCTATCGGCGTGGTGCCGTCCGGACCCAAAGTAGCGTATCGCATCAGTGCGTTGTTGTCGTTGGCCGCTCTTCGAAACGTGATCCTCAGTCCTCCCTTCCACATGATCTCCTTGTAGTCCGAGAAGAAACCAGGCAGTAGACGCATGGGAAAGAGCACCGTGTGACTTCTCGTCGATATTTTGGTCCCGGCTTCGAATCCCCCGGCCTGGTAGTACGCTGCGTCTGTTTTGGATAATTTCAACGTTCCCACTGCCGTCGACGTGATGCCTGGATAATCTATTCTGTCGATGACGGTGTTGTGTTTCCTCACCTCCACCTGCGAGAACAGGTGAGGCACGAAGTTGTCCACGAGTATCAAGTTTGCTGCTGCGGGAAACGCGTCTCCGCTTTCCTTCTTCACCACGTCGAATTGAAGGTAGAGGTCCGCTCTGTGAGGATGAATGAACCCGTCGCCTACGTCCACGTCGTATTCGATCTCCCTGTTCGCTTCGTTCAGATTGGCGAACGTGCGACGGTTGGGAGGGAAAGATTGCAATTCGTAACTTTCGATTTGCTCCATTTTACATGTATGGTTATTTATTATATGTTGATCTCCACGATGGCCGTCGTAGTGGCACCTGCGAAATCCACCACCTCTCCTTTCTCGTTCGTCACCACCAACTCTATGTCGTCTATGCGGTTGCGACATACTGGAAAATAGATCGGCGAAGAGGGCGTGTACATGATCGGTTCCATGAACTCGGAACTTGGTTTGAAAGTGGCTATGATTCCCGTCTGCTTGTGACTTCCTAACAATCCGTCCGAAGATTTCGTGATCATACCTTCGGCCACGTTGCAGTGTATGTTCAGAGTCTCTATAGCCAAGAATTTAGGAATGTTGGTTGCTACGTGCTTGATGCCAGCTTCGAGTTTGGTGTCGTTCTCGAAACCTAAAAGTTCTCCCATGGTGCCCAGGTCCACGGTCTCCGTCGCGGATAGGATTTCCACTCTGTGAGTGACCGAATTTTGAGAAAGGTACGTGCCTTTGGGTAACTGAGCTTGCAAAGTGGAAAGATTGTATTGGCCTGGCGTGACGACGATGTGTTCGCTTCCGACGCTAATTTTGTTGTTGTGATGCGTAACATTAGGTATGAGGTACATGCTGTAGAATGCACGCAGAGCCACGGATTTAGGATAGACGATGTCGTCGTGCAGCGTGAGTTTCAAGATCGATGATTCGCTCGTGTGATGGAACACGCCCATCCTAGTGATGCTGTTTGAGGTTCCACAATGCTTTCTGGAAATCCTCGATCGTAGGGTTATTTATTTTAGAGAGAAACGCGAGCACGGAGAGGCAGAGATGACCACAGTTCACGTCTCCGAAATTTTGAATGCGTTCGTCGTTGTAGTATATAGAGGTTTTGCTCGTTTTCAGATAATGAATTAAATTTGTAGGCGGAACACCTCCGAAAGAATCGAAAACGAATGCTTTATCATCATTTTTGTGGTAACATATCCAATGCGTGCCTGGATTTTCTTGACCGTCCAAGTTGACTACTCCGCATTCTCTTCTTTTAACGCTTGAAGGTAACGAGTCGGACATGAAAACTCCTCTGAAGTGTTTGATTTGTAACGGTCCGATCAGAGATTCAATGTCTCGGTTGGTAAGTGCTGTTGTTTCTTTTTTTTAAACTTTTTCATCATGCCCTTGCCCCCTTTCTTCTCCATGGCCAGGTTGTGACGTTTCTGTTCTTCCAATTCCGCTTTGTTCTTCTTCGAGTCGATGACGGTTTTCGCGATGGCGGCACTTCCGCCGGCCAAACTTCCAACGGCCCCAAATGCTGCTAGGATGGCCGGGATGCTGAATATGAAACCTCCGATCTTTTGCTGTTTCCGCGAACGCTGCAATCTTTTCAATTGAGGTGTGCTGAGCAGCAATTTCATTCCGTGTCCTTTGCTCAAGCAAGAACGTTTCTTCTCGCGTTGTGTCTTGGTAAGTAACCCATCGAGGGCACCTAGATTTTTAAGATTGGAGTATGGTATCTGGTACACGACACCCTTGGGTTTCATGTTGATGCTCTATGTGTTATTTTTTCACGGTATGTTATTTATATATAAATGTTCTGAGATTTTTTTTCAATAGATGTTATTTTATATATACTCCGCGTAGCCCCGTTACACAAATTCTATTACATGCTTTGTTTTCTTACCAAGAAGTTCCTTTGTCCTCTTGTACACGATTCGAGTTTTGTTCTCGATTAAGATAGCTAGCTTCTCGTCGGATAACATGATAGCATATCGATCTGGTAAAAATAGACTGTATTGTCCGTTGAGCAACAGACACACCTTGGGACCATACTGGGTAGAAACGATTGAACCGGAAGTTATCGTGTAAGGTTTGTCGACTTCCAATTCCTGAATTTTTACATACTCGACTGACAAATTTAGCATTTGTTTTAATGCTTGGAGGTCACTTATTTTTTCAGTTGTCATATCGAAGAAGAGAAATTTTCAGTGTGTGTGTTAGAGAAATTTAATTTTTTTTCACGATGTGTGTTATTTATATATACCGAAGATTATTTTTTTTTTCACGATGTGTGTTATTTATATATATTTTTTTTCACGATTTGTATCGAAGATTTTTTTAACAGAGGAAGAAAGTTCGTGCTTCGGAGAACGCGATGATGTGCGTGATGATTTCTTCAGTTTCCTGTTTGGACTTACGCCAATCATCAGTATATCGTCTTCTTCCCTGCCTCGCCTCGTGCAATTCATCTAACCTATCGTTTAATTTTTCCCCTGCAGCCAAAAGCAGAATGTTGAGATCACCGCACCTCAGGCCGCTGATCTCCCGAAGATGGTCCTTGAGAACTATTTCGCATCCCATGCGAAATGCCGGCGTCGTTCTAGCTATGATCACAAGTTTATTAACATCTCCGTTAACTACCTTTTTTGAATATTTTAGATAGTAGTTCGTGCGGCAAATCAGTTATGCAAGCCATGTTGTTTTTTTTACTGTATGTTATTTATATACCCCACCCCAATTTTTGTTTTGTGTTCATGGCGATGGTGGTACCCAGTGCGGCGACCCGTTCACCCAACGATGCGTCTCTGCTCACGAACCTTTCGAAAGCCGCATGTTCCAATTTCTTGTCTGCTTCGTGACGTGCATCCAGATCCGTCTGCGTGGTGTTGTAGGCAATGTCGTGATCTTTGCATGCCGCGTCCAACGGATTCACACCCTTGTCTCCTCTCTCCAATCTTTTCTCGAGTTTGGTACCCGGTCCGCAGTACTGGTAGCCAGGTAAATGCATCTCAAAAGGTAACTTGTTGATGATGTCGTTCACGAGTCCCTTTCCTTCGGCAACGTTCCAAAATTTCGGAGGCAGCGTGTTGATGATTTTGATCAGGTAACCTATGCCCTTGTCGTCGTTCACGATGAAGTTGGAAAGTTTCGTGCTGATCATGTCCACGATGCCAACCTTCTCGTTGTAGAAATTACGGTTGCCTGCATTCTCTTCGCCGGCTATCACCAACAATCGGTCCACGAGCTTCCTCACGTCGTCCACCCAAACGAATTCTTTGGGTAACGTGTTGTAGCGTTTGACGCCGCTGCCTGTTTTGACCTGGTTCCAAATCGGTTTGATGAGATTCCTGTACTTCTCGCCGCTGCTCGATTTCACCCTATTCTGCGAGGCGTCGTTGTTCTGGTACAAGGCATCCGTCATGATCAGAATTTCCTTGTAACTTTGGTAATCTTCGTCGGTGTAATCTTTCGGCTGCTTTTTGGCGACGAGTTCCCACAGTCCCACCGTACCCGGATACCTGTTCCAACTATCCTTGTCGCCTAAATTGACTTTAATGTCGTTGCCTTCGAAGGTCACCTTCGATTTCCCAATCTTCCACACCACACCACCGCCTTCGTTGGTTTCCATGCTAGGATACAATCCGAACACTTCATCCTTGTCGAATTTCCCCGTACTCAGGTAGTCTCGTGCCAAAGGCCCCAACTCGATTTTATCCGAAGATGTGCTACCAATGGCTCGACGTCGTGCCGGTGCATCCTTCAGTTCGAACGGCGTCGAAGGAATGCTCGAAATGGGCGTGGGTACGGCGTAACTTTTAGCTGCGAGCGGTACGAGTTCGTTGATCAAATTTTTATTTTGTTCCGTGACACTTTTAATTTCTTTACCTAGACCGCTGATGGCATCGGTCACAGGTTGATCCTGACGTTTCTTCTCTTCGTAGAATCCACGATTCTCGGATTTCCAACCTTTGAAGCGTTTCGCGAGGTAATCGCGAAGCTTGAGATTTTCGTCTTCGATTTTTCGTTTCGTCATGACGTTATTTATACACGTCGTTTCTCACAACGTTGCAACGTTTAGAAAGTCGTTGATTTTGTTTCTGTATTTTCCGTCGTTGGGTTTCCTCGTCATGTCGATCGTCGCGAATCCGAAATCGTCACCGTTCCAGCAAGTAGAGCAGCAGCCTTCCGAAAATTGATTGTAGTTCATGTCTCCGCCTACGTAGTCATCGTACGCGTGCTTGAGGTTGGTGTGATCTTGACGAAACAAACATATGAAATTAGCGTTGTCGCGCACTAACTGTTTTGGAATTTTGGAAAACGTTTGAGCTAGGTAAAAACAATCCATTCCTTTGTGACGACCTTGCGTGAAAAAGTTGCGAATTTCATTTTGATTTTCCAGGATGGCGTCGTCGAACACAACAACTGAATTTTCACGACAATCGTCGAGTGGTTTTATTTCCGAGGCGAACGTTGCAATGTCCAGACCATCGTACAGTTTCATCAGTTGCTGGTATTTGGTTTGCTCCAAACTTTTCGAGAACACGTACAGGTGCCTGTTCTTCCAATCTAACCAATTCGGTGCGAGGAGAAAATTGTCCACGAGCAGTGTCGTTTTCCCACACCCCGAAGGACCTACGATCAGACAGCGGATGCTGTCGGGAAGCAACTCTCCGTTCTTTTTTTTTCTTGTTTGACTTTCCGGATCCGGTAGACGCTTCACCACGTTCCACGTACTCACAAGATCACTTCGTCCGCGTCGATCCAACTCTTTTCCGGAAGTCCCAGCCATTTGACAAACAGTTTGTCACCTTTCCTACGCAATACTTTCTCGATGAGGTACGTGTCGGGGTGTTTCGTTTTAGAGAGTTCCTCTTCGTAAAATCTTCCTTTCAAAATCTCGCCGCTACTATCTTTTATTATATACGTGTGTCGGTTTCCGGGTAAAACTCGAACCACCGTAAAAAGTTCCGTGCTCCAATTTTTTGTGAATCCCTTCTCGAAGGTGCGTTTGAATTTGCTGATCCTCACCCGGTCTCCAATTTTGTATTTAGTTTTTTTTGTCGTGGGTGTGTACTTTGGACAGTAAACTGTAGAAATTAAACGCTGCTCGTCAGATTTCGTAACGTCAGCTGGCTTCATGCCTATCGTTCTGTGTACCGTATCATTATAGGTGTCGACGAGTTCCGGCAGGATGTCGACCCATTTGTAATTTCCCCGAAGCGTGAATCGTTTCCACATGTGTGTTTTCAAGGTTCGATTGAATCTTTCCACGATGCTGGCTTTGATGTGACTGAAGGTCGAATAATGTTGAATCTTGTGTTTTTGAATAAACTTTTGGAATACGGCGTTGTAAAATTCCTTCCCCTTGTCTGTTTGCAGAAACCGTGGTCGTCTGCCGCCGCTTTCGCGAAAAATTAATTTGAATGCTTCCGTGACGCATGTTCCCGTTTTGGCTTTCAAAGGTAGAGCCCATGCGAATTTCGAAAACGTGTCTATGACGGTGAGAAGGTACTTGTTGCCCTTGTTCAATTTATGTACGTTTTTCAAATTGCCGCTACTCATCTCCACGAGGTCACTTTGCCAGAGGTCGTCGATGCCCTTGGTTACCACAGCCAAACGTTCGTAGTTACGGCGTGCAGGTTTATGCAATTCTTCGACGATGGCTTGCCTAGACATTTTTTTTAGAGATTACGTTTCAAGAGAAGCACAAGCGTGATGGGATTCAAAGAGGGTGGCACTTCGCTCGTGTTTTGAATGATCAGCTTATCGCCGGCACTCACGTCGAAAACGGTAAGATCTTCGTCTTCGTGTATTTCATATATGTTGCGCGTTTCGTTCCAACGTGCCAGAGGAATGTTTCCTGCTTTCTGGACACCACGATTCGATATCAAGGTCATGGTGGGAACGCTAGCTTTTCTACCGTGAGACCAGTACGAAAATTCGTTTATCTGAATCGTGCCATCGAGGAGAAACTTGTAGTACGGATGATAAGGATGCAACATGTACAGTTTGTTACCTTCGACGAACGTGGAGATTCTCTGTTGATTGGGTACGCTGTTGATTTCGATGGCTTGCAGAGAATGCAGTTTAGCGAATTTAGTGTCGACGCCGAGCAGATTACTGTGAACTTGTCCGAGTTTATTTTCGATGGGCAGCAAATGCTCGACTATGGTATCTGTTACGGCAGAAAACGACGGTTTGATTTTCACTTCCACGTTCAACTGCTTGTAGTTTTCGTTGAGTTCTTGCAACTTGGCACCGAAAGAAGTCAGTGTCGATTCCTGCGTGGATTCCAGCACTCCGACGTGATCTCTGATGTTGACGACGATGTTCTGAAGGTTCTCGACTTGATTCAATTTCGAGCTCTTCTCGGTAAGATCGTTCACGATGATTCGCATCTCTGTAAACTGCGTGTGAAGATCGGCGACGCTCTGCGAAGTGGGCAGCGTCGACACCCGCGAACTGATTTCGTCTCGAATCTGTTCCACGTTCGCCGTTTCCGTTTCCAGTCGTTTCAGCATTCGAGATATGTTCCTTTTCAAAGCGTGCAATTCTTTGGAGGTGGGGAGATTGGCCACCCTACTCTCGAGATCGCTCAATGAACTTTTGATGTCGCTCGATTCGGATAGTGCCGTCACCGCCGTTTTCAATTTTTCCAAATCTTCGCTCGAAGGCACGCTCGTCCGTAACGATTCCAAGTCACCCTGTATGTTGTCCAGTACGTGATGAAAATGAGCAAGATTGGATTCGACGTTTAAATTTTCTAAATATTCGATTTTATGCTGAACCGTGCTCAACGTGTCTTGAATGCTCGTCAACGCTCTCGCTTCAGCGTGAATATTTTTAATTTCTTCGTTGATCAATTCCAAGGACCCCTGAAGCGTAGCGATGGTGGTTTGAATGTGTTCGAAATCTTGATAGGCCTCCAATTGAATTTTTATGTTCGCGACGCTTTTACCGATGACCTGCAGTTCGTCCGACGATGGTAGGTTCGTCATGGTATCTTCCAAAGTCTGTAACTTGGATTTAATTTCTTCCAACGTGCTGGTGAATTCTTCTTGTAATTTGGAAACGACGAGATGCAAGCGTTCTACATCAATATCGTTCACCACGGTTTGAAGTTCGGAGAAATTCTTTTCGATTGCGGAAGTTCGTTCTTCGATTTCGAGTTTCAATTTTTCCAAATCTTCATTTTTCGATTGAAATTGCTGTAATTTGGCCAAATCATTTTGAAGCGAATCCACGCTCAACTGTATATTTTGAACGTTGTCGTAAGAAGGTACGTCGACATAATTTTTTATCAGCGTCTTCAGTTCGGAATCGATTTTCAGAATGGGGTCGAGACATTGCGTTTGGAGCGTAGCGATTTCCGACTCTAAACTTTTGTTTAAGGTTTCCTGCAAAGCGATCAAATCGGTCCTCAACTTCTTAACTCGAATGTCCAACATGAGAATCTCTTCTGCGTGGTCTACACGCTTGGTGTTGCCGAAAATGTCGTTAGGCATTTTTTGGTTAACGGTTATTTATAATAGGATAGACGATTCGTAATTCTACGAAGAGAGGAATAAGTTTGTCGTAATCTCCGAGGAGTTCCATGTAAAGATAATCTCCTGCAGACACATCGTACGTAATGTTAGAAAGCATCTTGTCGTGTTTAATTCGAAAAATGTTCTTGCCGGTAGAAATTTTGATTTCGCCTGCGTTTTCCGGATTCACGGTGATTTGAAGTTTTCCGTCGATCGGAATTTCGTAGAAATGTAAATTGTTATTAAAAACATAAAACATCTTGCCCACATCGTCATTCAGTTTCGTCCAAATGCTGTTGAGGTGAATGATCAACAGACCGTTGAGTTTAGGTAACACGGAAGGTAAGAGGTTATTGGAATTTGGTGGTGCACTTTCCATGTTGATCTGTTTCCGGAAACCAAAGAGATTCATTGTCCTTGTTAGTTATTTAAATTTTCTATATGCTGTGCCCCTTTGTAGATCGAATAAAGAGAAGAGAAGATTTTATCTGCGGCGATGCAATTCAAAGACTCGAACATGAAATTATGTCATTAGATCAGGATGAAGAAGAAAAAAAGTAAGAGTTGAATTTAATAAGCCTCGTTTAGAGCGAGCTTAACGACATAATAACAACTTCCAACTTTTCATCGCCCGAGGGCCCCTCTTTTCCTCCGTATGTTTTTGAAGAATGGCAAAAACACAGCGGACTTCATGGCTATGGGGTTACGGTTAACACACGTCACATTTATCGCTTCTATTGCAGTGGCCCCACTCTCTCGTGTGGATTTGACAATCGAGAACACGTAACTTGTTGTCTCTGGCATCCAATGCGACCTTGGTTACGCGCGTCGTGTACAATTCGTGTAATTTATTCGCAATGCGATGATCGGTGCTGAGTTGTCTTTTACCTTGAAACAGGCATTCTTTGTAGTCTTTCATGCTAAATTTGCTGGTACTTATTTTTCCTACCCCTTTCGCTTTCTTGATCTCTTTTTCTTCTGCAATCTTGACGCAGTACATTTTGGCACGAAGCCCCGCAAATTCGCTGATGTAATTACCAGCCGCTTCATCTTTGAACTTTCCTATGGTTATTTTATTTTCTGTCGAATGCAAGCGATGGCCTGATGGTAAGTTGCTAAAATCAAAAAGATGCTTCATCGAACTCAGATCATGTTCGAGGCTTGGTGTTTGGATTAGAAAAATGAAGCTATCCGTGTCAATGTAACATATTTGGATGTTATCTCCATAAAAGGGTTGAAACTGATCGTAGTACGATTGGTACATGTGCAATTTTGATAGTTCAAGGACGGTGGCACCTATGGCAATCGGCTTGTTGAGCATCACTTGCTTCTTGTTCTTCTCGACGAATACTAGATTCTCGTCGAAAATGGTGAAGTTTTTGAAATAGGGGGACGCGACAATTTTCTCAAATTTCTTTTCGTCCGTGACCAACGTTGCGTCGATGTAATTACGCACGTTCTCCATCGTCTTGCCGTAGATGGCGTTATTGAATAGTTTGTACAGATCCTTGTCTGCAGGCGATGTCGATTGCGCTCTGCGTTGCGTGTTCTCGGCTATGTAGGGTTCGAGCCACCTACTCTGTCGGAACTTCAATCCTCTATGTACTTTCTTCAGCTGCAAGCCGTGACTCACATAGAATTGGAGGAGTCGGTAGTGCAGAACGTAATTCCGCTTGTTCTCCATGCTTAGTATGAGTTTTGGCTCCGATCCTCCAGGTGGCTTCTCTTTGGAGGGGGCCAGGGCCAATCCATGATGTTTCTTGTGAAGTGTTTCGGGATAATCGAGATCCACTTCCAAGAAACAGCCCCATTCGTTATCTTCGCTCCAGTTGAGAAAATCCTCGCAGGAGAGTTCCTCTTCGGTCATCCACGCGTAGTCGCTGATGGGAAGACACTGGGACATGGAGTGGCCATACAGGTTGTTGACATCCCAGTAGACGATGTAGGTGTTGGGCTTCGATGCATCGTAACCAGGCGTATGAGGATTGTTTGCCTGAGCATGGCGTCGAGGACATTGGACGATGCCACCACGTATCGCACTCTCCATGAAGGCATACTGTTCCTTCTCTGCGATGAGACCCAGTTCCACGTTGGTGTATTTCATCATCGATTCCCAAGTCAATCCCGGCGTCGTGAAGAAATACGCAGGATCCAACTTGTAGATCGAGATGCATCTCTTGCGAAACGATTCGAAAATGTCCATCAGAAGTGTCACGTCCAATTTAAGATAGAGATCGTGATAATCACGAAAAGTTTGGCAATTGAAGGCCGTCCACACACTACGAGCGTGTTCGTAGTCCTCTTCGGAACAGACGTCCTCCGTGAGATGAGAATAAAATGCCTCCCGGGGTGGAAGTTCCGTCTCGTCAAATTTGTCGAAATCGTTGACGTACTCGTAGGGGTAGACACCCTTGCGACGCAACAGATTCAAATTCTCATCTCTCCCCGAAAAACACATTTGCTTGGTGGCCACAAGATCTTCGTCGCCAAGTTGAGATGCAAGGGTGGCCAGGCTGGAGGACAGGAAATTGTAAGAGTCCAGGATTCGCACTTCCACGCTTCCTCCTTCTTCGAGAGGGATCCACACTCTCACCACAATATACTTCTCGCTCGTTCTCGGGATGATGCTGATTCGAGTCGTGATGTTGTACAACTCCTTGACGAACAGATGCGTATCGTATTTTTCCGTGTAATGCAGAAACACGGCAACGAAATGCGACTCCTTAATTTTAAGATTGCACGAATTACAGATCGTGTTCAGGAATAATCCATTCTGGTGGTCGTGGTGTACGACCTTGTGATTTTCGGGGGTGAAAGCCTGGTTACACTCCGCGCATTTCGTTGCCGTGTCATGTCTCCGCTGTTGTTCCGTCGTGAGAGCAGGTGGAGAAACGTAAGAGCCTTTCAGGCTGGGTGCAAGTTCTCCCGCGCATTCCGCTATCTTCTTAACAAAATGTTTTGCCGCATCAGGTCCGCAATACAAGATGACATCATTTAATTTTTCTCCGTAGATGGAGAAACTGCAAGGCTCGTGGTGAAAAATTTGGATCGTGCTTGAGGTAGAGGGATCAGGGTCGCAAGACGTCATGGGAACTTGGAAGCTTTCAAAATCGGCATAAAGGACGACAGGATGGTGGAGAAGAGCCTGGTGTTTCTGAAATTTCATCTTGGTTCCGGGTTCCGGCATGACATCTTCGGGTTCTGCATTCACAGAGCCAAAACACTTGTGCTGTTCTTTCATCTTCTTTCCCACGCGAAAAATTCTCAAACACCGATCGCAAATTTCGATCTTATCGTGATGCTTGCTCATCTGTCTTCCTACTAATCGTGAGAAATTCCGTATCAAACTGTAACGACCATCTACAAGCAAGAGTCGAATTACATTATTCTGGCTTCTCGCAGGTCTTAACACACGAATGTTGTCGGAATCGTCAACCCCAAACACAGAAATATCGATATCTTCTCCTTTTTCCTCTCTATAGTTTTTTTCAAATTGATTGATCTCATTCAGAGGCACAGGATAGGAAATTCCTCGCATGATATTCTTGTATTTCCTCTCGTATCGTCTGTAATTGGACAGGCGTTCGGGGTTAACATTTATTAGCTGGGTGTAATGCGGCGATGACAGACCATAAGAAACTCTTCTGATCATTACTTTGTATGTTTAACACTGCATTTTGCTTTTTTTTTTTTGTTTTTGTTTTTTTGAGCACTGCGTAAGGGTTTGAAATTGCACACTCGAAGCTCTAACATGTGGCTGCGACCGCAAAGACTCCATCCACTTCCTCGACCTTCAAACGCTTCTTGTTTTTGTGTCAGATGCTCAAAAAGCCGTGTCACTATCTCGTCAAGATCCTCGTGATTGCCCTCATGTAAGCCTTCACACCCTACGTAAAAGCTGAAAGTGCTTGACTCGGACGAGACAACTTTCTCATACAGCAGGGTCAAGACGAGATGAATTTTAATTGCAACATTAACGAGGCAATCCCCTAGTTGATCAACTACCCGCGATTTCACATTGTCGAGGAAGGTACTCGAGTCACATTTTTCGTCACTTCCAGATTTATACGTCATGATGCGTGCGCTTTTATTCAAAGCACCCCATTCTTCTGCATCAGTGCAAGATTTCTTTGCCGGGGGGCGTCATCATGTTCCGGTAGACGACATTTTTTCAAATGCCTAGCAATATTAGGTTTCGAAATTAATTTTCCACAGTTACGACATGCCACTTTCCCGCAAAGACCGGAGGGACCTGCTTGCGGTTCCATTTTTTTCTCTGTTATTTATATATACAGAGAAATTTTTTGGGGTTGGTGGTGGTAGGGGAAAGCGCACTGAAACAGAAGGAAAAAAAATAGATCAAAAATGCTAGACAGTTTTTTTTCTTTCCACAAGTGCATATATATATATATTAGACGCGATCAGTGTGTGCACTGTTGTAGGAGGTGTGTGTCAATTTTTATGACTCCTCTGAATATGTGTGTGTGTGTCAGACGCAAAACAAAATAAATATATGATGAAAAAAAACACTTGAAAAACAACTTACCTTTCAAGAGAGATAGAGAGAGTTCAAAAAAACTTGTAGCTCACTAAAACTTCCACGATGATATATATGTATACTGCCAGACAAACAAATTAAAGAATACTGAACTGCCACAATTGACGTTCACCTTTCAAGAAAGATAGAGAGACTTCAAAATAAAACTTGTAGCCCACTAAAACTTCCACGATGATATATATGTATACTATCAGACAAACAATTAAGAATACTGAACTGCCACGATTGAGGTTCACTATGATAATGATGTACAAAAAGAGAAACTGGTGCGTTATATAGGAACCCCCCATCCCACGCGACCCCCTTGGTGAAAACACAATGAGCGCTATAGTCAATGTCCTAGCAATAAACCCCGTTGACAGTTCCACCTCATGCGTGTTTATCATGGTATTCGATCATTTTTTCCTCGCATCCTCTTACAGATTCGCTTCGGGCGGAAGCGGATGCGAGATAATTAGGTTCGGGGAGTTTGTTGCCGTTTGTGGTTGCCGAGGGTGGAGTCGTCCACTGCGGAAGCGGATGGCAATGAACCCCGTTGACAGTTCCACCTCATGCGTGTTTATCATGGTATTCGATCATTTTTTCCTCGCATCCTCTTACAGATTCGCTTCGGGCGGAAGCGGATGCGAGATAATTAGGTTCGGGGAGTTTGTTGCCGTTTGTTGCCGTTTGTGGTTGCCGAGGGTGGAGTCGTCCACTGCGGAAGCGAATGGCAATGAACCCCGTTGACAGTTCCACCTCATGCGTGTTTATCATGGTATTCGATCATTTTTTCCTCGCATCCTCTTACAGATTCGCTTCGGGCGGAAGCGGATGCGAGATAATTAGGTTCGGGGAGTTTGTTGCCGTTTGTGGTTGCCGAGGGTGGAGTCGTCCACTGCGGAAGCGGATGGCAATGAACGTGGAGAGAAAATGATACACGCGCGCGCGTGTGTGTGTGTGTGTTTATGTGTGTGTGTGTGTGGCACATCGTTCCTGAGAGAGAGGTTTACAAAGGTCACGATATACAAACATTTGACCGGGATTTGGAAAATTACAATAAGGTGCATTCATCCTTCAAGGGTGAGAGGATGAGAGTTCATCTTTCACTCATCACGGCTTTTCTGCGCCCGTGAAACATCGTCAGCGCAATAAATGAGGCGCGGAACGTGGAGAGAAAATGATACACGCGCGCGCGTGTGTATGTGTGTGCCACATCGTTCCCGAGAAAGAGGTTTACAAAGGTCACGATCTACAAACATTTGGTCCTTCAAGGATGAGAGGATGAGAGGATGAGAGGATGAGAGGATGAGAGGATGAGAGGATGAGAGGATGAGAGGATGAGAGCTCATCTTTCACTCATCACGGCTTTTTTGCGCCGTGAAACATCGTCAGCGCAATAAATGAGGCGCGGAACGTGGAGAGAAAGTGAGTTTTTGAGGTTTTGGCGGTCATTTGGTCAAGAAATCAGAATTGCAGTCAAAGGTACATTTACTATCTACTTTCAATGCTCTCTTTTTCTGCGCCTTCTGTATATAATTCGCGCGGACCGCGTAGAGAACTTTGGTTCTGCCGAATAGATTTTGTTGAAGTTTGTGTTTTCATTCGCGGGTTTTGCTACATTATCTTGGTAACTATTGGGGCTGCAATGATTATATTATACCATTCTATAGCTCCCGTTCTGCTCTACAAAATGAGACTATAGGATTTTTTATGTAGCTGCTCAAGAAGAGTGAAAATAATTTATTTTTCTGTCCGATTTTTTAACAAAATATGAAAGAAAGAAAATTGAAAATGTGCTGAAGCATCAAAGAGGGTGTAAAAAGGGGATAAATGTGCTAATCGCACGAAAAGGTGCAACAAAGTGTGTTCATTTTCTTGATTTCGTGTCCTAAAATACATATCGCAAACTATCTGTATGAAACAGCTATATTTTTGGAAAGATGCTGCACGTTAACTATTCCCTAACTACAGGCACGTATCCAGGTTCCTTTCGGGGGGGAATGAACAAATTTTTTTAAGGGGTATAGATAGAACCTCACAATCATATGTTTAAGATCAGTGGTGGCAATTTGGTTCCAAAACCAGAAGGGGGGGGTGCAAGGAAAGTTTTATTTCTCTTGTTAGACAAGGCTTAGGGTTAAGAGGCCATACTATGGAGGCAAAAAAATGGGGAGCAACTATCCCCTAAATCGTCATCACTGTTTAAGGCTGTGATTTTAATCAGAAAGTGAAATCACAACAGTTTTTACCACTCGACTCCTTAAGTTTCCATTAACCTTGTGTGCCGGAACCATCTTAGTATGTATGCTCGTCCATTTCTTCTCATCAGGTATCAAAACATCTGTGTACCAGGTAACCAAAAGTGTTTTTACGAAGCTGTTACACATGAACGGGATGGACAATCAATCTACTCGACAACACGAGATTCAAACTGGGTGCTGCGAACTGGACGCAGACAGTTCTCGAATATTTCTCTCTGATTCGAGCCACTAATGGGTCTTGTCCTCCCATGTTTGCAGCTCTTTTAAAAGATGAAACCCACCAAATTGTTCATATTCAGGCCTAAGCACTCGCAAGTGTTCAAAATTGTCTGTCACAGCAGGAAGTCTTCTATAGAATACAGATGGATTGTGAAACAATTAATGCACAGTGAAAAGCCTTCCGTTCCCAACACATCTAATGTTTCATCTCCCAATATGATCAAATCCTTACTCATTTAGGTATCTCCAGTGACGTGCCCAAGGGAGGATTGGTGGGGTCATAACCCCATTTGACACAACTCTTAAAAAAAGAACGTCAAAAACAGGAAAATATGGCCAAATGAGGACTGACCACCAAAAATAGTATGCGTAACTCCTCTACCTGCCGAAAATCGTTGGCACGCCACTCTTTATCTCGGACACATTTTTAAAAATTTACTTACCAGAAGTTTTTATAATTTCGTATTAGAGACTGAAGTAAAGCACCTTTAACATGATCAAATAAATCATGAACAAGTCCTTGAATTGAACGCTTAAAAGGAAATGATGTCATAGACAACGCCATTTTTCTCATTGGATCCAAGGTTCGGTCAAAGAATTTCTATTTAGGAATGGTTCTAATTAACGCATATTTATATCCTCAGTATATTCTAGAACGTTGCGCAGACAAACGATTTATAAATATTGCCAGTAGTTCGACTCCACTTATTCAAGAACATTCCCTCTCGCGCCTTCCAGAGGTTAAAAATTACAACGAATCTCTCTACGTGTGGCGATACCTTTGCTGTGCAGCTTCCAAATGCTGACACGTCTCTACATAGTGCTCAAGTTTGCTGCGACAATACTGAAAGCTCAAGAAAAGTTTACATGCAGTATTATCAACAACAGGGTTATAGAACATTCTCCGTCTTGCCATTATTCAAAAAGCAAAAATCCTAATTTTATCTAATGTAAACAGAAATATTTCCTGAAGGTGTGTGTGGGGGGGGGGGTTGGAGCCCCCTGATTCCTACCTTGAATACGCGCTATTAACAATAACAGGGTTATAGAACATTCTCCGTCTTTTCTCGATAATTATTTCGCTCAAATTATCATCACATTATTCAAGAAGCCTAAATCCTAATTTTATGTAGTGTAAACAGAAAAAAATCCTAAAGGGGTGGCTCGAGCCCTCTGATTTCCACCTTTTATGCGCACTATTAACAATAACAAGGATACCGAACATTCTCCGTATTGCCTCGATAATTATTTGTCTCCTTAAATTAGCGTCACATTATCTTATTTCACACCACAAGAAACCAAAAACCTCATTTTATCCAGTGTAAACCGAAAACTTTCGGGGGGGGCTCGAGCCCCCTAAGCCCCCTCCTTGGATACGTGCCTGCCTAACTATGACGATTAACTACGTGAAAACGCACCACAAGAAATAAATGGGAGAGAAACTGAGTATCATTTAGACATTCTCCGTTGAGCAAATGGCATATGTGTTGAAGTTCATGAATAAAAACACCAAAGTTATGATTTTTGTGAGACATTTCGAAAACACGACATATCTGAACCAAACACAACAAAACTCTTTTAGTTTTGGTGCCATTTCCAAGAACCACATGTCTATACCGATCATACTTTATGTGTAATGAGGGCGTCCCACATGTGCGTATCGGCTTGTAATCAAAGGGTCCCGGGTTCTATACCCGGCAGAGGCACATAGTGGTTCGGATCCCACTTTAAACTGTAGGTCCAGTCCGGGGCCTCCGAGATGCGTATACTTCGTATACGGGCCGCAACCTAATGACGTCAAAGGACTGATGACGTTAAAAGATTAGTCGTGTGTTTTGGCGAAATACATGTATTTGAATGAGAGATTTGTGCGATAAAGAGTTCCTGTAAATCTATTCATTTCAGAGTAAGAACAATAATTGATATCGCAAACTAAACATAATTGTCTCCTGATCAGTTACAAGTAAATGTATGCGTTTGTATGTAGTACAACATTCAATTAGATGTTAGTAAAAAAAAGGCTGTGTTCAATCAGTGCGATGTGTACGACATTTAGGAATTTGTAAACATAGCTGAATGGTAATATCAATTACATGAATGCCGACTTTGCAACTATTATATTACTTTATTTGACACGAAAAAATGTTGATTGTTATTTATGTGTCCATTTTATTGCTCATACGTTTTCTGAAATTGTGCAGTTTAAAGTGCAAGAGTCATGTCTTTAACACATTTTCTTTCCAGTCACAGTAAAGGATATTCACTTACTTCTTCATGCTATGTTCCAGTTTACAAGAATTATGTGCTTAAGATACTTGTGTCACCAGCATTTAAGGTATTTGGAAATGTAGACAAGTTGTAGACAAGTTGATAAAGTGAAAATTTACTATGTAAAGAATAACGATTAATACATTTGCATAGTCAGTCATTGTGATTTAATGTAACACATTTGATTGATTTACATTTATGCTCTGTGGAAAAGTAGGAGAGCGAGATATTATCTCAACCTGTTCTAAATATCACAAGCACAAGGAGAAAATATAATTATCAACTTATATGTCAGCGAATATTTGCATGACACGATTTCAGTACATGTCCAGGTACAGTTAGAAGTAAATTGTCGTTATTAGGGATGAATGAAACACGCTGATATATATTAAAACTTACGCCTTATCTTGAAAAATAACTTGGCTAACTTCTCTCTTGGTTTTTACCATTATCTAGCATGCTTACCAAAAAGGAATATAATTATAAGGACTTTAGAATACAATATTCTTTTAACAATAACCTCCTGATAGAGCATGAGGTTTATTGTATGCTCTTGCTTTTTGCTTTGGGCTTCTTAATTAGAGTAAGTTGCTAGCATGTTGCATTAACATTCTCAACGAGTTTCATTTTCCGTGTGATCGAAAATCCCCTTTCATAGGCTTGAATTACTGTTAGGTTATTTAAGATTGGTATTCTTATCATTTAGGCCTTGCGAATAGGTTAGGCTAGACGTTTGTTGCATTACCATTTGCACACTTTCTCTCTTTGCTTGCATGTTAAGATTTTGATGCGAAAAATGATCTTTTAAAAAAATGTAACTTGTGCATCCAAATATTTACCAGATTTCTAGAAAATTAAACATTTATCAAATTAGACACGGGAATTGAGTTTCGAAAGTTGGAAAGCTTATTTAATACGAAATTCTAATCTTACAAGTTCTTTCCTCAACCATCTGTAGGTAAACATTTACAAAATTATCTTGCATACATAACTTGGACAGTAAGTTCTCATTCCACAGCAATTTAATAGCAATTATATACTAACGACGATAATTCTTTAAGAACTTACAGTAAGTTCCAAATGTAGGACGAAATTTTATCTATATCGCCTTTTTTCCACTGGTAATTTGAAAAATAAAGGTACTTTATGCAGAACGATAAAGATTGGATTTTATTTTTATCAATATTATTTACGTATTTTCCAATGTCATATAACATTTGAAACGTTATTCAGGTGAAAGCAACGTTCTGAACGAATGAGAGAGGACTATTCACTCAGAAAACTAAATATTATACTCTTACAATGCACTTTGTTAAATGTTGTAAATGGACTATACTTGACTAATCCTGTGACGTCACGAAAGCTGGTGTGAGGCCCATACATAAGTATAAGTATCTCTCGGAGGCTCCGTCCAGTCCCGATTAGCCTTACTGTGCACAAAGTAGACTTAAAAACATCAACTCAATTAATCAATCAATTATGTGTAGTTGTATGTTTTGAAATCAGGAAAACACTTTATGCTCACCCTGTATTATTCGAAATCTTATAAGTGTTTACTTTGGACGTAAATCAGTACAAAACATGTAATGCTTAATAAACAATTTTATTACAAAAAAGTATGTGTATTACAGATGCATAATTCTTCATAACCACAGCCAGAAACGTACATTTTTATTCAAACATTTTTTTAAAATTAATGAAACGCTAAGAATCTTAAAGTAGCTCTCAGTAATATTAAATATTTGAGAAAATTTCAAGATAATACATGTGTTGAAAAAGTCTTATCGTAAAGAAAAAAAAAACAATTTTTAAGTATGTGCAAGTTTTGCCAAATTCACAAGTACAAAACGTTGTGATATATCCATAACAAAACATGTGCATTACATTAGGTTTATTTTGTGCAAATGTATACTTTTTTCAAACATTTAGCAGGTACTGATGTGAACACAACAATAAATTTCACGATTATAATCTACAATTTACATCTATACAATGATTAATAGTGCAGAAGTGATCAGTATTGTTACTATAGTGCTGACTGTTTTGTACACATTTTTATGTCCTACTTTAGATCTATTTATTATTTGATGTAATGCTTCAGGTCAGTGGTTCTTGTGCAATATATTTTTGGTGCTGTGCATGATATTACTGTACCATTTATATTATAAATATAATACTAGTAATAATCAATGTGCGAACATTATAAAAAGTGATGTAATGAAACTGGCCCTTTAGTAACATGGTGATTGTTAATGCTAAACGATGCAAGAATGTCATTGGAAAGTTAATGCGTCTTTTAATATAAAACGTCTATAACCTTTAGTAAGAACAAGCTTGTGCACGTATTCCACGTTGATCTATAAATAGATATCACATAACAGTGCAAAAATTTACATAAACCCGAAAACCCCAGTGTGATTCAACTGTGAATAAATACAAAATTTAGAAAGACAAGAAATGATAAATATAAACATAACTGACTGCTAGATTTAGGAATTTATGAATTATTTAAAGAAATGACAAAACATCAGACAATCCAAGCTAAAATTTTCAAGGGGAGTTTATATTTGTCAGAATACTAGCTGAATATATTTATTTAACCATTAGAAATGTGTAGCATGAATGATATTATTGTGCTAGAACATTGTGCTGCCATCTATGAGTGAGTTCTAAAGTGCATCGTTGCCGCGTAATACTCTAAAAAACCTCCCACAAGGAAATCAAAACTGCAAAAACAGTTTTCACTGAAAATCAATTCGTAAGCACGAAATTTCATTCCACACAAGAAAAAAACATCAAATTCTTTTTATTTACTAAAACTTCGATTTTGATGCCCAATTAGCTGCTTCCAAACAATTTTAACGTCAATAATCGGACATTTACAGGTAGAAAATCTCATAATATGGCACATGCAGCATTTCCGTTATTACGATTACGTTTCCGTTATTCAAATATACCTTTGCAACTTATTTTGAAATTAAGCGTAATAGATCTGAAGGCCAATATATTTCCCCTTACTTTATATTAGTCCCCGAAATACATTTTCTAATTTTGAAATATGGCACATGTTAAAATTATTTTTCGAACTTTCCACAGTTTTGTTGTGATTCTTAGTTCTAAATTTCATTCTACTGCAATGCATTAATTTGGAGTCAAGTTTGAATATTTTAATCTCAGTGAACATTTTCTTCAAATTAACATGTCAAGACTTGAATACACATGCTAAAACTATCCCTCAAAACAATAACATTGACACTAAAGAGACAAAAAATGTTTAAACTTAGTTTTTATGTGGATTCTATCTTACTTGGTGCGAACAAGCAATATTCTAAAAGTGAAAAAAATGCATGAAAGCAAAGTTATATGTAAAAATGCTTAAAGTGCTCTGTGATAAATAACCACTAACCTTTACACATATTTAAAACTGTATTGTTAATATTTAAATTAATCTTTGTGTTATGGAGTAATGTCTTCAGATCTTATGGTGTGTACTTTTAAAACATTTAATTTTGACATAAAACTACCGTTTCTATTCCCTATTGTCAAATACTAGGAGTTTTGGAAATCGGAATTCATAAGATTGTCGAATCCTGTTTTTTTTATCGTCCATAGAATCCAGGAAAGCCAGGGAAACCAATAGGACTACCATAGCCGAACATTCCCGGATAACCTAGAATAGAAAGGAAAATTTAAGCTCAGTTACTGATTAGTGCTCAAGTGTAAAAAAGTTAATAATTCAGTTACAAATTCAATGACAATACCTTGGAAGATATTAAATATGTAACGTAACAGATGAGGGGTTCGTTTCCCTGCGTTCCCTCCTCTGGATACGCCACATATGGCATTTGTTTTGCCATATTTCGACTCCATTCATGCAGACGAGTAAAACGAGTGGTCACACGATGGGTCTGCGACATGTCGTTTAAAATTTGTCACATGTGACCTTGAAGGTCAACTTTTGACCCGTAAGGCGTAGACCCCTCGAGTTTGTACTCGTTGAAAAGCTCTCGATGCGAGGGTTACAGATATGAAATCGAAAAGCTTATATCTTTACTCTACCGAAAGATATTAAAGATTAAGCACACTATGCTTTTCACCTCTTCCTTTTTTGACGCTTCTGATATGTAAAAATTGCCAAGGTGGGACTAGAAGCTGAAATCTGACGCTTGTATTGAGACAGACAACCTATTTGACAACAAAACTAGTTATATGACAGTCATATTGACTCGAGAAGAAGAAGCAAGTATCACTTTACATCTCACTCACCGATTCCATAGTTGATTGGAGGAAGACCATATCCCAAACCATAGCCGATACCAAATGAATCTGATCCCTTAATCGTCTCCTTCTTTTGCGCTCCTTGCTGCTGGGCAACGACGAGGGATGCGAAGATAACGAGAACAACGATTGTCTGCAACAATGGGAAATGGAAGTAATTGTTACACATGCCAATGCTAACCAAAAATTATATGTACCGCTCACATTCCGATAAATATACAGTTGTTAATATGAGTATTTTGTTTCTTATAATATTTCCACCAGGGGGGGGGGGAGACTACTGGCGTTCATGGCAATATATTGCATACATGAGTGTCATCAGAAATGTTTGTATACTCACGTCACTGATATAATATTAAATAATATGAATAATACAACTCTGAAATACACAAAGTGCCTCAGTATAACACCAGAAGACATGATAATATAACTGTAAGTACAGTTTTGAAATCTAACTCTTGGATGGACAAATTAATAACGCTACTGTGGGTAAATGTCCCAATGTGTAGAAATGAAATTCCACAAAAAATTATGCTAATTTAAGAGCAATTCCCTTTTATCTTTTTATTCCTGTTAATGCCTGGCTTATGTATTGAACATATTATTATAAGCCTCTTTTATGTAGCCAACGTTATCTGGAAAATAGTTTTACGCAGGTATGTAAGTACACGGTGTTGTATAAAGGTGTATATGTGTTCATAACACTTAAATAAATACGTACAATTCAATTTTGAGTTCAATAATAATCAAATTAAGTTGTTTATTACAAATTATCATGTTATTATAATTTAAAATAAGATTTTTTTGCTCAATGCACCGAATGAGCGAATGTAATAGAAATTTTAAAAAAATTATGGTGATTTTCAATTTAGTCACTAGATGGCAGAGCTATCAATATGCATTTATGTGAAGCAATAATAAAGTTTAGGGTTAAAATGTTACCTGACGTTATTTACTTAGTACGGAAAAAAAGTACTTGAATGCAAGCTTCAAAAATATTGAGAATGTTAACAAACGAATCACATTTTGAACAAATGAGCTGCGAATCTCATAGTTTTTTTTAGAATTATACTTTAGTTATTTAACTTTTAATGTATTATGATGTAAGTAAGTATCTTGTATGTCGGGTATTTTCTCTCCTACAATGAGATTAAAATTATCTTCAAGACAAACACCTATGCTTATACATTTATAATAAGTGATGTTCACAATAAGATGCTGTTTCAACACAAAAATATTGTATCTTGCCTATTTCAGTGCTTCCAAATGATAGGATAACGTTAAACTTACCAGACGGTACATCTTGAAGTTTCAGTCAGAACTGTAGGTGGCAGTAGTGTGAATGTGTGACGATACTGATGCAGCTTTGATGTTACGATCCCCTTTTATATCAATCCCGGACCTTGGTTTTCCTTTTGTTATGATCTGAATAATAGTAACAACGCATCATCCAGGAATATCCAGCGTCTTCAAAATAAAAACACCTTGAAATATCTTCTCGCTTCATGCTTAGCTTGTTTGAGAGACTATTAACGGTCAAGCTTGGCGCGTCATATCATACCGTGACCACATTCTACCGGAACTAAGATTATGCTGGTGTTGTCTTTTGGGAAATTACGTCGGTCGAATACATATTTTTCGTTTATGTTTGTTGTTTTTGCGTTTTGATTTGTTCACTGAGTTCACCAGTATCATGAATTTGATTTGGTTTATGTCTCTTTTCAGCCACTTTTGGCTATGGTTCTATAATGATTGAGACTTCTGTTCCTAGGCCAGTGCAACATTTTAGAAATCTTCATATCACAGTTTACCCTCATATGCCACAAGAAAAATCACAATACCTAATTCGGGTTCGAATCCCTGACCGGGCATGAGTGTTTTCTGTGGGTTCCTTTATCAATTTCTTCATAGCATCACCCTCATCGCCGCGATTAGCAAAAGTGGCAGAAAAAGCGACGTTAAATAAGAGCCCTATCAAATCTACATATTTTTCCTTTGAAAAGGATAGCTCCATGCAATGAGGGGGGTGAGATATGTAGCAGTGGTGTGCCCAAGAAGGTGTTGGTGTGGGTCATAAGTCCCCCTTAGGCCCAACAGTCCTAAAGAAGAACGTCAAAGACAGGAAAAGATGGCAAAATTAGGGCTGACTACTATGAAAATTATGCGTACCCCCTTTCGAAAATCCTGGGCACGCTATTGATGTAGAGTATTGTTATCCTGTTTTCTATTATGGCATATGAGAGTAAACTGTGACATGTTATCAGTATTGTAACGTGCGTTTAATGCATACTACAATTTTGGGTGTTGGTTTGGCAGGAAGTAACAGCCAGTCAAAATATATTTAATCTTGCCAGTTACTCAGCACTGGTATTTAAGATTAGAAACCTTCCTCCACGTGTGAAGGCTGGAACTCATAGATGGCAGTGACTTAGCATATCACTCAAAGGCAAGGCCTTGGTTATGATATGACAATGATGTCAATCACCAGCTGTCAATCGTGTAATGTCAATCATATGACATCATCATATGAACAGTTGTCAGTCATCAAGTGTCTATCATCTGATATCAAGTGATATCACCATATGTCAATCATGAAGTGCCAATCATATTATGTCACTGCTCTAGGTGTGACAAACATCCCGTGCAGATGTACCTAGAAGGTTACGCATCTGTGACTGACAAGGCCTTCCTCCTAGAATTAGAATTGTTTGCGAAGATAGCCACCAAAACCGGAAAGAGCATACTTCTGATTGACAGGCTGAGTAATTAGGCAAGGTCGACAATAAATTATAAATACTGAAGATTTGAGAGATGGTTATGTTGTGTGTGTCGAAACGCTGCTCGTGCTGTTACAATGTTGGAAGTTCAATGGTAAGGTCAGTGTTTGCTGGAGACTTAGATGCTCCCTTTTGTTATACAACTCAGCTGATATGATTGGGTTAGAACATAGCTTAGGATTAGGATATTAACAGCGAAATGTTGACGAATTACATGTTAATAAATCAATATTGTTTCGAATTGTGAGTGTCTCTAATGTTACCCTGATCCATTGCCCTCAAGAAATCTCTCTCTCTCTCTAGAAGAGCGGCGTTTCAGTATATTGCTTTAGATTCTATCGAGTATAACTACGGATAATAAGATGGGTAATACAGGGTGTCCCGAAAAATGTATACACACATTAACAAGAGTATGAGTTACATTCCAAGAAGGGTCCATGTTCTCTATGCAGATGATCCGGACAGGAGAGTGAAGTTTTGTCAGTGATACTTGGCAAAATCTGCGGAACATAAAGGGTACATATGAATACGCTCAAATATCCAAATAATTCTTGATGTTTGCGATTCCATTGTTTCGGGTTTTCAGCAGAACGGTCAACAGTTCGAAAATTGGCGTTTGACAAAGATAATTATCCATGTCTGTTGATTATTTCAAAATTTGAAAATGAAATGTATCGTAATGAACACTGATGTTATAATAACTCAAAATATGTGTACATTTTATTGGGACACCCTGTATTGGTTTTGAGACGTGCGTTATTGTTGAACTATGGTTATTATAGAACAATTCACGAGATATAAAACTTCTAGGACTTTCTAACACAAACATTAAAGTTAAATTCACTTTGATGCCTTTAAGTTTTGTGAGGATATTTTGAGGGTAAGACATCTTGAGAATTTTTTGGCGTAGCTTCAATCCGCTGTTAATATACAGACAATGAATCATAGCCATGTGATCAGGTGTCTGAAAATCACATGAGAAACAGAGCCGTGTTTACATATGTCACAATTCCCTCTCTTTGCAAATGTATATATCCTTCCTACACTCTGTCCCAACTATCTTTGGAGTAAGGTAACGAAACCAAGACTAAGCGCAAGAAGTGATGCGAGACGGCTCAACCAATGAGCATGTGAGAGGGGGATGGGATTGCGTGGAGGGTGGAACCATCGATTATTAAAATTTCTTTATACAGTAAAACCATGTTAATCCGGACTAATGGGGGATAAGTTGACCGGCTTAACGAAAGTCTTTAATAATTGAAATAACCTAAAAGAACAGTAGAAAGTGCATTAAAACTCCGTTAATAGCAACGAAACAGGTTTATTATGGTGTATTTAAAGGGCATAGGCCTAAATACACTATACAGTACAAAGTCTGCGGGAAACAGAATTTCATCAGTGGTTGACAGCCTTTTCTTTGGAAAGTTCTCTTGTTGACTTCTAGCCGCATTTAAAACCTTGCATTCTGCTTTTTTTTTTTGCCTATTTTTAATCCTTTTTCTTAAGACCATAACCCTCTTTTCAGAGGTCACGTGAGAATGCCTGAATATAAACAATTGTTCTAACTAACTAACTCTCTAGCCTTCTTAAACCCGAAGGTTCATGGCTGCAGCAACACAGGCCTTACATCTGTCCCTATCTTGAGCAAGATCTATATGCTCTTTTCCATCCCTACCGATTTCCCTTAGGTCCATCTCAACGTTGTCCCTCCATCTTCGTCTTGGCCTTCCTTCAGGTCTCTTACCATCAGTTTCCCAACAAGAATCCTGTGAACTCCTCTTTCCTCTCCCATTCGTGCCACATGATTTAATTATTCTAATAATATCTGGACATGAATACAAATTGTGTAGTTCTAAATTATGTAACCTTCTCCACTCACCTGTCTCCTCATCCCTTTTAGGTCCAAAGATTTTCCTAAGGATCTTATTTTCAAATACTCTCAATTTATGTTCCTCTTTCAATGTAAGGGACCAAGTTTCACATCCATATAATACTACAGGCAAAATTACTGTTTTGTATATTTTAACTTTTAGTTTCTTAGATATTAAACGAGAAGACAAAAGTTTATGAAGAGAGAAGTAACATGCATTTCCTGAATTAAGCCTACTTTTTATTTCCTCTTTAATATAATTTTCATTTGTTAATATTACTCCTAAGTATTTGAATTTGGAAACTGGTTCAAACGAGTTGTTATCAATAATTAGATTTTGATTATTACCTAACAGTTGGTTTCGGCCTTGAAGCATATATTTAGTTTTCTCTTTGTTAACTTCCAAACCTATGTCTTTAGCAGATTTGAAAAATATTTTAGCATTGTTCTTAATTGTATTTATATCATCCCCTAATAAGTCTACATCATCTGCATATGCTAACAACTGAGTCATACCATTAAATTTTAGTCCTTCGTTAGTTTCTTTTACCTTCCTAACAGCATATTCTAAGGCAAAATTAAAGAGCAATGGAGATAATGCATCTCCTTATTTTAACCCATCATGAATTGCAAATTTGTCAGACACATTAATAGCCACACGAATTTTACTTTCTGTTCCACTGGTGCATACTTTTATCATATTAACAAGCTTCTTAGGTATTCCAAACTCTAGCAATATATTATATAATTTATCTCTTTTGACCGAATCATATGCTTTTTTGAAATCATTGAATAGCTGATGGACATTTTGATTATTCATATTGCTGTTTCTTGACAATTGTTCTTCGTAAACATTTTGAATGCCAACAATTGATAGTCAAGTGGAAGGATATTGACGGCTGAAATCAAAATTCTTGTTTCTCAGTTCGCAGCCAGTGTGGCTACCGTAATGTAGTGTCGGTTTCTTTTCGTTTGATGCGTGTTTCCTTATATACGACTTCGGAACACATTTCTTGAAACTTTCTGTCGGGTTCATTGTTAAATGTATTGTTTAGTGATAAATTGGGCGATAGAGGGATTACCAGGGGAGACATGGCAATATTCGCAGGAAAGTTCATTTGGACAAATCAATTTTAATATTAATGTTTACAACAAAAACGCTATTATTATTATTTACATCTTTTATTTATTCAAATGTCAAAATCTATCAATTTACAACTTCCAGTGTAGACCTACCCGTAGAATCCACCGAAGAATGGATATCCATATCCTGAAAAATGAAGCATCAAATTAATAAATGTATTTGTAAGTGAATACAACTAGAAATTGTTGCATTTTAAACGGGAAATATACAAAACAGAATTAATTAAGATATTAGGTTTTGTCACACAGAAGATGAAAGTAGCAAAAGAAACAGACTAGGTAGGGACTCGAATAGGAGTCTCTGGCATACCATGCTAAAAAAAATCCCGATAACGGATATCCGTTTCCGATTCAATGGATAATGCGGATATCCGGATAATCCGAATATCCGAATAGTACTGATATCCGCATAATCCGAATATGCAGATACGTTGGATATCCGGATAGTACAGATTTCAAGAAAGTTTGTACTGTTAAATTCGAACATGATGAACAAAAGAATATGTGAATAGCCCGTAAAACGGATATAGATAAAACTGTCCGGATAATGCACACATTCGGATATCCGACCTCCCCGATGGCGCAGTGGTAGCTTCGTCGCCTTGTAATCAAGGGGTCCAGGGTTCGATTCCCGGTGGAGGCACATAGTGGTTCGGATCCCACTTTAAACTGTAGATCCAGTCCCGATTAGCCTTACTGTGCATAAAGTGGACTTAAAACAACCAATTAATCATTCGGATATCCGGAGATTTCGGATAATCCGAATATCACATTAATCCGGATATCGGATAATTATAATCCGAATACGATAAAATCCGGATATCGGATATTTGGACAATTCGTATAGCCTATCCGGAAAATTCGGATATACGGATATTTGAAATCCGGATAGAAAATTATCCAATATACGGATATAAAATTATCCGATATATGGATATTTGAAATCCGAATAGAAAATTATCCGATATACTGATATTTGAAATCCGAATAGAAAATTATCCGATATACTGATATTTGAAATCCGAATAGAAAATTATCTGATATACGGATATTTGAAATCTGGATAGAAAATTATCCGATGTACGGATATTTGAAATCCGCATAGAATATTATCCGATATACGGACATTTGAAATCCGAATAGAAAATTATCTGACATACGGATATTGAAATCCGGATATAAAATTATCCGATATACGGATATTTGAAATCCGGATATAAAATTATCCGATGTACGAATATTTGAAATCCGCATAGAAAATTATCTGATATACGGATATTTGAAATCCGGATAGAAAATTAATCGATATACGGATATTTGAAATCCGGATAGAAAATTATCCGATATCCGGAATTAGCCATCCTTATCACGATATCGTCAATGGCACAGAGCAATGTATCTTAAGGGTCTGATGATAAGGTGAGGAGTCTTACCAAATCCATAGAAGGGGTATCCGTAAAAGCCGTATCCAAGTCCAAAGGTGTTGGCTGTCTGGAGGTCCTTTATATCCCTCTGGTCCACTGGAAGAGCCAGGACTGCGCAGAAGAGCAGAGCGAATACGAGGAGACCCTAGAAACAGACGATGAAGAAAGAGATGAAACAAGGGAACAATGGATATAACCAAAGAGGAAATGATAACTACTGCTAGATTTCAACTTACTTATTTGCTCGTTACCGTAGTCATCATGAACGGTCAGCGCGGCTAGACAGGCAATGGTCAAATTTGTTTAAAGGGATTGAAAAACAAAGTGACCCTTGAGTGCCCTGTTCGGTACACACACGCATATGGGAGTTATGAGTTTGAGCTATGGATATGTTCGTTGAGTTGTTGATGGTCATAGAATTACACAGATCTAAAGGATATTTGTTTAAATATACTCGAGTTTAAGAACAACAAAGTCCGTATGTGTCCTTGTCGATGCTATGAACTGAACTGGTTGAGAAATGGAGGAGCTCCCAGATGGCGTAGTGATAGCGTCGTCGGCTTAACCAAGAGGTCCAGTGTTCGATACCGTTGGAGTCACTTGGTGGTCCTGATCCCATTTTAAACTGTAGGTCAAGTCCCGATTAGTCTATCTGTACATATAGTGGATTTAAAACAGCAAATGAGATAAGCAAAAATAGGATTAGAAGGGATTTAGAGAAAACCACAATGAATAATTGTAAGTTCATCTGAAACTTTGACACCAACAAAACAAAATAGATTGAGATGCACGTACAGAAAACAGAAAGTGAAAGAGAAAAGGGCAAAAGAGATCGGGGGAAGAATCCAAATGAACAAGAGATTGAAGTAAAGAGAAATATCTAAATGTAACTATTGAAGGAGAAACAGAGAGAGAAAGAGAGAGAGAAAAGGTACAAAAAGAGATAAATTGAGGAAAGAAGAAGAGAATGGAGGAAAAGAGAGTAGAAAATAGGGAGACAAATGCAGAAAATGAAAGAGAGGGTAGAGGAAAATAAAGGCAAAGAAAGAGAGAGAAAAAAGGAGAAATGAAACAAAAAGCAAGAGAGAAAATGCAATATGACAAGAGCGGGAGAAATTAAGAAGAGACACCAAGATAGTGAGGAAGAAAAACCAAGACTAAGAAAGAAGGCACAGTAAAGAAAGAACGAAAGGACACGAATAGAAAGAAATAGAGGAGAGAAACAACTAACGAGAGCTCGTCGAAAGATGTGAATTTCTTATTAACATTACCGTCGCCTGCGTTCGAACCCACGAACTTCCCAACAAGTCAGTCACTTTAACACCCTAATCAAACAAATTCGAAAAATAACAATGAGATTGCGCCTTCAAATCAGAACAAAGACAACAATCAGAACCCTACATAATAAAACAAAAACTGCAATAATTACACCGTAGCTCTAAGCCCTTACCTTGAACATCATTGTGCTTGGTTGACCAAACGGAATTGCCCGCCTCTCTTCAGATTCTTGAGGATATTTCAGTTGCTCCACAAGCAGGCAGGCACCTTTATATACTACACAAATATCCTTGAGGCATTGATCAATTTCACTTCCCCATAAGAAACAACCCCGTATCACGTCTCTCCATCTTAAACAGCAAGAAATCTAGTGCAATGTTGTGTCCCAGTTAAGTTATTTATTTCACTTCATTATTCATGGTTTGTTAGCTTTTGCAGACTCTCAAGATTTGCTGCTTTGAATATATTTTCCTTGATTGTTGTTGTCGCGCCATCTTTATTGCTCTGTGGGAACCATCTGGAAGGATTTTTCTGCAGTTTCGCGTGGAAATTCCTGTGCTAGACCTTGGACAATGGGGTTTTCTTCACCCGTGGTCCCAAGACTTGAAATATTCAGGTCTTTTCCAAGGGCGTAGCCACTGAATGAGCCAGGGTGGGCTAAGTCCATGGTAAAATAGTCAAAGGAAGTTGCTCTAGGGTCTGTACCGAGACAGAGAGGTGTTTTAAAAATCGAGACAAGAATGAGATCTCTGGATGGGCGAGGGGGGGGGGGGCTCTGCTCCACCAAATGCACTTTCTTCCACTTTTGACTAATCGCGACGACGAGGATCAGTGACGATATGTTGAAACTGATGGAAGGACACCCACAAAGAACACCAA
Source organism: Lepisma saccharinum (assembly GCF_977018435.1). Taxonomy (NCBI): domain Eukaryota; kingdom Metazoa; phylum Arthropoda; class Insecta; order Zygentoma; family Lepismatidae; genus Lepisma; species Lepisma saccharinum. The sequence continues at coordinate 75,972,830 of NC_139241.1, forward strand.
TACCAAGGTCGGCTATCGAACCCGGGGACCCTGGCGTTATAGCGCGCTATGCTAACCACTTCGCCACGGAAGTCTGCATGCCCTACATGAGGACCACCAAACCAGTTGGATTTCAGGCGAAGTTACAACAAACAAACTGGTTGAAGAATGCCAAGCTAAATCAACAACTGCAAAAGAAGATTGGGCAACGAAACTTCATCACTTCACCAGTCACATAATTACGTCGACCAATACGCACGAGCTAATATAAACGTTAGCCTGCTATATTGGTGGGGGTGGTCGCCAAGTGCTTGGGCTTGTTGATGGCTACTCGGAGAACGAGTCCTGTTCAAAATTTTATAGTTCCAAATACAGTAAGGAAATTCACGTTGCTGCTTAAACATGCGATTGTTTTGGAACAGTAATTTTTTTTAAAAAAACTATATTTATACTATTACACAGAGGTTGATAGAGACTTTACTTCTGGCATGCCTATCGAACTGAATTTTGAAGTGCAGCTGATTTTCTAGGCATTCATTTATTACTTTTATTAATACTATTGAGCAGTGGCGGCGATTAGAGTGGCAAAGGGGGGCACTTGGCCCAACTTTTTGCCACATTTGCCCCCGCACTATGCTAAACCTTACGAGGGAAAGTAAGCTATCTTTGCCCTCTCCAGTTTTGGCACTTTGCCCCCCCCCCGGATTTGGAACCCAATCGCCGCCACTGCTATTGAGAAAACGAAACTGGGTGTGCATCAGAAGGGGTGCTGGCCTGAATACAGGAGCTCGCACTTGTGGCTAGTCGCGATGATGAGTGATGATATGATAAAATTGATGAAAGGACATTCACAAGTGACACCCATGCCCAGGCAGAGATTGATCCCGGAACCCCTGACGCCATAGCATGCTACGCTAACCACTTCGCCACGAAGGTTGGTGAGAGAGAAATAATTCGTTATGATTTATTCCTTCCAGTCGTTATTTTCTACCTTGATTGAAAATTTGACGGGTTAAATTGATCATAACTTGTTTGACCATCAAGTTTATTAAAGTTTAACATTACGGTCATCCTCTTAACGGACTTGTTTCAGTGTGAACAGAATTGTTCCAAAATTGTGGTGTTTTCGAAAAAACTGCATTCTTGTGAACTGAGAATCTGGGCATATTCTTTTTCCTAACCAGAGTAGTTAGTACAATACACTACGCCGCCAGAGGTGCTGGATTTGAATTCCGATCGGGGCATGAGTGTTCCTTCATCAATTCCATCATATCATCCACACCTTCGCGATTTTTCAAAAATGGAAAATAGGCGAAGTAAAATAAGCCGAACCAATTAATCTGCTTCGGTAGTCGTTTTAATACACTCTGTCCCTCATTCTTCCTATATTTGTCTATCTCTATCTTTCTAATTACATTTTCCCTATTTTTCTTCATCTCCCTCCTTCATGTCTCAGATTTAGTTTCATCTTCTTTTCCTTTCCTGTTTCCTCCCCTAATATTTCTCTTCGGTTCGAGGATGTTGCTCAACTGAAATTATTCCGAATTTGGTAATGTGTATCTCAGGTTTACAGAGCAAGAAGCTCTTTCTTGTTATTATAGTAGACGCGATAATACAAGCATAAGTGTAATATTACTGTAAATAATCATAAACAGTTCTTGGATGATACACGTAATGCACTACTCATAGGTGAATTATCACACTGAACGCATTTCTTGATTCCAGACCTCAGCGCCATCTGTACTTCATATCCGCATTTATTTTCGTCCCATTATTGAATGTGCCTCGTATTTTCCATTTATCCCTTAATTTTCTTCTCATTGTTAATTTTTTAGACACACTTCTACGCCACATGGTTCTATTCTCCATCCACTGTAAAAACAAAGTCAATATAAACAAAACCACGTGACTGCCTAGTTCTAGTGTTATTTTGACCATGAATATATTGCTCGTATCTGTACTGCTTATAATGTAAGGTCTCACGACCAGTGGCGTGCTCGAAAGGGGGTAAGTTGGTGGGGATCATAACCCGTCTTTTGCCAAGCATTCCTAGAAAATAACGTACAAAGTAGGAAATGATGGTAAAATGAAGGTTGAGTACCGAAAAAGGTATACGTAACCCCCGTTTCGAAAATCCTGAATACGCCACTGCACACAACATTGTTTACGTTGAATTCGTTCTTACAACAGACGAAGAATAGTTAGCTCAATGGGCGGAGAGCGTAACACGATGTACAAAAGAGAATTATGAAAGGAAGTCTTGTAATAATTTGCATGGAAACCGAGTATCACAGAAGAAATCTTGTAATCGTTTCATCTCTAGCGGTTGCAATTAGAAACACAGAACTAATTGCGGAAGAATACAAACTCGGGATAATGCAGAGATGAAATGCAGAACTATATTCGTTCACGAGTCCGTCTTTGTTAACCGAACCGACGACTTGACTCGCGAGGCGGTTAACATTACACAACGACTTTCACAGCAATGGGGGAAAGTTCTGTGGATGTTACAATTCGTCGTGCTCTGTTGGCAACAAGTTGCGTAAATTCTTACGCAAAAAAATTGCACGCAAAATGCTTCACAGTGCGTGGCGCTGTGATCGTCTTGGCTGAAGAACATGGAGTACATGGGTGCCTGCCGAACCTATTGTACCTTATATATTTTCGTGGTAACTACCCTCTTATCTTGTTTCTGTGGCGGAGTGGTTATCACAGCGCGTTACGACGCCAGGGGTCCCGGGTTTGAATCCTGGACTGGGCATGGGTGCTCTTTGTTATTGTCCCTTTATCTATTTCATCATATCATCACTCATCCTCATCAAAAGTGGTTGAAAAGCGACGCTAAATGACAGCAATGAAAATCGTCACACATCCTCATCGTCGCTATTAGCCGAAAATTGCAGGAAAGCGACGTAAAATAATTCAATCACTCAATCAAGTTTCTTCTTTTTGGTTTTCTATCTTCATTTCTAAGCCTCTTTCTATCTATTTCTTCTTCAGCTCTCTCAGTCTCTTTCTCTCACACACTCTTCCTCTGTGTCCCTTTATTTGCTTGACTTTTCCTCTTTCTGTCTCTCTTCGTCTTCTTCATTTTTCTATTTCTCTTCCACCTTTCGCTTTTCTTCTTCCTTTTCCCTTCTTGTCCCTATCTTCTTTCATTACTTTTATCTCATTTCCTCCTTTCCTCTCACCATGGATCTTAGAAGGGGATCGAATTCTCGAAATGCTATCGAAACTTACAAAATGAAAGCTGCACCTTCTTTGTACAGTGGGATCCATGAGAATTATCGTGCAAATAGTCCATCACCATGTTCGTGCACTTTATTTGACCTAATAAGAGCTTCAAGAATTAAAAGAAAACTCAAAACAAGATGTTGATAACTTCTGCACCATCATACATAACAATGCATCTCTTAAAAACACATAGGATGTAAGAAAAATTTCAATTAAAATAGTCATGGACAATTTGCACGGTAATACTCATGGATCCCACTGCACAAGGTCTGCACAGAGATTCTGCATCAATGCAACGTCATCAGTGGTAGGTCATGGATCACAACATGCTATCCGCATTACAGTCACAAATGTGTGGTAAATAGGAGAAAAATTGTGTTAGTTTAAACGCACATTTTTGCCTGTAATATTCATGTGTTGTGAAAAGTAACCTACCATTGATGACGTTGCTTATAAACACAAAGCCTCTGCGCAGGCCTTCTATGTAAGAAAGTGTTGGTTAACAGAAATAGATTTCCTACCTCCTTCTGTTGAACTTGTGAGACTTTAAATTATGAGCTATGCATCTTGACATATATACAGCCAAGTTAACACAAGCACTAACACATAGGAAATGAACTATTTCACACACATCACGTGATTTTATTTGCATTAATTTCGACTTTACAATGAATGAAGAATAACGCGTCAAAAGTTGAGAAAGGGTGGGGGAGGATGGAATTAATCTTATATTAATTGAGCACCACACCGATCTCGTCGCATAGTAGTCAAGGAGGCTTAGGTTCGATCCCCGTTTTAATCCCATGGCACTGTGATTTGGATCCAGTTTTTACTGCAAATCACGTGCACATTAGTATCTAAGCAGCAAGTTGACTTAAAGTAACTTAAAGTTAATAATCACGCTATTAGCGTAAGATGTCTCTGGTGGGGGAATCGTCCCACGTTCCCCTTTAAAATGAAGGCCTTCAAACTGTTTGCCAGGGAAACAAAAAACTGATATCTCTACATAAAACACCAAAATATCAATATTTGTGCATTTGGTATGTAGAAAGTGTTGATCATAACATACAGATCTGTAATTTTATTCTGATTACATATTTTAAATTTTAAAACAATACGAGATTCTATTTTATTTCTTAAAATCCCAGCAAAAATAATTTGGGCATATTTTAATGTTACGTACATGGGTTTTAAAATTCAAAAGGTATGGGAACTCCTGTATTAATACAGACATGGCTGTATAGAGAAGTGAATTGTGTTAACCAATATCTGTTGTAGTAACAAAATACTGCTGATTTTCATGCTACCATTCAAAAATAAAATATCGAACATTTTGTGCTAAAATAATATTATTTCAGTATAAAAATATTGTTTTTACATTTCACACATACTTCTTGAATGTACTCTGTCGGTGGACTAGTAATGGTGTATTCTGATGATCAGCTTAGTACCTTTTTTAACCACTGTATCCAACTGGCGCCACTGGTAACTTTGGAGTGTAAGCTACGGTGTGTTTGGGAATTGGAGCGTAGGGAATAGCTTGTTTGCCATAGCCTGTAAAATGTAAATAAACTACATTAAAGTAAAAACTACATGCATGTAACACATAAGAACTAAACAAACTTTGCATTTATCTGGCAACTGTGAAAAATTTTGCAGATTTTGTTGGAAAAATTCGGTTCAAATTGTTCTCGGAGTTTGACGTAGTGTAATTACATATAAAATTGAACGCAAATTTATGTTTTTATGCAAATATACGCATATGTTCAGCATATTTGAGAAGAGCCAGTTCTTATTGGGCCACAAGAAAAACAATATTATACTCTGTTCTATGTTCTTATACATTTCTATCTAATCACACGAGATAAAAGATATTATATTATCATGTAAAAATATCTTAATAAGGAATCACATATAATGCAAAATTCCAAGTAATATTATTTAGCGCTTTTAAACGTTAGTTATATTATTTTCACAATATATTTAAATGGTTATACTCCAGAAAGGTTTTATCTTTTGTTGTTTCTTCTTTAGAAGTTCATTACTTTAAGATTTTTCTTTCCCGCTTCTTCTAAAAGCAAGGAGATGCCATTTTTATTTTCTTTGTTATACCTAAAGATACAAACGTTTTAGCTGCATATTAACAAGTGGTGCTAATTGTATACCGCGACATCTATTGAGTACATTCTTAAACTTCCTTGCTTGAAGATGGTTAGACCAGATAATTAGCTCTATCGAACTTATAGAATTTCCTAGAACAGATGAGTTCTGAAGGAGATTTAGAGATTTATTTAGCTAGTCAAACTTTATCTTCTTTAACTTAAGCTACCCTGTTTCAAGATGATGTTAACTTGTTAACTGTCGATATATTCAGAAGAAATTTGAAGAGCGATCGATCTACCGTGACATCTATTGAGAGATTCGTGAACTATCAGTAGCATTCACAAATAGCGATTTTCTATTCTATTCTGTGATATTCATCTGGGCCATAGACATCTAGTGTCAGACAAAGAGGGATTCCTATTTCCTAGTGGAAACTGTGCAACTTAATTGCGCGTTCTTGAGGGTGATACAAATATGGCTGCGATGCGCATCGTTGCTTTCTGCACATTGCCTATATTCCTGTAATTTTCCTTGCATTATTGTATTTTCTCATTTCACGTTTTTATGCCATCACTAAGAATGAAGATATTATAATAGGTACGTTGAGTGGTCTCACAATCTTCATACAAAAGGTTACGGATTCGAGTCCCACCTTGGGCATAGATGTCAATATGCCTTCATTAGCTTCATTCATCATAGTTCATTCTCGTCATAGCGATAAACCTCAAGAGCCAGAAGAGTAGCGAAAAATAAGAGATAATAAGTTTAATAATGTAAATCATAGACTTTGAAGCTCTGATAATGTGTGTCTGTGGTTCGAGCACTATTCTAGTAAACCTAGGTATCAACAGTGTTGCCATAAGCATAGAAATTTGTTAAAATCAGGAAATGACTTACCATAGTTAACACCTGGAAACATAACTGGTCCTGGGTTCTTAAGACCATATCCATGAGGATACGCGTATGGTGCCTGGTACAGCAACGGGTTGTAGTACCCGTGGTACCCAAGCGGGTACCCGTGCCCATACCCGTGCCCATACCCATGCCCATACCCGTACGGGTACCCGTAGGCATTCGGGTACATGTGGCCAAAGGCAAACGGCAAGCCGTATCCGTGAGCATGCCCGTACCCGCCGTACGGGTGAGTTTGGGCGAACTTGTACCCGTAGTGGTTCAGGTGTTTGTACCCGTAGAGATGATGGGGATGGCCGTACGCGTAGAAGGCTGCCCCGTGATGGTGAGCCAGGCCTACCCCATACCCAGGGTATGCGTTGATGAAGCCGTGGGTTCCGGAAGCTTGGAGTTTGTCGCCTTTCTCGTCCTTTTCTTTTGTGTCCTCATCCTTAACGATGTTGTCTTCTTCCTTGCTTGTCTTGTCCTCTTCGCAGGACACTAAGGACGAACAGGATAACAGCAGGAAGAGCAGAAATCGTAGAAAATCCTGAAATGAAACGAGCAAGGATTTTACATTCAGGAAAGTTACACTAGAATATAAATTATCTTGGCAAACTTATGTTGTTAGGATAGGATGAATCCAGCAAGCCTCCAGATGAAACAATCGTGAAGAGGAATATTTCCTGCATTTTCGTTTCTAAATTAAGGCATTATTTTCAATATGCATTACACTGCCACCTTGTAGTCAAGAGGTTGCGGGTTAAGCTTGACGCCCACTGAGCAACCTTTAAGATAACCTGCAGACTTCTGGCATGGAAATTCCGCGCTTCGGTTCCGCACGTTTCCCTATAGTGAGCTTTACACCATTTGATTTCAATGGAAGCAGACAACGGAAGTTCTGTTGCCGCGTCTCAGTGGGCGCTAAGTGGTTCGGATTTAACTTTAAACTGCCTACTTCCGTGGAGAAGTGATTATCACAGCGCGCTACGACGCCAGAGGTCCCAGGTTCGAATCCCAGCCTGGCAATGGATGTGCGCTGTGAGTGTACCTTCACAGGGTGCGAAATAATTGAAGACTGGTGGGGGAGAAAGATCTTAATCTACAATCCCCCCCCACAAACATATTCATAAATTACACGATATACGTATTTATAATAAAAATAAATTACTAAATTAAACATATATTGTTATTAATTACACAGAAATAAATTAATGTGTTACTTTTATATAGCTATATCAGATATCATAAAGTAGCAAAATAATTCCTTTACTCTCTGGGTAAAGACGTTAATAAATTATGAAATAGTTGAAGTGGTTTTATTATTTAGACGTTTTCATTTAGTTATTGCTTTATGTTAATATAAATAAATTAGATTTCATAGTTATTATTGTTTTTGCATTCTTGTTTTTTGGTGGGGGGATTTTTGATGCCAAGATTGTTTGTGGGGGAAATCCCCCCGTTCCCCGCAGGATTTCGCACCCTGTAGCTTCATCAGTTTCATCAGATCATCCATCAGTCATCTTCGCGATTAGCCAGTGTCAGAAAAGTGACACTAAATGACAGAAGTAAAAAAACACAACATTGTGTAACTGCAATGGGTTTTACTTGTGAAGAATAAACTGCACATTTCAACTTCAACTTTACGAAACCAAGGAATGTGAATTTAAAACTTTTATATAAAAAGTAAAGTAAAGTGCTCCTCTGTGCTTTGCACCACGCTATGAAGGCATACCCAGGGTGTTGAGTTATGATTCCACACTTTTTTGATCACGGCCGAAGGTGAAGGTGATGTGACCAGCATCACACCCCTGGCCGCCTTAACCCCTCAGAGTTTCCTCCAAGTACTGGGCTACAAGCTGGGTGGGCCCCCGGCGCCGCTTGAACAGGTGGAAAAAGAGCGGTTCTCCCCCGTCGGGTATCGAACCCGGGTCTCTCGCATGGTAGCCAGACGCAGTAAAGTAATAATAAAAGGCAGAACTTTACAGACTATTTACAGAAATATCAGATCAGCTAAATTACTGATTATTGTACTGAAAAACCAACACACTGTACCATCCTCTGGATCAACATACCGGCTGGTATTGATAGAATACCGACGATTTTAAAATAATAATAATAATAATGAAAAGATGCTACCTTCTCAAAACTGACAGAAAGCGATGTAAAATAAAATAAATTAATCAATCGATCAAATCTTGGTACAAAACGAGTTTAGAACTGTGAATCTTCAGAAAGATTGATTGATTAAGTTTGAGTTTTAAGTCCACTATATGCACAGTAAGCCCAATCGGGACTATCTACAGTTTAAACCCATTAGTGCTCCCCGACAACTAAAGTTGCAAGCAGTGATGTGCCGTACACTATAAGTTTACGTGTACATGCGTTGTCTACACGTAATCTACGCGTAGCTTACATTGGGTTGTAGTTTACATAGACTACGTAGACAATCTCAAGTGCATTAAAATTAATTTTCAAGGCTTTGCTGAAAGGAAAGTGACAGTTTCAACTGTATTGGTTCATAACGAACTGAAAAGATCATATTTACAATAAAAGTTCTCTTCTCTTCTATTATCAACTATGGAAAAACATATAGTATGCAAAAGAAACAACAGATGGCAGTCGTGAAACAAAATTAGTCTTTTTCCCATAAAACACTACAATATTTCCTGTTAGGTTTTCTTCCTAGGTGAGAAATTGTTCGAATTTGGAAGAAAGAGTATGAAATGTTCTCCTCACACATCAGCAACTGATACGCTGTATAATTTTATTTTAATTCCACAGCGCCCTTTGCTAAGTTATCACCTTTCGCCATGTTGTTTACATAGATTACGTACTCTACGTGTATAAAATAGTCTACGTGTAGAATGTAGACTATCGTTATTTACGTGTAGACGCACATCACTGGTTGCCAGGTTATAATCTATTCCCTGGTAGTGTGTGAAAACTGTTGGCAGCACTGAAGTTGGGCTTGATGGTAATAATGGACCTCGTAGAAGCAGACCAGTGAGCGTGATTGTTGATTTAGTTTACATTGTGTTCTGAGTAAACAATTATTCAGTTGTAATACACAAGCGATATTTGCCAGCAGCTACAGAGCTTGAAACATGTAAGTTATTTTCACATACTTTAATAGTTCTACTAAGTTTTATAAGTATTGTATTCTTAAAGAAGGTCCATTCGTGTGATCTAAATGATAATCGGACATTTATGTTGAATATTCTGAAGTACAAAAAGGTTTTTAGAACACTGGCAACTAAAGTTGCCGAGGAGCACTTAGAATATCAAATCCAGAGTGTTATTTGTGTATCAATCTTCAATTAGGAATGAAGGATCATTCATGTTATTCTTACATTGATGTGTGTGTGTGCAACCATGTCTGAGTGTGAGTGCTTGCATGTACATGTTTGTGTGTGTGCGCGCGTGCGTGTGTGTGTGTGTGTGTGAGGGAGAGAGCATGTCTATAGGTGGGATTTTTGCATATATGCCTTTCTGCGTGTGCCTGTGTGACTGAGATCGTGTCTGTCCGTGTATATGGAAGGGTCTACCTGTCTGTATGTGTGTTTGGGAGCATATCTGTTGGTGTGGGTGTTTGCATGTATGTTTTGTGTGTCTCTGCACATTAGATTGTATGCATCATACCTGTAGTATTTGTGAATTCCTGTAAATATTTGTGTTTTATGAAAGGCTGGCGGGCAATAGTGACATAAAATCAGAATCCCTTTACGATACAAAATGTTTTATTTTATATGAATTCCAACAACAATAATAAGCACTACCAATTGTTCTTTTTACATGTCATCAATGGGCTGTAGTGAAAGGGGAGTAAATTTTGACCAAATTCTGGAGGAGCTAGCCAAAGAAGAACATAATTAATTCCCTGGTATTATTGCTGTTTATCCGCCCAAAGAAATCCGGTAGCTGACAGCGACGAGGATTCCGATAAGTCTGATACAGAAGCAACGGGAGACTTGAATCACCTTCCAGCTCGCATTCTAAAGTCTGAGGTGTTACTGACTTACAAGAATGACAATGCCAGTCCATATTCAGAAGAGGAGCCACAACCGAGTACGTCAGCTAGTGTCAGTATTCCACGTATTATTGATGTTATTGGTGTGATGCTCCTTTTCCATGACAAAGGTTGTGATTGTAGTCTACCCCGTTTACGTGGAATACTGACAATAGCTGACGTACTCGGTTGTGGCTCCTCTTCTGAATATGGACTGGCATTGTCATTCTTGTAAGTCAGTAACATTATAGAATATTATATGTGTTATGTGATGTGAGTAAAATATACTAACCCCCTCTGCACCCATGCTTTGCTAATTTATAACCACTACGTAACCCTACCAAAACAACAACAATAATATTACTAAGATTTTCCTAGATGTTATCAAAAAAATAGCGTACATTACTGATTTTGACTCCGTATGTGCTCCTCGACAACTAAAGTTGCCAGTATAAAATTACTACTTTCAAAATTTTTTTTCAAATTTTCAGTTTCAACTTTCCATTAGACCCACAATAATAAAAAAGAAAACATGAAAAAGTTTGCTAAAAAAGGGTTTCCTAGTTAGGAGCACGGGATCTGAACCATTATGTGCCTCCACCGGTTATCGAACCCGGGACCCCTTGATTACAAGGCGACGACGCAACCACTGCGGCACGGGGTGTGGGAAGAGGACACCTCTGTGTAGCCTCTTCAGTTTAATCGCCTTGAACGGGACTCGAACCGAGGTCTTCGCTTTGTAGAGAACTTGCAAACGCCCTTACCTTGATCTCCATTGTATTGCGTGGAAGGTGATAATGGAACAGTATGAGAGATACTGGTGCATTCTCCATCGCTTGCATGGTTTTTATAATCCACGCTGGTCTTCACGGTTTATGGTCCAGAGGAAGGGAGGAACAGGTTCATCCGATTTCTTGACTCGCTGGGTAGAGACAGCCGACGGTTGAGAAACAAGCGGAAATTCCGCTGTCATTGTTGCTTTGTACAAATGAGTTTCCAAAAAGGGCAGGTTGACATCCTTACTGCTAGAATGTCGTACAGGATGACAAAAGTGGCGCTCCGAAATTCTTGTCTTCAAAGACAGGGCACCTAAGCTGGACGGTCTCGTGGAAGAGACCACTTCTCAAAAAGTTGATTTTCGCAAAATTTCGGAGGGGGCTGTAGTCCCATCAGCCCCCATCTGTGTACGCCAGTGACCCCTTACACCCTCGTATTACTCGACTTGCTAATCACCGCCACTGTCATCAGAATCGTATGATCGTATGTATACCATGAAGGTATCACATGTGAACCATAGAAAATATAAGCGTAGTCGCCCAATGGGTCACTGGTGACACATCCTGCTGATTAAAAAGTTCTTGTGCTTTTAGCACCTTCATGCTTGTATGTGAGGTTGTAAACGCTGACAGATGTTGAGATAAAACTTTGAAATGTCACGTGGAAGAAACCCCACCCACCCAGGACCCCCCCTCCCCCCGACTCCAAAGTTACGTATGGAAGCTGGCGGGAATTTTAATTTTGTAGACTTATTTGACAAAAAAAATTATAACTCGTAGACTATCTGACCAATCTACTTCGGGTAACTTTTGTGTTGCAGCTAAAACATCAGGCCATGCAACCGTGTAGGAATCAAAACGCCAAAGGCAATAAGAGGGGTTGGGTGGGCCGCAGCCCCCAACTTTCAATTAAAAAATCATAAGAATGGGGAGTTTGCCCCCTCTTCCCCCGCTATTTTTGGAAGGGGACGCAAACTTTAGCTTTATTTTCAAAGAATGGTCCATTCTCATTTCATGTTCATGGGTGCATTACATTATCGAATATGTGAAAAAACTCACCATTTTTATGATTTTTTCATTGAAAGTTTTAGGACCGCGGCCCACTTAACCCCTCTTATTGACTTGGGCGTTTTTATTTTCCTGCACGGTTGCATGCCCTGATGTTCTAGCTGCAAAACAAAAGTTACCCGAAGTAGATTGCTCAAATAATCTCCGAGATATAACGTTTTTCTGAAATAAGTGTAAAATTTAAAAATCGCGCGCAAAGGCCGCGGCCAGAGAGGGGTTACTTTCGAAAACCCACTCGGCGGTCTAAAGGATATAAGTCAAGACTGTATAAATATTTTCCTGCCACCCACCATGACATGACGAGCGGCACAAGCTTTCCTTCTATTGGTGAAATCCTCAAGCGACATGTCGGTTGTTGCCTGTTGCATCGGTGTGAAATCTCTCTAAGAGCGACACAAAAACCACAAGCGACACGTGCAGCTTCGGCATGAAACGTTGCACTTATTCATTAAGGTTTGTTTCCAATTGACACGTGTTGCTTGCCGCTTCGGTCTGAAGACCGTCCCAGGTAGCTTGCGATAGGATTGCAGCGAAATAGCAAATTTTGTGATTGATATTACTTTTCCTGAGTTGGTGTCCTTTAAGTCCACTTTATGCACAGTAAGGCTAATCGGGACTGGACCTACAGTTTAATATGGGATCCTAACCACTATGTGCTTCCGCAGGGAATCGAAACCGGGACCCCTTGATTACAAGGAAACGACACAACCACTGCGCCATCGGGGAGGCCCTTTTAGTAAATTTCGTAAATTTGGAGATTTTTGGTTGAAGTTTTCAGAGCACGTACATATTTTGAGGAGGCTTTCAGACCGGAGCGACGCGCGACAGGACAGACCGAGGCGACACGCCACTGAAAAAATGCCCTAGTTCGAGCGACACGTGCAGCTTTATGATTTCAACAAACGAACACAGGATTGTGCGGCCTTCCATGTCGCTACGGTGAGAAAGGTTGCTGTTGATTGGCTCGTTCACGAGCAATATATGTCGCGTGTCGCTTCGGTCTGAAATCTCCCTATACGTCTTTCAAGAAAACTGTGGAAAAATACATTTGTTGTGTTGATGGAGGAAAGTGAAAATTTGATTTTAACATGACCATCGTTCACCTAATCCTATTAACACACAAACTTGAATGAATGCCCAGGAGGCTTAATTTGAGGAAACGTAAAACTCTTCTTTGCACAACATTTTGTCCTTTCCTCTCAAATATGCTTCCTCATTCCTTGAGGTTAGCCCATTTTGCTCGAAAGGCATGACGGGAAGGAAAAACAAAAGACGAGCAGACAGCGCATCGGGGCGGAGCTACGTATTGTCCTTGCTTACAGCTTTACATCTGGCCGTTTACGCCCACCATACATTTGATACTCATTTAAGTTAACAAATCCTTTCGCCATTAATTAGATACATAAAGGTTAGTACCTTGTAATAACCAATTTCACAATTGGCGAATCCACGTGTACGTCATAAAGTTATGCAGGGTGCGAAATCATTGAAGACTGGTTGGGGGAAGAATATCTTCATCTACACACAAATACGTGTGTAATATGATATGGATATTTATAATGTTCTTAAATATGAAAGTAAATTAATTAATAAATATTTAAAAAAAATTATTATTAAATACACATAAAGGAAAAAATTCGTTACTTATTATTGCGTTATATATATATATATATATATATATATATATATATATATATATATATAAATTATTTGTAAAGTAGCAAAGTAATTCCTTTACAAACTGGTTAAAACTGTCAATAAATTTCGAAATAGTCTCATTATGTATGAGCTTTTGTTCAGTTTTTGCTCTCTATAAATATAAAACTATTTATACTTATATTTATTTTACTTTCCTTGTCCGTATATTGTTATTGGTGAAAAGTAGACCTGTTAACGAACTCTTGAATGAGATAGGGAGGGAGAGAGAGCATTCTGCACTCACAACCATACTATTTTGTGCGTTTTCGATATTATTCTTAATAAAGTACATAAGAAGTCAAAACTAATTGCTTATATTTTGTTGTTATAACAAAAACTCTCCCCGCTCCAAATTTTTGGTGGGGTGGATTTTTGAGGTGAAGATTGTTTGTGGGGGGAAATCCCCCCCCTGACCCCCACCCAGGATTTCGGACTCTGCGGTAATGTACAATTGACAATTTAGTTTTAGAAACAAGCTCCAATGTTAACCTTTTTATGCTTATGACTTTTACGTTCTTAACATATCTGCCTAGGAAATTGTGCAAGGGCGTAACATAATATTTGGTTTGGAGAAAGCATCATATTCGATTTGGAGAAAGCATCATAATATTTGCTTTGGAGAAAGCATCATAATATTTGATTTGGAGAAAGCATCATAATATTTGCTTTGGAGAAAGCATCATAATATTTGCTTTGGAGAAAGCATCATAATATTTGCTTTGGAGAAAGTATCATAATATTTGATTTGGAGACAGCATCGTAATATTTGCTTTGGAGAAATCATCATACTATTTGCTTTGGAGAAAGCATCATAATATTTGCTTTCGAGAAAGCATCATAATATTTGCTTTGGAGAAAGCATCATAATATTTGCTTTGGAGAAAGCATCATAATATTTGCTGTGGAGAAAGCATCATAATATTTGATTTGGAAAAAGCATCATAATATTTGCTTTGGAGAAAGCATCATAATATTTGCTTTGGAGAAAGCATCATAATATTTGCTGTGGAGAAAGCATCATAATATTTGATTTGGAAAAAGCATCATAATATTTGCTTTGGAGAAAGCATCATAATATTTGCTTTGGAGAAAGCATCAACCGCCTTCTTTACGTCCAAGTCTTGACATTCCTCTTTCTTAGCAAGGGCAACTAGATGAGACAGTCTGACAAAGTAGTATATGGACTACTTTCTTAAAGAGACATGCTAGGAACGAAGAAGTCACAAGATTAAAAATGTTAACATTCAAGCTCGCGTATAAACTAAATTGTCAAATGTACATAACTTTATGATGTAAACGTGGATTCCCCAATTGTGAAATTTCTCATTACAGCGCACTAACTAAGAAAATACTGCTGCAGGATAAATTCAAAATAATTGCAGAACATTGTTTACAAGTATTTTTGGATTGTCCACATAGGCCAGTCAATAAGGGGGCCCAATAAGGGAAAAAAAATAGGGAAAGCTGGATCAAACTTTATTATCTTCAAAAGAGGGTTCTTAACAAACTAATTTTGAACCCCTCTACCACCACGGATTTAGCCGCCAATTTGGAAAAATGGCGCCCAAAATAAGTTTTTTGCAAATATCTCGCTTGGAAAGTATTTTATAGCAAAAGAGGTTATGACAAAAAATAATCTACATAAAAATTTCTACAAAAAATGTTCTGTGCATTTTTCTTCTAGGATGCGCGTTTGGGCTAGCTGAGCGAGAAATTTTATGTTTTTTTTTCCCTCAACAGTTTTGCAAGTGCGGAACTCACGAAAACTTATTTTCTATGATGTTTTGTAGTATTTATCTTCTATAAAACTGTACTTATTACATTTGTTCTTTCTTACAGAATGTCATTTATGAGTTCAATTGCTTATCATTGCATGCAGTTATTTATGTCAGCTGTGTCCAAAAGATAATATGTTTGGTCTGAAAGAGAAGTTAACTCCAAAGGAGCAAGTTGACTTTGTCCAAAAAGGTTGTTTCAAAATAAAACGCCATTGTAATCAACGGGTCCCGGGTTCGATACCGGTTGGAGACACATTGGACAGTGGTTCCGATCCCACTTTAAACTGTAAAACCAGTCCCGATTAACCTTACGTGCGTAAAGTGAACTTAAAACAACAATTCAAACCATAATAAAATGACCAGCAAAGTTCTGGTCAGATATAACAACTGAGCCGTGATGCGCTCCATTAAGAGTTGTTGTTGAGTTGGTGTTTTGAGTCCACTTTATGCACAGTAAGGTAATCGGGACTGGACCTACAGTTTAAAGTGGGATCCGAACCACTATGTGCCTCCACAGGGTATCGAACCCGGCGCTCCATTAAGAGTTGTGGGGGATGGCAGAGGAGTGACCAGAGTCAATGCTAAGTGGAGTTTTTGGCATGCTCATTAGTTTCCAGATAAAATAGATGAACAGCATGTCGATGCACGAAAGTCTCATATATCAAGGGATAAGCAAGACTTTCAGTTCTTTTGTCAGTGAGGCCTCCCCGATGGCGCAGTGATAACGTCGTCTCATTGTAATCAAGGGATCCCAGGTTCCATACCCGGTGGAGGCACATATTGGTTCGGATCCCACTTTAAACTGTAGGTCCAGTCCTGATTAGCCTTACTGTGCGTAAAACGGACTTAAAACTCAAACTCAATCAATCTTTTGTCGGTGATTCTCACCCACCATTACCTGATTTTGATGACATAGAGTCAATGATTACGGAAGTAACAGGGATTAATAAAACCAATCCTTCTGATGCTTATGATGTTGGAATGTCTTCAATGTTGAGTATCGTTGGTAAAAATTTGGCAAATGTCAAGTTTGAACAAAATAAGAGAGTTAATCACTGGAGCGGTCACTTCTTAAGTGAAAATCAGTTGATCCAGAGTTTTTATTTAATAAACTATTTTAGTAAACAATCACAAGACCAATTCAGAGAAATCTTTAAGTACAAACTTACCCCATACCAGTTATAGCTGATGAGGTAGGGATGTGGACAACCAAGGAGCCTTCTCTTAATGATCCTCTTTGTACCACTCGCTGAGAGACAAAGATGTTGCACTCGCAGATTCTTCGCATTATACCTGGTATATAAATCTGGTAATTTTGTTATCACTATTTTATCGAATTCTGGCTGGGAGGCAGGAGGGTGGAGAGGGTGGGAGTGAGAAAGTATCTTGCGCAGATCCGGGATTGGAATCCACACGAAGGCGAATAGATCCATGTCTAAGTTAACACGAAACATCTCGACAGATGACGCTAAGTGTAAGATATAGTGAATTCCACAGGGTGTGGGTAGGAGGGAGATAATTCGCCGTTTGGTTGGTTTATGTTGCTGTGGTTTTAGGGAGGGCAAATGCAAATATAAGGTTATTACTTGAGCTCGGAAGTTGAGGAGAAATCCTTTTTTTTTTTTCATAGTGTCCTAAGACGAGGCCCAACATAATACAGAGTGACCACAATGAGACTCCAACATTTTCAAAGTCTATAACTTTTTCATTTCAGATTGTACAGCTGTGATTCCGGAAGAAGCAGAAGCAGAAACTCAAATGGTTTATGTGGTAACGTTTTAGTGCGCGCAATAGCCGTAGTGGCGCTGCAGCACTCGATTGTTTGAAAATGGAGATTCTAAACGAGCATGCACAGGTTCATTCGAAAGGAGTCCACAGATGTCAGTAAGACAAGCAGTGAAGAACTGTGTGAACTGTCGACCGTTCCATACCAAGTTCTCTCGCTGCTTGTCTTACTGACGTCTGTGGACTCCTTTCGAATGATCTCCGCACATTTTCTACAACCTGTTCCTGGATTCTGGGTTTACCACCACAGTGTCCTTTCAAAACATTGCCGGTCGCCAAAAACTGATCACACCACTTCTTTATAGTCGTGAATGTCGGAGGATCCTTATTGTACACACGACGAAAGTTTCGTTGCACTTGAATAAGTGATTTCGTTTCTGCACACCACCACACAACCTGTGCACGCTCGTTTGGAATCTCAATTTTCAAACAATCGATTGCTGTAGCGCCACTATGGCTATTGCGCGCACTAAAACGTTACCACATAAACTTTTTGAGTTTCTGCTTCTGCTGCTTCCGGAATCACAGCTGTGCAATTTAAAATGAAAAAGTTATAGACTTTCAAAATGTTGGAGTCTGATTGTGGACATGCTGTATATGTTCATTTTGGGTCATTGTAGGCCAGAAAAGGGTGGGTTTTATTTGTCCTTTTTTGCCTTTTTCGGCGTTTTCTGGCTTATTTGTCCAATTTTTTAGCCTTTTTTAGGTCTTAACGGATTTTTTTGCAACTTCACCTTCTTTCGACTACGTTTTTACTGCCCATTCTCAATTCGAATCATCATCAGTTCATCACCTCTTAAACATCCTTTCTGTAGTAAAGAGAAATATATATATATATATATATATATATATACACACACACACACACACACACACACACACACACACACACACACACATATATATATATATATATATATATATATATATATATATACCCAACTGAGGTAAGGTTTCCGAAGTCCTATTTCTGTAACCCTAGTGTGGTTAGGCCAAATATGATGCTTCAAATTATGTTAATCTAAAAAATGTATAATGTCTGAGAGAAGATGCATTTCATTCATATTGTTTTTTCGCACTGTGTGTTCCATACCACCAGAATTTTGTATTTTTTATGCATTAAATATGTAATTAAAACTGAAGTTATTAATTAATTTTAGGTCCTTTTTTCATATTTTTACGTCTTTTTATAGGTCTTTTTTTGGCAATTTATAGGTCTTCAACTTCCGAGCAATAGTTATTACAATCTTCCCGATTTCAGACATGTAAATCACGTTTATTGAAACTCAGTTAGAAGAGGGTTACATCAATGTAAAGATCAACTCCAGAAGTTTTATTTGATTACGTCATTACCTCACAAGTGTTCAATGTGAGCCCCTTTGGTACTGAAGTCGAGTTTCTGCCAAACATACTGTCGCATATCACGATCATTTTTTTGGTTTCATCCTCCGTATGAATGGCTCACCCCCATATGTCAGCTCAACAACCGATTACAAAAAGGATGATTTGGCAGCGCCGGAAGTAACGATAAGGAACTTCTTCGTTGGTCTCCGCGTTCCCCGGACCTCACACCCTGCGATGTCTTCACTCGTATTTGTGGCAACCAGAAGAATGGGAAAATGAGACACGAAACAAATAGGAGGACATGTACTATAGAGTATTTGAACTTGATATCATCAAAATGTTTATCATTGTCATATAACCACATAAAGTTCGTGAGAAGTCGAAACACTTCCTTTCAAAGTTTTTGTATCTAGGCATATTGTCATTTCAAATTCACTGCACGAATTCTTATTACATTTTAACCAAAACTCCTTCGTATGATATGGCTTAAGGTGAAATCATACAATTTGAGAGGAAATAACGAATTATTATGTCTTGATAAGAACTACAAAAATAACAAGTTTGTTCTGTATCTCATAAACAGTTATAATTCGAAGACCGTGAGATAGATATTGATAATGTTGTTAAAACAATTTCAACTTCATATATAAGGATAATTATTTAAGAAATCTTTTATGCGGGGTTCTGAAGTCGAAATGTAACAATTGTATATTCTTTAATGCTTTTTTAAAATTCTTGTAGTTATGTTTACTAAATATTTTGAAATGCTCTCTTGTCCAATACTGTGGTTTTGGATACCTTGTAATATGTAACCTTGTAACGTGTAACATGTAATACAGATGTATTAAGTCTGAAAAGCTGTTGTCGGCAGTTTAAAAAAAACACTTTTGAATAAAAAATAAAAAAACCTCGATAGAAAGCATAAACCAACCAAACCGCGGGATTTTTGCTTTTTAAAAATTTAAAAAAAAACTAGATTACAAAAAGTCTGAAATTTGGAAGTTTTCATCAACTTTAGACCACTGTATCAGAAATCAATTATCAATTTCTGAGATAATTAGGTTCGGACCATTGGATGATTTGGCATGGATTGACTCTACTGAATTTCTTTGCTGCAGCTTCATATTGTATACTGTAACGTACAGAAACCTGGTAGTTACATAATACTGGCATTGTCTCGAACTAAGGAAAGACAAGAAAAAGACACACACATGCACACACACACATACGCACATTTATCTCATCCTCAGTTCTTGGAACTTGGTCAAGGATCTACTACTTCCTATGGTCGGTGCAAGTGAACTAGGAAAACCACCAAACAGGATATCATTGTGGCTTTTGCGATGCCAGGAGTGCTATATGGCCCTGGCGATTCTGGGAATGAACTTTGAACACAACAGGATGTCATAGGTGCATCTGTTCTGGGAAGGATGCACCAGATGGGTACGAAAGTACCCATCACTTCCTTCGTAGGTGCAGAGGCACCTGCACATCCTTAATTCCTAGAAAGGACTAACTAAGTACACAAGCCACTCAGTGCAAGTGTCCCTAAGGGAGAACTGAGGGTGAGACAAAGGACATACACAAATATAAAAAGGGCTGGATATAGAATGGAAGGGGTCAGTTGATTCTGAGAGTCCAGAGAGTCGAGAGTGCAGTCCTGATAATCCAGTCAGCCGAGGGGGAGTTCACCTACATCGATACCGAGACGCTGCCAGTCTACCTCGCTCCTCTCTACCTTAAGTGGGTAAGACGACGTTCCTTTCTTTCTCTAATATAACTGGTCATTTATTTAGCTAGAGTCAGGCCTTAGATTGTTGTACGACGCAACATGACCAATGTTTAATGCAGTATACAATAAACCATATTTAATCTACCTCTGTTGTGTTATGTTCTAGCGAGTAAGATTCCTTTTAAGTAACGTTTGTATCCCCAGAGCGTTACAGTTTGGTGGAGATGCGTTACTTTGCTAACGGCAAAGGCTCGACCCCTGTCCACTTCATTATGTACTTGTTAAAAATGTTACAGGCATAGGTAATCTCGTTTTGTCCTTCGTTCAATGTTGTCGGTTGTTCATTGTTCGTTTTGTGGTAACTCTGCTTCGTATGATGTTCATGTTGTGGATTCAAACTGATGGGTTGAAAGTTCCATTTTATGCTGATTGTGACATTACACTATGTTTTCTTAATGGTTCTTACACGTCAGCAAACCACTGGTGAACGTAAACCCCTCCTTACTGACGTTGTTACTTGTCCATTACCTGGTTGCTTAAGAGAAGCAATAAACACGCCATTACCCGCTGATAGCGAAGCATTAGAAATGCCAGACTCCGCGTCAAATCCTAGTACTTCAGGCGCTACGATGTGTACTTCCTCCAGAACACCGTCAATTCAACCCGATACATTTACCGCTGACACGGGTGAAAATATCACAGATTTTTTTGATACGTATAGAAGAGTTTCTTCCATATTGGGATGGACGGGATCGCAAAAAGTAAAATTTTTGCGTGCTTACTTAAAGAAAAGCGCATTAGCATACTGGGATTTGAACCGAACTACCTTAGAAAATCTAGAAGATTTCTCGCAGGTCGAAGAAGCTTTGACCAAAGCCTTTCAACCCGTTTTACCAGTTGGCCAAGCCTACCTTGACCTCGCAGCGCGGAAGAAATTGCAAGACGAATCGATAGAAAATTATTTCTACGACGTATTGAAACTGTGTAAGAAAGCCGACCCTAATATGAACGACGAAGGGAAAATTAACTTCATGTGTAACGGGTTACCGGCAAAAGACGCCGAAAAATTGGTAACTATGAACGCACAAACGCTGGACGAATTGTTAGCCAATTTACGTCTTTTAGAACGGGCGAAACGTCAATCCGACATTTCTTCACGTACTTACGCACAAGTAGTGAGAGGAAATAATGACAGACAACGAGAATCTTATTCCAACACGAGCAATCACACCCGTTATGTCCATACAATGGATCAATCACGGCATACTGACCGTCAGGATCAAAATAGGCAGACGGAGGATAATCATGGGAAAAGTAATCAAAGAAATACTGGTTATAATCAAGGTTCGTCAGCATTTCGTGGGTCTTACAGGGGCAAGTCAAACAATGCACAAAACAGTGGGAATACGTCGCGACAATGCTTTACGTGCGGATCTACCGGTCACTTTGCAAGAAACTGTCCTAGGCGTGTTTCATTTACACAGAGGGGAGGATATTCAACTGATCGTGGTCGTGGATCATTTTCTTTTCAAGGCAGAAATTCACAGAATAATCGGCGAGGAAATTTCAGCAGGAATTACAGTAGAGAAACACGAAGTCCTTCTCCCTTCTCTGGAAATGCAAAACCCCCAAACATTTAAAGGGCCAGCGAAACAGGGGTCGTTTTAGCCCAAGGGAAGGAAAACCCCTGAGGAAACGAGCGTATCACGCCGAAACTTGTTCGTCATTCTTGTCAAATAATGATCACTCTTCTCAAAGACCTATGATTAATGTTAATATTTTCGGGAAAAATATACCCGCTCTTATAGACACAGGTAGTACTTGCAGTCTATTACATTTTGGAATGTTACCTCCACATTTTAGGATTTATGCACGAAAAACTGGATCTGTAACCCTATCCACTTTATCAGGAGTTGCATCAAGAAACACTCCAGTTTGTAATTTCCATTTCAGAATCGGGCAACATAAATTTACAATGCCATTGGCTATCTGTGGTAATTCTTCATTGCGTAATCGTATTATTTTGGGGGCTGATTTCTTTAACTGTTTTGTTAAGTATTTGACTCCAACCGGCGTAATGTTACGCAGATCACGAGATTCATTCATACCAAACGTAATCGAAACTCAGTTACCAATGAGTACAAACAAGATTCAAAACCGGGACAAAAACGACGATCAATTTAGTCTAGAGACGACAGTATTAGCTGCAGACAGTCAATATCCCAGACAAAGTAAAGATACTATAATGATTCCACGTATTTTTAATCATCCGCGTAAATTTATCTCTTTTGCTTTACCAGCTAATCGCGACGAAGTTCCACAGCAGGAAACAACATTCCGGCAAAAGGAAAATAATCCGGACGAAGACGCGGAAACACTCACGGACAATCTTCCTTCCGGAAGAAAGAGTTTTACACTGCCGCATTCTAATGATGTAACAGATAAGACTCTTTTTCGAGATCTTCCGTTCTGCGACAAGAAGGAAAACGAGAATAATGGAAGAGCAGCGTCTAAACTAAAGGTTTTTTTCAGCGCATTCAGTAATTTTAAAACCGTATGAATATATGGAACTGATAGTGACTTTTTCTCCAGCTGTTCCATCTAATCAAGATTTTGTTTTAGAGGTAAATAATGGTCTTTATGACCAATATCGCTGTTTAGTGCCAAGATTGCTTATAAATTCATCAACCACACTGCAAGTTCCTATTATAAATATGAACCATTTTCAAGTCCCCTTTCCACAAAACTATGTTCTAGGTGTTTTGTTTAAACCGGAAGTTATTTCTTCTCCTCCGGAAGAAACGTCACTTGAATTTATCAACGCAATTCGTGACGATAAATTAAAGAGCGCATTCACGTTTTCAAAGAAAGAGTTCAACGTGAAGACAGATTTGGATATTTCAAAAGATATAACTGATGAGCAGAAAAACGAATTGTTACAATTATTGGAACAATTCAAGGATTGTTTTGCGTCATCTCCCGAACAATTAGGTGTTACAAATGCATACGAGGTTACTATTCCACTTGTAGATGATATCCCAGTCCGACGTACTCCCTACAGGGTGTCCCCAAAGCAACGTGACTTTATTAAGTCGGAATTAGACAAAATGCTTAGTCTCGGGATTATCAAAGAATCCGAATCTGAATATGGAGCCCCAATTATTTTAGTAGCAAAAAAAGATGGCAATTGTAGATTGTGTGTGGATTTTCGAGGATTGAATGCGAAGATGAAGGTCCCAAATTACCCTCTTCCATTAATTTCGGATATAATACACTATTTGAGTGGTGTAAAATATCTCTCTACGTTGGATTTGTATTCCGCGTACCATCAATTGAAAATTGCCGAGGAAGATCAATATAAAACCGCTTTAGTTAGTCCGGTAGGAACGTATGAGTTCACTAGACTCCCTTTTGGCCTTGCAAATGCACCAGCTGCATTTCAGCGATGTATTGACAAAGTTTTTGCTGGACTAAAATGGAACAGTTTATGCGTATTCTTAGATGACATTATAGTCTTCAGTGATACATGGGAACAACACATGGAAAGGTTAGAAAAGACGTTCCTTGCTCTAAGGAAGTCTAATCTCAAGGCAAAGCCATCAAAATGTCACTTCGCCTTTGCAGAAACAGAGATTCTGGGTCATATTATCAGTAGAGATGGGATAGCCACCGATCCGCGTAAGGTTTCAGCAATTCACGATATAGCAATCCCAACTAATTTAAAACAAGTTCGTTCCTTTTTGGGATGCGCGAATTTTTTTTCGCCGTTTCATCCAGAACTTTTCTCTGATAGCTAAACCGTTAACAGACCTAACAAAGAAAGGTGTACCATTTAACATGGGAGAAAAACAAATTGCTGCATTTAATGAGCTTAAGCACCGTCTATCAAGTGCACCCATTTTACGACATTTCGATCCTAAATTAGCGATTGAATTACATTGCGATGCATCTCAGCTTGCCTTTGGAGCAATGCTCTGTCACGTCACAATTGACCAAAATAATCCAAAACGACATATCACACAGCCAATTGCTTTTGTGTCAAGATTGTTCACAGGAGCGCAGATAAACTATAGTATCTGTGAGAAAGAGGCCTACTGTTTAGTATTTAGTGTTCTACACTTTAGGCAATATTTAACGGATACGCCGTTCACGGCTGTCGTCGATAGCGCCGGTGCGTGCTGGCTACGCACAGCGAAAGATTTGACAAATCGTTTGGCTCGATGGAGTATTCGGCTTAGTACGTTTAACTTTACTATCCGACATCGTCCAGGAAGAGTACATTGCGTACCGGACTGTCTCTCCCGCTCAGCTAAAGAACCACTCACAGACCAAGAGCGCGATTTTATTGATCATGGAGACGCAATCTGTATTATCGATCAGCAGATCGGTACAACATCAAGTATGCGCTCTCAAGAAATTCGTGAACGCCAATTGCAAGATTCAGAGGTAAAAACACTAATTGAATTAAAAGAAAGGGACCCAACACATCTGTCTGTCCGTTATTACGACTTAATCAATGGTGTCCTATATAAACGTCATAATGACAGAAATCTACTTGTCATTCCAAACAATATGATACAGGACGTGATGTCCGAAGTGCATGACTCGCCATATACCGGAGCGCATACAGGCCAAAGTAAAACTTTGCAAAAAGTAAATGAACGATTTTATTGGAAGACAGCTCGACGGGATGTTCACAATTACGTCCGTACGTGTCAATTATGCCAGGAGAAGAACTCTCCTACGGGTGTCAAACAGGGTTTACTACATCCCATACCTACGGGTAATATTTGTGAAAATTGGTCATCAGACATATTTGGACCGGTTACTTCTTCACATGGGTATAAATATATCCTATTTGCAATAGATGCACTATCCTCGTGGGTCGTTGCACAACCGTTAAAAAACATATCAGCGAAAAATGTCGCTAACTTTTTGGTAAATAAGGTTTACACGGTGCACGGACCCATTAACACTTTGCTCACCGATAGAGGTTCAGTTTATAAGGCTGCTTTGGTAGAGAACATATTGGATGAACTTAAAATAAAGCATCTAAACACCTCAGGGTACCATCCGCAATGTAATGGGAAAGCAGAACGCATTAACAGAAGTTTCGCCAATATTTTAAGTAAATATACGGCACGTAACCAAAAGGATTGGTCCACATTTTTGAATCTAGTCGTATATGCATATAACGTAAGTCCACTAGAAGGGATAAATATTTCTCCATACGAGATAATGTACGGTAGGAAGCCCACATTTCCTTTGGAGGTAGGATTAAATTTTAATCCGACGGACCCTTTTTCCATGAAATTTAGAGAAAAGGCAAAGGATATCCAAGAATTGGTAAGAAAACTACACGACAAAAGACATCTAGCCTCTAAGCGACGTTACGATAGCAACAGAATAGAACCTACGTATCAGGTAGATGATTTAGTAATGGTTTACATGCCTGCAAAGAAAAAAGGACTTTCGGATAAACTGCGCAGAAAATACGACGGTCCTTATCGCATTACAGATGTCAGAGGAAATAATGTTTATGATTTACAGAAAGTCAGAGGACAGAAAACACTACGGGTTAATATTTCTCGGTTGAAAAAGTATTGGCCTCGACCAGGTCAATCGATAGATTAGATACGATTAACTTATCCTTCCATTATACGAACTCAACAAAGAGAAACGTATTTTTAACAGACGGGCTTAACATAGCGAAATTCGACAGAAGAGATATCAAGGGAATTTCATTTTAATCATCTAAATTAACGAACGAGGAAATTCTTTCATATAGGCAGGTCAGTAGACAGAATAAATGAAAAGAGGTGATTAATTAAGCAGTGTGATTAATCGGGACGCCGATTACATTACATACACTATTCAAAATAACGTAAGCACGCAAAGTACTGTGAGAGAATTTAATTCAGGTTGTCCGGATAACAAACCCGTCTCTCTCTTGATTACCAGTCAATTGTTTCCGTCAGGATATCACGGATGTACAGCTCGAGTAAAGGCAATGCACAACTCGTTTTAAATATTCACGTGATTCTTCGTCGGGATAACTCTTTTCTTCATTTACTTTAGACTCTTCGGTGGTTTTGTTACGCGAAAATAGGAAAGATGGAATAGACGAAACTATTTTATTGTCATGACACTAACACCTATCCTGCAGAATTCGTTTTCCGTCAACACTATTAAGAAGCGAAAACAAAATCCCTCTTCCTTATGAGTTATCTGAATACTGCGGTTGACGCTTTATCTGATTTCCGGTCGACAGCCTGAGTAGCTCCGAAAGAACACACAATTGTTATCAATCTTTCGGATATTCCCTATTAACGTGAATATGAAAATAAATTACTTCTTTTCTGAATATACAATACAAAAGGAGTGCGAATTTTTACCATTCTTATTAATTTTTTTTTTCTCTTTTCCTTATTTCAGGCGTTTATACCACGATTCTCAATAGACTTCAGGTATAACATTATATTACAAATTTACGCGCAGTTGGAACGCTTTATTTTGCTCGAGCTATTAGCATATCTTTTAACAAACTGTATATGGGATTCTTATCCTTATTAATTTTTTTTTACTACAGTAATTTTTAAAGCTTTCGCTCTATGTCGCCTAAAGTGATAGGGAAAATCACAGTGGAAGGATTAGATCTGGCAATTACGCAAGACGGCCCTCAATTTCAATCTATTGTAGACGGTTTAGCCTCTCGCCTACATGTTTGCACACCGCGAGTCCTAGAACAGTCTAAGGTTGAATCAATAAATAAGCATTTGCTCATTCTTTATAAAACACAGACGGCAGATAAATTCTTTGCCGATTGTACAGAAATTGTCAACAATTTCGTAAGGCTCCACATTAAAGCAGGTATATACAAGAATTTTCCAAGTACCATAGATACTAGAAAGGACGACAGGGACGCCGTTGATTTGTATACCCAATTCGACGAGCTCTTACCTCACAAGGCGCCGTAAGAAATATAGTTGCAGAACTCTATTCCATGGTTAATATATCATTGACCAAGATTTACACCTAAATATCTGATTATTTAAAGGCAGATTAAGTTCTTCACTAGTACATTATGTTTAGGAAGAAATAATATGCAGTCATGAGTATCAACGTTGATCATTGGTTCCATAGGTTAAGTACTGAACCATTTTTTATTCCTCCTATAGGAGATATTCGTGACCACGTATGTGAGTTAGTCATATTTTCCGAGTTGTTTTTATTTGTCAAGTTTGTTAATGGATGTGAAGTAGAGGCTCACATTAAAGACAACTTTTTGCAAGATTCGTTGCAGAGAATCAAACATTTTGTAGCTAGGTGCTATCGCAACTACGATTTAGATTTCATGTTCGACTGTGAATTTCAGGCTAGAACAGGCACGCTTGAATTAATTGCTTATTAAAAGGCTTATTAGTGAATATTTTTTTTTTTCCTTAAGATGGGCGATGAAAGTCAAGATTCTTTTTCAAGTATCACTACGTTACCCTATGTATCATCAGACGATAATATGTCTATTGCAGACGATAGTCCTTTTGAAGCATATGGACGTATACTATCAACGCATGATTTTGAGTCGGATATTCTTCCAGAATACCCTTCTCTCCCTTTTCGGTGGAATTATCCCAACGCCATGGATATTCAGGCCTGTTTTCTTCTTCCAATGCCTAATGAAGAAATTGAGCTACTTATTTTTGTTTTTATGAATGTCGATTTTATCCAGGCATTCATTTCAGGTGAAAATCCTTTCATTGACGAGGGAGTCAATATTTTACCTATGGTCCTAAATCGTAGTTCAATCGCATATGTGTATGTAACTCATGACTTTGTGAAATTCTTACGTAATGGGCTTGATATGTTATCTTCCCCACAAGAACGTGTTTCGTGGCTTAATGAACGTTCCTCAGAATTGAGGACGTTTGTAACTTCCGTCATCAATTTGGCGGGAGATCTATGGACGCTACATTCGCATTATGACCCAAGCACGGGTTATTTGCATTACTGGCCCTGCTTTCTGGAAGCATTTATTGGTCTCTATGAAGACTAATACCTTCATGTCTTCTTCATGATGTACATAGCTTCGGGTATTATTAATATATATATATATATATATTTTTTAGTAGGATTAAGGATATATTGTATTTACAATTCCACTAACCTTGGAATTTTAACTAAAAGATTAACTTACCTCTGTTTTTGTACAGTTCATGTTTCATATCGCGAGCATTACTAGTTTTTGATCGATATCATTAATAGTATTAGTTTAGTATTAGGGATTACTCTTATTAGGTTCATAAGTACACTTTGTTAGTACTATTGGGCGCACACAATTCATATTTTTAATTGTACATAGTTTAATAGACCGTTCGGCATCCCACCACCTCGCTGATAACTGGGATGGGAAATTTTCTTTTCCTGTGTGATGTCGTATGTTCACCCAGCATCTGCATACAGTGTACTCAAATTAGCGATTATTTCGTTTTACTTTATATTCATACATTTTCTTATTCGCCACGCTTCGGGACGAAGCGCCTTTTCTAGAGGGGAAAATAAAATGTGAGATTGCAGTTGCTTATACGTTCTCTAGTTTCAGAACCATGAACTTCCTAATAGTACTATTATGCGTAAATGTTGGTTGGGCTATTCCAACAATTAGACTCATGCCGGGGGCCTATTGGAGACAGCTTCCCAAAGTGATCCTCTACGAAGGAAGTGTTCCGCTCACCTACAAGGAGAATCTTCCCCATAAGGATGTGGTCGATCAATCTCTTCTCGATTTGGCAAAACAGGAAAAGGTAAATATTCTACTGACGAATCCTGAGGACGAAATCTTCAACTCATTGGATCAAATGGTAGGTAATTTTCAGCAACTTTTTGTGTTACATTTAAATAATACTGATATAGAATTTCCATCACCACCTGATGAGTTTCCAAGAGCTAAGCGGGGATTAGGTTTAAATTTTATTGGTAATTTTGCAAATTGGTGCTGTGGGATATTAAGTGAAAACCAATTCCATGATATCCTCGTGAACGAACGTACACTGAATTCAGAAATACACAAGGTCACTTCTAGCTTGAAAAATGAACATCAGGAAGTGCATTTATTAAAGTCACAAATACGCGATTTAATTCAGCAAACAAATAGTTCTTTATATACTATTGAAACACAAGTTAATATTTTAAAAGCAAACTTCGGAGAACATCTTAAGACGCTAACTGCGAAAGCAAATAACACAAATCACAAAGTAAATTTAATGGCTTTAAAATCAGTTGTTTTGCATCAATTATTAATGAGTTCTACAATTAATTCCGAAATGAGAGAATTACGAACCGCATGTTTCGCAAACAAGATTCCATTGTATTTAATTACGCCTCAAACACTGAGACGAGACCTTAAACAATTAAAATTTACACTAGCAAAAAATGGATATCAGTTGGCCATACCAACTTCTAATTTAATGAAATATTATACTGTACCATTGGCTCACTGCTTGTTTTCTCCTAAGCAAATAGTTGTTACGTTAAAAATCCCAATCACGAAAATGGGAGATAATCCTATTCTTGAAGAATTTCTCACTGTACCTTTCCGCTGGCAAAATAACACTTGCAACATAATTCACCCACCGTTATTTTCAGCCACTAGTACAAATTCCGTTCGACTTTTATCAGGTACATTTCTCGCCACTTGTGACCCACACAATTCACCAATGTGTTATTTACCTCGTTTTGGTCACGACGCTACACTTGGCAGTTCTTGCGCCCAGAAGATACGATTAGGCGCTACGATTAAGGAACTAGCAGGACATTGCATGTTTCAATGTTATGAAGGAAATAATGTTATCATTACGGAAGTTGCTCAAGACCATTATGTCGTCACAAATCCACCACCTCAGATTCATGGCGAATGTAGCGATAAGGCAGTCACTTTAGAAACTTACGATACAGAGCCAGGAGCTCTGGAAATCACTCTTCCATGCAGTTGTTCACTAACAATAACCGATACTACGGCTATTCCAAGAACATTCCCTTGTGCTAGTCAGACTAGTGATAATCTACACAGCTATCATATTCTACCCGCCTCCTGGGGTAAAATACCAACAATGAAAATAGACGTATTATTCGCAGGGAGTAAAGCGGCAGAATTTAATCACTTTAACGATTGTTTAGACGCTGATTGGCCTAAGAAAATACCATTTCTAAAGATAACAACACAAACCGAATCAGTTAAAGATAATGAGGATTATACTGACAGCTTACAGGATATCGATACCGATATCTCAGACGGAAATTTAATTAAAATATCTTTTGGTCTCGTGTGGAATGTTATCCTTACTCTCACTGTAGTATGGATAGTTTATAAATATCGTATGATAACAGCTCAATTAATGGCACTTAAGCAAGTACAACCCGCAGATGCATTGGAAACATCACCAGAATTAATTCAGGATATTATAAGTTACTCAACTATTGCGTTAATGATACTCTTCGTAATTATTTTTATGTATTGGATATTTAAGAAATATGTGAGACAGTGTTGCAGACATATAACCCTAATAAGATCAAGACAGACTGTTCCGTCTACCCAAGTGTTATTTCAGAACGACACTTCCTCTAATGTACAGATAAACCCTGGAATCAAAAGAAGACCTAAACCTCTACCACGTAAACTCAATACGGCACATAAACCTGTGCACCTCTCGATGACAGCATGACTAGTCGTGTTGATTCCTATCTTTCAGTCTTCTATTGTAAAAGTTGAAAGCTTAACCATGAGAACATTCGTTACATCTGGAATATATATGACCGAAATTGAACCCCCTATCTTGTATGAAACTTCAGTACCTCTACTATACCAACTTCATTATAGTGGGGCATCTTCTGAAATTATAGACTGGGAAAATCTACCTTCATCTATAGGAAACACTCCTATTACCACCGACCCTTCACTTCAAGGATGGAGCTATTTCCTTATTACGAAAACCCATATCCGAACTCTATTTTTAAAAGAACAAGATATCACTAAAATTCGATATCGAATCCTACAATTCCCAGCAACAGACTGGATTAATATCCAACGTCTTGATCTTGCTAATGCACCCCACGTAATGCATATCCTAATTACTGCTTGTCAAAAACGAAAGATACATCCAGCGATAATATCCTTCCACACGCTAGCACAACATATTCAGACGCTGGAAAGTAAGGTAACCAAGTATAATTACACTCTGGCTATATCGTCCAATAACTTAGGACAGTATTATAACGTACCGATTTTAGAATGTACTATTGGACCCAACTACACCTTACTCGCACTAAAAATACCTCTTATCAGGAAACACTCTACTATACAAGCATATAACTTGAGACCTTTACCTTATCAATTTGACCAGCGTGTTTGTCAAATACAATTGACAACAGACGTAATATTATTCGACGAACACGAACATACTTATTACGAACACTTTTGTTCCATATCAACTGATATTTTATGCTTTATCACGCCTGTCAGAAACATTTTTACATCGGAATATCGATGTATTGACTCTATAGTTAAACAAGAAGTTCAATCAGTAGTGCAACACTGCCCACTACAATGTCATGATGAACCGATATTAAACTTACCTGTATTATTGAATGTTTCAACTTATTTAGTATTACCATCTTCAGATGTTGAGATCACAGTAAAATGTGAAAGTATACTCTTTAGTTTTAAACGTAATTCCCCTCATGGCACTTTAGTAGTACAACTAGGATGCCAGTGTGTTATGTGTATTGCTTCGCAATGCTATCGAGCACAATTTCCATGTATTTTACCAAATCCTACAAAAGCGCAGATCTCGCAGTTTCTGCCCATACATTGGATAGATCAGAACAACACCAATGATACCGAATACGAATGTACTGCCAATATTATTGAAAAGCCTATATGCAAAGTAGTGAATCAACCTACCGAAACGTCTATACAAAATGTGACGTCCTTGGTACATATTCATGTATGGCTTAGACTAGTGACATGCCTGTATATCTTTCTCACGGCATGGATCTCTTATAGGATCAATTGCAGAAAGCATAAGGCACAAAGAACCACTTCTGTTCCTGTGGCCATAAGAACTAAATTAGATCAGGCACCTAATTATGAAGCTCCACGATGCCCAATCTACGAAAGTATTTTAGAATAACGTATGTATCAATTGCTAAAGATATGTTAGTTTCAGAGCCTGGGACAACTATAAAAATCGAAGCCAGCCTCTCCGGGGATCCGGCAGTAAACCAGCCGCAGTACCATTCCAATGGACATCAGGAAGAGGAAGTGGACTCCAGGTCAAGATGAACAAGGAAGTGGAAGTTCAAGTGCAAAATAATGGAAAATAATAGACGCTCAAATACATAAAGACTATTCCGATAGAGCAATGTAACTCACCATATATATATATATATAATTGTATTCAAGTATAATACTTCTAGTATACTAGATTCCAGATAAATAAGTGACCAGAGTAAGATAAGAATAATGAACTGCAATATAGCACAGTCAATAGTTCCTTACGCAAGGATACTCCAATACTTAATATGATTAGATGGAGACCATCTAAGCTAGGGTGGGGCGTAATGTAACGTACAGAAACCTGGTAGTTACATAATACTGGCATTGTCTCGAACTAAGGAAAGACAAGAAAAAGACACACACATGCACACACACACATACGCACATTTATCTCATCCTCAGTTCTTGGAACTTGGTCAAGGATCTACTACTTCCTATGGTCGGTGCAAGTGAACTAGGAAAACCACCAAACAGGATATCATTGTGGCTTTTGCGATGCCAGGAGTGCTATATGGCCCTGGCGATTCTGGGAATGAACTTTGAACACAACAGGATGTCATAGGTGCATCTGTTCTGGGAAGGATGCACCAGATGGGTACGAAAGTACCCATCACTTCCTTCGTAGGTGCAGAGGCACCTGCACATCCTTAATTCCTAGAAAGGACTAACTAAGTACACAAGCCACTCAGTGCAAGTGTCCCTAAGGGAGAACTGAGGGTGAGACAAAGGACATACACAAATATAAAAAGGGCTGGATATAGAATGGAAGGGGTCAGTTGATTCTGAGAGTCCAGAGAGTCGAGAGTGCAGTCCTGATAATCCAGTCAGCCGAGGGGGAGTTCACCTACATCGATACCGAGACGCTGCCAGTCTACCTCGCTCCTCTCTACCTTAAGTGGGTAAGACGACGTTCCTTTCTTTCTCTAATATAACTGGTCATTTATTTAGCTAGAGTCAGGCCTTAGATTGTTGTACGACGCAACATGACCAATGTTTAATGCAGTATACAATAAACCATATTTAATCTACCTCTGTTGTGTTATGTTCTAGCGAGTAAGATTCCTTTTAAGTAACGTTTGTATCCCCAGAGCGTTACAATACTGAAGTCTTCCCCAAAATCAGGCTCTGATTAACCGTAGTTTAGCGTGAACAATTATTTTGGAAAAGGGGCACATATATATATAAAGTCAATATATCGAAACAAAGTTGGTCACTTCAATTAATGTTGGAGAATATAACAACTTTGAATTCTCATAAAATAAGTAACATGTAGATTCCAAAAACATTTATAATTACAACTTTCTGAATGGAATGAATCATGATGGAACTTACAAAACAACATAGACAAGCGTATATAGAAATATATTTCGGGGGTTCGAACCAAGTCTCAGGAAGAGTAATAATAATAATAATAATAATAATAATAATGACATCAAATGAAATTATTACTGATTGGAAAAATAAATATATTAATATACTATTATTATTATTATTATTATTATTATTATTAAAGAAATCAGCTCCCTTGGATGACAAGGCAATTCAAGAGAATGATGAATAGAAAGAGAAGATATCACGATAAATGTGAATATTACAGTACTTATTCCCAATTAGTAAAGATGTTAAGAAGGAATATTATAATGTAAAGAAGCAATACTGTTTCTCCTTATAAAACAATGTTAATGGTGACAGGAATGCGTGTTTTGGTTTCACTTTAATAGAAAGAAGAGAGAAAATATTATCACCGAAATTACTTATGATAATGATGTACTGTTCAATGAATATTATATTGGTAATGCCTTTAGTGCGATTTTTCACAAATCTTTCTCAAAAATAAATCATGTAAATTTTAAAAATATTAATCTTCATTCATACACCAACTTAATTGATGTACCTGTTACCTTGGAAAAGGATGTAAGTGATACAATTAACAAACTAAAAGGCAGGTCTTCAATAGGTCCTGATACCTAATTTTATTTTGAAAGCAGACAAAGATGGTTTTGTACCATTGTTTGCTAAAATTTACAATAGGGTCACTATCTTCTGGATTATTTCCAGATATCTGGATAAATGTGTCTATTGTACCTGTAACAAGACACAAGGTGGCAAAGTCAATGGTATTAATAATAGGCCAACTACTATATTAAATGTCATGGCAATGGTTTTTGAATACATAATTGCTGACTCTATTTGTATTTCTCTGTCAAGCAATATATTAATGGAAATCAGCATGTTTTCTTTTAAAAAAAGGTCTACTATTACAAATTTATTGGTTTTAATAGACTCTCTTAAATCTAACATTAGGAAACAATCCCAGATTGATATTTTATTTATTGACTTGGCTAAAGCCTTTGATAGTGTCAGCCATCAGCTATTGATTTATAAACTCGACCAAATGGGATTATCACCACGATTTCTGAAATGGCTTTCCAACTTTCTACTAAATTGAACTTTCTCTGTTAAGATTGGTGGAACAGTTTCCTCTAGAAAAGAAATATTTTGTGGAGTAATTCATTTTGCGTTGTTTTGAACCGAATATACAGGCGAGAAATGACACTCCAAGGCCCACAGATAGCTCTCGCTGTCTGTCCAGCTTCCATCCCTCCTATGGCTCTCCACGCCATTGATTCAGGTAAATTGTACTTTAGAGGCATTGTACCACTTGCCCACGTTCCTCAGTCAACTCTTACACTGTCCTTGAACTTCTACTGTCAGTCTCAAAGCTGTGCACTTCAGTTGTCAATTCAGATATGACGGCATTAACGATGGGCAAATAGCCAATTCAATCCAGCAATGGTATTAAATTCCATCCAACTTGTCAATAAAATTATGAAAATATTCACATACAGTAGAGCGTCGATTATCCGAACGTCGGTCAACCGAACGACCGCTTAACCGAACTGTGTACTCGCTCGCACCTGTTACTCTCCCACCCTACCGTCCATCATCCCCCTCACTCCCAAACCAAGTTTCCCACAGTAGTCGCCGCACTGAGCCACCGCTGGCGGAACATTGCTTCTAATGGGGCCTTCATAAGGCGCTGCTGACCGGCCAAGCCGCCAGTCGCTGTGTTTCAACAATCAGCACACTTCTGTCGGTGTATGTATTGTTCATGCAAAATGCGTATGTAATATGTACATATTTTTGTTTAATAAACTGTACCACATACTATATATTCCTACTAAAGTTGCCTTCGTACGTTACTTTGTAATACTTAAAGAGATGCCTGTTTTTATGAATAAATTTACTGTACAGTACTTCTTTTTGGCAAATAAACATGTACAGTTCGATTATCCGAACAAACCAGTTTTCCGAACACCCATGTCCCCCAATTACTTCGGATAATCGACGCTCTACTGTATTTTAATTGGTGTAATTATTATATTCTTAATTATTATCATTATGATTATTAACTTAGATCATAATTACTGTTATTGTCATTTCTAATAGTAAAAGTCAAAATATTAAAAATTATCAAAACTTTCCATTTACATGAGGGTATCTGGAGAGTAGGGTGATTACACACAGAAGGCAAAGAGTTATGACATGCTATCACACATTTTCCATCTCTAGGCATCCCAACATTACCAAAAAATCATATTAGAACCCGTCCTCCCGAGTGGTAGCGACAACTTTGCCTGGCTCAAGGCCTATTAATCACTGGAATTTTTATAGTAAGCACCAATGCTAAACCAATCGGCCAGGAGTCGGTCAGAAATATTGGAATGGACTTGTACCTACCTGATCCACTTCTGAGATCGATATTCCGACCTAAAAATAGTACCAAGCAAGCCGTTTATCTCGTCCATATCTTTCTTTTGATATATTACTTGACTATATATGGATGACTTTGTGATCTGACCCTTTCTTTGGGTCACAATATGACCTTGAAGGGCAAAACGTTTAGTGACATCCACCCTAATATTTCTGCCTGACCTAGAACTGATTGATTTAGCTTGGATGCCAATTTTATTAACATTAAACATTATTAACATCAAATTTTATTAAAGATATTTTAAGCCTTTTTGCTTCTTGGCTGCTCTACTAGGTGTAACTTTCCAGAACTTTGAAAGGAGAGGAATTTTCGAAACAGAAGACGCAAGCGACAAGCGACACGGCCACTTCATACTAGAATTAAGCAACCAGCACGCATGAGTGACCAACAGACCGAGCCGACACGTACAGCATGTAGCGTCTTTCCGGTTTGCTATTACTCCTGAAGATTCGTTTCCAAATGTCGCTTCGGCCTGGAAGCTCCTTAAGAAATTTTACATCATTACTTGGTCTACAATTAAATAAACAATTGAGATATAAAAAGCAGACTTATGCGTGTTACTTTTCTCTTCATAAACTTTCATCTTCTCGTATAATATCTAAGAAACTAAAAGTTAAAATATGCTAAACAGTAAGTCTTTCCCTGATTACAAACTTTATTCATATCCGCTATATGCAATGTAGAGATGTGAAAGTGGTGCCAAAATGTCGGAAAACTAACCAAGTTTATTAGTTGCATGTTTCAGTAATGTGGCTGTAGTGTAGCAGTGTCAGTGCCAAGGAATCCTGAATTAATGCTCTTGACATCGGGTGGCATCTTTCCATACAATGTTTCTTGGACTTGACAGGATTTTGGAATGAAGATAAATTCCATTTTTTAAATACCAACTTATTGATGGCAGATATTCTAGACGAAAGAATTCTGTACGTTGGAAAATTCCTCTGCACTGTTATTGGTGACCGGGTCTCGTGATACCAGACGACATGCTGAGCTTTTTCCTAATTTGTGAACATTTCCGGTTTTCTGGGCACTGACACTGCTACACTACAGCCACGTTACTCAAACCTGCAACAAAAAAACTTGGTTAGTTTTCCAACATTTTGGCACCACTTTCACATCTCTACCTTGCATATAGCGGATATGAATAAAGTTTGTAATCAGGGAAAGACTTCTGGGACACCCGTATAATAGTATTATATGGATGCGAAACTTGGTTCCTTACATTAAAAGAGGAACATAAATTGAGAGTATTTGAAAATAAAATCCTCAGGAAAATACTTGGACCTAAAAGGGATGAGGAGACAGGTGAGTGGAGAAGGTTACATAATTTAGAACTGCATAATTTGTATTCATGTCCAGATATTATTAGAATAATTAAATCAAGAAGACTTAGGTGGGCAGGCCACGTGGCACGAATTAGTGAGGAAAGAAGAGTTTACATGATTCTTGTTGGGAAACCTGATGGTAAGAGACCTGTAGGAAGACCAAGAGGAGGATGGAGGGATAACGTTGAGATGGAAATCGGTAAAGATTGGATTGATCTTGCTCAGGGTAGGAACAGATGGAAGGCTTGTGTTGCTGCAGCCATAAAGCTTCGGGTTTAAGAAGACTAGAAAGTTAGTTAGTTAGTTGTTTTACAATTTTGCACTGAAACCTTTAAAATATTGTAATCTTTTTTTCGATAGGGTTGAGGAGAAAATAGCAAACTTTGTGACTAGGATAATTTTCGTAAATTTGGTGATTTCGTGTTGAAAACTGAGGGATTGATCATGTATTGAATTTGAATCACAAGATATGTTTTTGTAAATGACCAACTTTAAAAGTTTAGCAAGAAAACTGTAGAAAAGTGAAAATGTGATTTTCACATGACCATCCTTCATCTTGACACAAACTTGACAACACGGGTTGCTTAATTTAAGGAAAAGTAAAACTCTTTTTTTGCACAACATTTTGTCCTTTCCTCTAAAATAAGCTTCCTCATTCCTTGGGATCCGTCCTGAAAATTTTCACATTTTGCTCGAGAGGCATGACGGGAAGGAAAAACAAAAGACGAGCAGACAGCGCATCGGGGCGTGTTGAACTATAATTTTCCGCATTGCATAAAACAATGTGTGGTTACCCCCTGCCTTTTTGTGAAGGTGTTATTACGAAATTGCGTACTTAATGCGTCTCTTTAACAATGCTTAGGTTTCTAACTCATTTTTCGTTGCAGTGATTTCATGTTGGTGGTATTTAATTTTATTATAGGAGCCAGTGGCGTGCTTATGTGTTTTTGGGGACGGTCCTCCATATTTCAGTTGCACACTTGGACATGCATAAAAGTGAAGTTCTTTATTAAATTAGTAGGCTTGATACTGAGATGAACATAAATTAAGAGTATTTGAAAATAAAATCCTTAGGAAAATATTTGGAACCTAAATGGGCTGAGGGGACAGGTGAGTGGACAAGGTTACATAATATAGAACTGCACAATTTATATTCCTGTCCAGATATTGTATATTATAATTCAATCGAGAAGACTTAGATGGGCAGGCCATGTGGTACGAATGGGAGAGGAAAGAGGAGTTTACAGAATTGTTGTTGGAAAACCTGATGGTAAGAGACCTGTAGGAAGGCCAAGACGAAGATGGAGCGATAACGTGGAGATGGATCTAAAGGAAATCGGTTAAGGATGGAAAAGATTGGATTGATCTTGCACAGGATAGGGACAGATGGAAGGCTTATGTTACTGCAGACATAAACCTTCGGGTTTAAGAAGGCTAGAGAGTTAGTTAGTTAGTCGCAACCAAAGCCGGAACCACTTGATTACACGGTGAGAGCGTTACCACTCCGGAGTCAAATCTCAGGGGGCTAACTGATAGCGGCAAAAATGTATTTTCATAATATTTTACTACGATATAATTTTACCAGTGACATATTTTACATTCAGACGCAAAGGTAAGTCAGGCCGGACCCTGTGGTCGAGTGGTCAGTCGCGCGGAAGGAAGAAGGTGGATCGGTGCTCTCCCCCGTAGCGTGTAGTTGAGACCGCGTGTGTATTACTACAGCGCATTGAATAACGTAGTGTGGAAAACGACCCAAGAAACTGGTTCCCGCGACTGATGAGAACATAGATGGCAGTGCGATCAATGTCGGTGCTAATTTTCTTATGAAAGTAATGCGGCTTTGTTAGTTTTTGGAATATAATATGTAGATTTGTTTGTCTTGAAAGGCGGTACGTGAATTGATGGAAACAGTTATATTTGTGCAGTGATTTTCAGTCACGAAATGACATTAATTTGGAAAGAAAAGTAAAATAAAATTAATAAATAAATAGCATGCGTAACACAAGAAGAAACATCGCAATGTGATTCCGGACGTCAAGTGTTGGATTCTGTACTAGAGTTTTATTTTTCTATGTTATTAGAATATAAATAGTATCCTGAGAGATATTTCATACCGAGGCGACAAACCACAAGTGTCGCTTAGAAGCGAGCAGTCCGTAATCAATGCAGCCTTTCGAACCGTAGGGACACAAGCTCTGACTGCACCGTTTCCTCAAGGAGATTTTAGACCAAAGCGTCACGCGACAAACAATACGAGGATTTCACACCAAAGCGACACGGGTCCTTCGGTCCAAGGCAACTTTCATATCGAAGCGACACATGTTGCTTGGAAAGGAGCCAATCAAGAGCAACATTTCACATATTAGCGGCATGACGGGAAGCACAGGCCAGCGTTCGGTTGGTGAAATCCTCAAGCGATAAGTGTCGCGTGCCGCTTGTCGCTTTGGTGCGCAATCTCCCTAAAGCAAGACACTCATTGCATCGCGCATGCACGAACAACAAACCACGGCAACATGTTGCAAGCTATTGAGGAAATGGCCCAGTTTGAGCGACGCACAAGCGACAAAGCGACACGTGTGACTTATCGTTTCGCCTAGATCTGTTGTTGTAATGTGCGGTTTATCGTGTCGCCTATCTGTTGTTCGCACAATTAGCAGCGAACGCTTGCTAATAGACTGAAGGCACCATGTCGCTTGTCACTTAGTTGGGAACTCCCCCTGTAGCGCGTCGCTTCGGTCTGAGCACCCTTCCTTTAAGGAACTTTCCGACCGAAGTAACAAGTAGCACGCGAATACGCCATATGAACTTGTCGTTTGCTGTTTGGACCCTCATGTGCAATGAATGCTATTTTACAGTCTGGAAGTGTGTGTCACTAGTGTGAACATCCCGTGTCGCTTGTCCCATTGGTTTGAAAGTTGCCTTACACTCATGTCGATGGCACTAAGAAAGTTTTGTGGGGTTCCCCTTGTCGTTTCATGGAATCATCATTATCATCATCGCCGCGATTAGTTTAAAGCGGAAGAAAAGAGACAGTAAATATCAAAAATACAAATGCTTCAGTGTGTATATCTTTAAAAGAAATGATGATGATAATAATAATGAACCTAATTCATACACAAAAATTTAGTTGCCAAGAGCATTCCACGCGTATTTTTTCTCCCGTATTATTAAGGAAAGTATGACGATAACAGGACGTGGTCGACTGTCTAGAATGTTCGTAAATATCTTCGCGACCACTGTACCAAATATCATAGCAATTATCACATTCATAGAAATGCTTCATGTAAAAGAATCAGACGTTGCAGCGAAAACTCCATTTACTTCCATTATAAGCAGACGAATACCAAGCACCGGGTCCAACACCAGCGCCTCTAGCGGATCATTTTCGAGTGGAACCAGCCAGAGAGCGCAGAACCGTGCCGTTTTCCGCACTACGTTATTCAAGGCGCTGTAGTATTACGTAATCGTCGAGTCGAACAAAACTGAAGTCTTGAAATGGCCATCAAGCGAGTGAACACGTTGAAATTGAACTTTAGACAACGAGAAATAAGCCCACGTCAAATGAACTACATCGCTGGATAAGTACGAAATTGAAACTGAAACCAGAACAGGTTGTAAGTATAGAAGTAGACTATTATAGAAAATGTGTTTTTGTGAAGTTATTGTCTAAAGTAACGGGTGAACAGTTATTATGCGAGTCGAAAGGAGTGTGTATGTATAATGACGATGACAGCGAACATGAAGTGATAATGACGTGGGCAGATGAAAATCATGTGATAGTGCGGCTGCACGTCGTACCGAGTGAAATGTCAGATGGAGCAATATATTCTGTACTAACTAACTACGGACAGGTGATCTTCCTTGATCACGAAACGTACTTAAAAGACCACACGATGACGAACACTCTAAATACTGATTCTTTAGAAAACCTGTAAGTACATGCAATGTTTTGGTTGTTTTTTGGTTGTCGATCTTCTTTTCCTTCAAGAGGTCGGTACAGACGATTTTACATGTGGCCACGACTACACTATATATAATAATTTTACAAACAACGCCACAGGTACTGCCATTTTGGTACGACAAGGTATACCTATTAACAAAACTTTCCTGCATCCCTCTGGGCGAATTACGTGCGTCGAAATAGGTAAAATCTGGTTTTGTAATATCTATGCGCCTTCAGGATCAGTGGACCGCGAGGCACGAAACACTTTCTATGCAACAGAAGTGACGACAGCTTTAGGGGGCAACCATATTGTCCTTGCTGGGGATTTTAACTGTGTGTTACGACAACAAGATCAATATCCGGGGTTTAACTCATACCTTAGTGTCTCTACCCTGGTCGAGGCCCTTCACCTAAAAGATGTCTGGGAAACCAAGCACCCACAACTGGAAGGATTCACCTTCATACGTCCAGACTCGGCCAGTCGATTAGACAGTTTCTATGTAAGTGCGAACTTATTACCCAAAGTGACATCTATAAAGATTTTTCCCACTTGCTTCACCGACCACCTCAGTGTGCAACTAGACGTGGCAATCGACCCCAAAACTGCGGTTCGGGGACGAGGATACTGGAAACTTAATAGTCGGATTCTTCAAGATGAACAATTTCGAACAGCCTTCAAACAAAATTGGAAGGAATGGGAAAATATGAGCAGGCGCCAAACTGACATCATTACATGGTGGGACACGTTCCTGAAGTCGTCAATCAAGCATTTTTATATAGCATACACACGTATGATGCACACGGATTTCTATAAGAAATACAACTTCTATTATCGCGTACTCCACGAGTTGACGACACAACTCATACGGGACGACCCAGTCCTGCAGGAACTGAAACGCATACAATCGGTCCTACTCAGGATGCACCACGAACGACTGGCAGGTTTCGTGGTGAGAAGTCGTCTCCCAACAATTGACCCCCAAGAACAAGACAGTATTGCCCATGTAAGCGCAGAACAGCGAAGTGGGAAAAGGAAACTCATAACGAGATTTCAACAAGGAGACGAATGCCTCACACAACATTCGTGCATGCCTATATGAACACTTTGCAGCACGATTTAAGGCATCCCAGGCGGAAGAAGAACACGTGTCATACCCCGATATCCCCACGCTATCAGGGGAAGATGAAGCCATCTTAAACCAACCGTTCACTAAGGAAAAATGGAAGCGGCCATCCAACAAGCTCAAAAAGGAAAAGCCCCGGGCATAGACGGACTACCGATTGAATTATTTCAAAAATTTTGGCCCACCATGGCAGACTTGCTTATGGGGTGGCTCAATGCCTGTTTTGCGCAGAAGAAGTTAGGTCGTACAAGCTCGACAGGGGTCATGGTCTTAAACCCGAAACTGATACATCCCTTAACACGTGAACATTATCGCCCCATCACTTTGTTATGTGCCGATTATAAAATATTGGCACGAGTATTAACGCGCCGACTACAACACTATGCAGCTACCCTACTAGGCCCTCATTAATTTGTGCACGGAACTAATGGCAATACAGGGTGCTCGGAAATTCCCCTTACAAACTCCTAGAGCTAGTAGAGGGGACTGAGTAGACAATATTTGGAATAGGAACCCATGTCCGGAAACGTACCGTCTCCGTGCTACAACCATGACAATGTGTCGGATTTGCCTGTGTTGGTATGCAACCGGGTAGGCTGTACATAACGTCAGAAGATCACCTGATAACATAAAGTGTAATCAATTATTACAACCATGTCAAATGAGGTGTTACGTAAGGTACAGAATTGAATGACGTGTGACTCAGTAC
Organism: Lepisma saccharinum; assembly: GCF_977018435.1. Classification (NCBI taxonomy): domain Eukaryota; kingdom Metazoa; phylum Arthropoda; class Insecta; order Zygentoma; family Lepismatidae; genus Lepisma; species Lepisma saccharinum. Next base: position 76,016,434 of record NC_139241.1, read on the forward strand.
ATAATACAAACAAATTTATTTGGTAACAATGTCAAGGGAACAAAAAACACTTGTGTCGACAGTGGAACGCAAAAATTTGTTTCTGTCTTCTGCATTGGATGTGTCGCATACGGCACTGCTCAACTACAACAGTGGCTCGATGTGAAGACCACCAACGTCGTTGCACCCATTGTACCGACGTATCATGTTCCGGTGCACTCGCTCCATCACACCTGGTGCCCCGTCAATCTCTTGTGCAGCAACCCCTCTGTCTCTACAGGAGTCTTGTACACTACACTCTTCATACGACCCCGCAAGAAATAGTCCAATGGCGTTAAATCCGGTGATCGTGTGGGCCATGCGGTTGGACCACCTCGGCCTATTCACAAACAGGCACGTGAATGGGGCTCCAGGCAGGATACCGCGGCAGGGTAGACGTCACGTGCCATCAGGTGATCTTCTGACGTCATGTACTGCCTATCCGGTTGCATACCAACACAGGCACATCCGACACATTGTCATGGTTGTAGCACAGAAACGGTACGTTTCCGGACAAGGGTTCCTATTCCAAATATTGTCTACTCAGTCCCCTCTACTAGCCCTAGGAGTTTGTAAGGGGAATTTCCGAGCACCCTATAACTACCGTCCTCACTAGCATACGAGACATCGTTACTGTAATGAATGAAGCCCCTGACTCGGAAGCAGCTCTAGTGGCCCTGGACTTCAAAGGAGCATTTGACTCATTGTACCATCATTATCTATTTCGGCATTTAACTCAGGTTGGATGCGGAGAATCCTTCGTAGAAGCGATAAAGAGCCTATACATATATACTATATACGGGTTCATTTGTGTGTAAATGGAACATTATCCCCACCGTTTGTTCTTCAACGCTCTGTTAGGCAAGGTTGCCCCTTTTCACTCCTCGCCTTCTGTACAGCTCTTAGCCCCTTCCTACACCAAATAAATCAACGACTATGAGGAATACAAGCACATGGCATGACCTACCGAGTTTTCGCATACGCCGACGATGTCACAGTGGTGGTGCGCGATCACCAGGATTATGTTAACCTAATGGAAATCTTGGAACAATTACGAGTAAATACAGGCTTGTGTGTCAACCTGAAAAAAAATCAAAAATACTACCCTTGGGGACAATGGCATGGAACTGGACAGAATCTGTCCCAATGACCGTGACGGACGTATTGAAAGTACTCGGGATCTACTTCTCGAGAAACCTGGTCGAGACTTCCAACCACACATTTCAAACCATAGTGCCCAAAATACAAGCACTTCAACCGACTTCACCAACTGTCACTAAGCGCTAGAATCAAATATGTCAACACTTATGCACTCTCGAAACTATGGTATGTGACGCAAATACTACCCGTGCCTACCCAAACGGCTGCGAGAATCCGGAGAATGATCACACGCTTTCTCTGGCACGGTCACCTGTTCCATGTAGCTCATAACACACTATGCCTACCAACTCGCCTTGGAGGACTAAACCTGCTGAGTATCGACCGACAAGCGCAAGCCTTATTTTTGCACCGCCATATCACCATGATAGTCCAGCATCAAGATAGCATTACGGCTCGTGTGCTACGCTCCATGCTGGATGAAGTGGAACTATGTGCCCCAATTTACCCAGGAGTTATACCCACTAAATTTTTCTATTTACGAACAACCATAGTGGAAATTTGTTACATGTTGATGCTCCTTCCAAGTGTGGATCCTTCTGATATAACAGTCAAATCTCTATCAAAAATGCTGCAAACCCGGATGAAACATATTCCGCGTATTGTCCCATTATTCCCCAGTGTGCGCTGGAGCATCGTGTGGAGAAACATAGCGGCGACCCACCTCCCCAATCGAGTGCGCTCCATATGGTACTTAACTGTACACGATGCTATCGTCACTAGAGTACGATTGCAGAGATACCTTATGGCAGACAACTCCCTTACCAAATGTGCACAGGACGACACCTTAGTGCATCGACTGACGACATGTGTGACAGTCGTGGAACATTGGAAACACCTCAAGAAGTTACTGGGAATCATATGCCGCCGCTCCCCGGGCGACTTCACAAAGGTAAAGGTAAAGTGTTCCCCTGTGCATAGCACCACGCCATGAAGGCGTATAGGGGGTGTGGGGGTAACGCCCCACACTTTCTTGATCCGGTCGTGAGTGGGGGTGATGTGATCAGCATCACGCCCCTGACCCCTGACCGAACCCGGGACTTCATTGCTGCAGACAGTGGCGGCGATTAGGTGGGATCGTGGGGCAGTTGCCTCCCACTTTTAACCCCGTTTACCCCCTCACTATGACTCTTTAAAGCTAAGCCTTGTGTACCAAGAGAAAGTAAACTGTCCTTGCCCTCAACGCCAGATTTAGCACCCACTTCCACTTCTGGTTGCAGACTAATGATGCTCTGGCGTCTGGAATCACAGCAAGTATAATCCTCTGGGGTGCTGTAGTTCTGTCCACGTTCATTTCATCTTATGATAATTAATCCTCATCTTCACGATTAGCCAAGTTTTAGGAATGTTATCCAAAAATGACAGTATAATGAGATACGAAAAACGTCATAGCGTAAAATAAACAAAAATACAACAGTAGAGATTACAATTCTAGGGTGTTGTGGAAAAGACTCATAGGTCACAAACTGTTGCTTCTATTTCAGTCACACTCACTCAATTAAATAAAATATAAAGATTATAAACAGTAATGATCGAACATGTATATCATGACTTTAATGTTTACAATTAAAAGAATAAACATAACTGCTGTAAAATTGAATTTTTTGGACTTAAGTATTTTTCCCCGAATAGACTAGAATTATCATACACCCGTTACAAATAATAAAACTTCCAAACTTTAATTTATTTATTTTTAAAACAAAAATAGTACAAAAATTGATAAATTTGAGCATTGTCTTCGTCAGTGTATCCAACCATGCCGTCAAGACCTCACCAAATATCGTACTGTGGGTAAGAGTATGGTAAAGGTACATACTCTGGGTACCCGTAGTCATATACCGGGTACAGGGCAAACAGCTGGTAGCGTTGAACAGGTGGGTAGTAAGAGCTGTACTGAGGTGCATACACTGGGTATCCGTAAACAGGCGATGGGGGAACATAGCTCCTAATACCTGTAAGTAAGAGATTGTTATCAAGAAACTGGATTCGTTAAAGCTAGATGTGATAACGTTACACACACCGACAAACATTTACAGCGCACAGAAGTCAAGACGAACAAATTTTTGTAACTAACCTACTTACCTCTTTGTGCGATAAGTTCAACCCTTCTATTTCATCTTTTCATAGCCAGATGGACACACCTGGTGCTGTCTTCTGACACGACCAATGTTGCCAGTACACCTAATAATTTCAAAAAAACATAGTGTTTTTTTTTTAATACGCCATAACTAATCCCTAACTAGGAGCAAATGTCGGTACTACATGGTAACGAGTTGGTTTGGATTGACTTGACGTTGAGAGACACCTAGGAGAAAATGTCGGTACAACATGGTAACGAGTTGGCTCCGCTTGACTTGGCGTTGAGAGACACCTAGGAGCAAATGTCGGTACTATATATTAACGAGTTGGCTTCGCTTGCCTTGACGTTGAGAGACACCTAGGAGCAAATGTCGGTACTACATGGTAACGAGTTGGCTTCGCTTGCCTTGACGTTGAGAGACACCTAGGAGCAAATGTCGGTACTACATGGTAACGAGTTGGCTTCGCTTGACATTTAACGTTATTTTATCAATTCGATAAATACCAACAGAGACATTCCATACACATTCTGCAAATGACTCAACAGCTGTCTTTTATCCACGTTTGTTTCTACTTCGAACAAAAACTTTCTTTCATCTCAGTAACTTTTTTGCATACTGAACGTTCATGTAGAGAATAATTTTCTTGTTTAATGTTTAAATCATATCCACATAGACAAAGTTAATACCCAGTGTAAGTTTTATATTTTTGTCGCTTTTTTGTACAAAAGTTACGCAAGTTCAAAGTCTCGATTGCGTGATTTTTTGGACACCCTGTATTAACAACTATATTATCATTATTATTATTTTTTTTAAAAAAATATGCCAAAATATGTCTGAATTTTCTCATTTTGAGGATGCATACCAATTACAGTATACTTTTTTCAGAACTACTTCCGAAACATGGTAGGATATGAAGAAAATAGCATTGTTGTAACTGAAGAACATATGATCATTCATTATAAATGAGTTCATTATGTAATTAATGAACAATGTTTACTATACCCATCAGAGGGGTTTGGACGACTTAAACCCTACCCTAATATACCGCCATGACTACTGGCGTACACAGAGGGGGCTGCAACCCGTCCAGAAATTGTAAGAAAATCAAAATTTTGAAATTAAAGCATTAAAGAACTTGGAGAAAGAAACGGAGTAGTAAATGCAAATTTCCTTTGGAATGATTATTGCCATTTTTGTATTTGAACAACTTTCGAAACGAAAGTTATTATAGTAATTACGAAATTATATATCCTGTGTTCCTCCGCCCCAGAACGTAGCTATATAGTATCCACCTTTACAATTCCAGACCATCCAAAAAAATCCTGCGTACGCCACTGGCCATGACAGCAACATACACTTTTGAAAACTGATCAATATGGCGGTTACTGGTACCATATATTTCATATTATGAGCTTCTCTTTGTTATTTTTATTGTTTTATCTCTCTAATAGTATCATTATTATTTTTACCATAAAATATGGCTATAGGTATTAATTTAACTTACTTTGTGTTTATATTATTGTCACTTTTTATTAATTATACATATTGTTTTTAAATGTATTATCATTGTTCATGTGTTTTTTTAATTTCACTTTGTAACGTTCCAATGAAGAAGGGTTAGTTGTAAGAGCGGTGGAAGGGCCAAACAAACATGCTTAAATAAACATAATAATAATAATAATAACAATAATAACTTTCGAAGCATAGTCACAACATCTTTAAAATACTATTTCTAAACAGTGGCGGCGTTGGGTGCCAAAACGGGAGGGGGGCAAGAACAGTTTACTTTCTCTTGTTGGGCAAGGCTTAGTATTAAGAGGCCATAATGGGGGGGCACAAGCTTCCCAACGCTCCCTCTAATCACCACCATCAATTACAAAATCACCGCCAACCACGGTGATGTGTAGAAAAAATGTAATATACAGTCATCAGAGGAACGTTTCTCTTTCGATTTAACAGTAGATATCAGTGAACACAATAAAACATCGGGTCGAGTGAGAGGTACATCCAGCTGTTAACACGTCGCGAAAATTGGTTGCTAACAGCAACCTAACAACGTAACCATTATTAGAATTGCAATCGTGAGAATAATGCATGTAAGTTAGTTAGGGGATTAAGTTTCGTGCTATCAGCGTATTTGAGAAACCGGTTTCCGGCAATTGTTAGCGGCTGGATGTGCCTCGCATCAAGACCTAAAGTGTCGTTGCAGGGTTTATATTTAATTTAATAATTAATTCATTTGTGTTTTGGAGTGAATGGCATGGTAGTGAAACGTAAGATAAGGCAAAGAGAAGATTTACATTTCGGAGCTCAAACCATATTGGATTATAAACGTTTCATAAATATCCTTACTGCATCCTTTTTTAAAATAAATTCAGCTACGTTTAATGCACGAAGTGTTGTTAAACTAGAATGCTACGTAGAATTAACAAACAAAATTCTCAAAGAAGAGACTGTACATGAAATTGGATAGAATTCTTGCATGCATATTAAAAGCATGCTGCATTCGTAACTAATTTTGATGCATCTGTCGTTTAAAATCTATATTTGTCTAACTAGCGACATCTATCTTTACGTTCTGTAACTAGAGTCCATTTTCCATTTTTAACTCTATATTGTATAGATGTAACTTGTAGTAATGATATTTTTTATTTCAAAATTGTTACGATATAAAGTTATTATAGCTAGCCCTAATTTTTTATGTCAGCATATTATGAACAATATTATTTTATTTGTTTTTCCAGATTTGTATGTAGTTTTACAATCATATCATGCAAAGAGATAGAAGGATATTACGGTAGATGCGAAGAAAAAAGGGAGAGGTACAAAGGTATAAGGAAAATAAGAGAGAGATATAGATAAAACATTGGAGGGAAGAAACTGGATAGAAAGAGAGAGAGACAGCAAAAATATGCAGATACAAAGACAGAAATATAAAGTAGAGAAGAAAAATAGAAAGAAAGAAAGAGAAATCGAACATAGTGCCTCCTGGTGGCGAACAGGCCTTACTACACGAACAGACCTAACTACATGGCTACAAGGTAGACCAAGAAAAACTTTTGTGAGCTTGAATCTCATTAAACGTGACGAATATGTACGTTTAAAATCGAGCACATGATTTATGCTCGCCCTGTATTTACATTGTGTTTCAAAACCGAAATATCTCTAAAATCATGTGTTCTAACAAAGCTGTAGTATCATCTTCCGGATGTATTACAAAAATACCGGTACGTAGTTCGTGTTATCTGAGCTCCGTGGCACTATATAGGCCTGGGCATGGATGTTTCATTGTGAGTGCCCCCTTATTATATCATCATTCACCTTCATCGTCGCGATTAGCCAAAAGTGACAGAAAAGCGACCCTAAACAACAAGATTCAAATCAGAGAATTAGATGGGAGACTTTTAACCTTATGATTTCCATTGCTTTCGGTGTTAAAACACAGTGTTTCGTATTATGCTCTTTTAAACCATTTTAATATATTTTTCCTGCCTATTTATACAGGGTGAGCCTAAAGTTAATAGACAGACTAAACGCTTTACATCTACAACTGTTCTTTTCGCCTGGAAGCATTTAGTATTGTTTTATAGAGAAAGTCTTGAAGTTTACGACCTACACTCAGAGAACTAAATGCATCATATGGATTGATGCACCAGAATGCATGGATTGATGCACTAAAGTGTGTTTTATGGCTTCTTCAAAGAATCAGATTCACATTTTATGCATTCGGGTGCATTTCTGTATGTCGTGAAAGAAACACCAAAATGCATCATTTGTTTCAAGTGAGGATTTATTTCAGTCGAGGAGATGCACTTCAATGCATCAGTTGATGCGTTTTGATGCACCAGAATGCATCTTTTTGGATGATGCACTTAAACGTTTCGTCTGAGCTCCAACGTCCAAAAAGATGCAGAAAGGAGCATCAACTGATGCATTGAAGTGCATCTCGACTGAAATAAATCCTCACTTGAAACAAATGATGCACTTTGGTGTTTCTTTCACGACACACAAAGATACACCCAAATGCATCAAATGTGAATCTGATTCTTTGAAGAAGCCATAAAACACACTTTAGTGCATTAATCCATGCATTCTGGTGCATCAATCGATATGATGCATTTAGTTTTCTGTGTGTACACTTTTTGTGACGTCAGCATCACGTGAGCGCCCTTGATGTCAGTCGCGCAATATGGCCGTGGGCCAGGTAGAAAAGGCTTTCTCTTTTCTGTGCGCTTGAATTTGCAAAATCAAATTCCGTTCCTGTCGTACAGCGTCGTTTTAGAACATGGTATAGGACACAACCACCCACAAGGCAGTCCATCCAAGGTGCAAGAAATTTAAGGCAACTGTTTTTTTGTGCAAGGGAAAAGTTCTGGGAGTGGAGAACCGGACTATAGCATTGGTATATGTCGTGTTATAAAAAGGTCACACGTCGGTCCACGTGACGGAGTGGTTAGCACATCGCGCTACGATGCCAGGGGTCCAGGATTCGAATCCTGGCCTGGGCATGGATGTTTGTGAGTATTCATTCATCAATTTCATCATATCATCACCAGTGTTCAGGTTTTAATCATTAATCAGTGTAATTTAGTGGGACTTGCAGCAGGCCAGTGAAGCGGCGTGAACAGTTGGCAACACTGCCTCAAGACAGTCTCAGTCGGCAGCAGTGGAACATTCTACGAAGACGTGCGTGTGTGTTGCGGGAACACAATCTAGTTGTACTTCTTAGTTTGTGTATGTAATCATGTGTATTCTTCAAATATAGCATTTACAACAAACAGCGTCTACTGCATCCGTACAAAAACCAGTATGGTGAAACAGTTTCGGCAATCGCAAACATTTATGGTCCTCCGGGCCGGATGCCATTGTGGACGTTATCAAGTGCGTAGTTTGTGATGTGAAAAACAGTCATTGCAGTACAGTTATGTGCGTGTCGCTTCAAGAACACACTCGGTACATTCGGTTAGTGTATTACACACAGTGAACAGCAGCATTATTGTGTATTACATACATTGAACATAGCAGCATACGTATATTTCTCAGTACGGGTACTGAGAAAGTTACATGAACATTTCGGGCGTGGCACATTTCGCGCGCAGTTCATTTCGTCGCGGCCAGCAATTCTTCTCGTGTTGCAGCCACTATCAACAACGGAGCTCCGAGCAGCCTTGTTGACGTCTGGAGTCAGGAGCAGCAATCAGCTGTACAAAGGTCAGTCATTTCTGCTAACACAACACCCACACAAGCTCAATTCCTTCCCTCTTGTTTCTTTCCCTTCCTTCTACAATGAATCAAGAAGCACGAAAGAAATTAACACGACAGCGCGGAGTTGTAAAGGGGCAACTTACACGTTTGTTAGAATTCATTCAGAATTTTGAGGAAACTCAAAATATTGAGGAGGTGAAATGCAGTGCTCCGTATTTATCAGATGTTTGGGCAAAATTCAATGAAGTGCAAACACAGCTGGAACTCGAAGACGACGAGTCAGAAGAACATGAAACTTACCGCATTGAAGTTGAAGAGTTGTACTTTCAAGTAAAGGTTCAAATGCAAAACATAATTTCTAAACATGCTGCAATCAATAATCAGGGTCAAGAATCAGCTAATCAGAAATTTACAAATAAAGACAACCAGCTCAAGCTACCTTCGATTTCTCTTCCTACTTTTGATGGTAGTTACGACAAATGGTTAGGGTTTTCGGATACATTTGTAGCTTTAGTGCACAATAATAACACCTTATCTGCAATTCAGAAATTCCATTATTTGAAATCAGCTGTTAAGGGTCAGGCAATACGCTTAATCCAGAATTTGCCAATCACTGAAGGCAATTACACAATAGCTTGGGAACAGCTAGTTCAGCGCTATGAACACAAGAAGCTTATAGCGGCAACACACATAAAGGAACTCTTGCACATTCACTCAGTTAGTAGGGAAAATGCGTCAGATTTGCGTCACTTCGCAAATACCATTACAAGCAATCTTTCGGCATTAAAGGCATTACAGTTGTCGCAACCTTTAGAGGATGTAGTATTATTGCAGCACTTCGTATCTCAATTAGACATGCAAACAAGACGTGATTGGGAATTAACTCACACTGAGCAAGACTTCCCACCACTCTCAGAATTCTTTACATTTCTCGAGCATAAATGTCAAGCTCTAGAAACTATCAAACCGCAAATCAGCCAGATACCAAGGGATAATAAATTCAGTGACGCAAGGACCAAACAAAACAAAACTACACAGCAGTCACATTCATATTTGGCTTCTTCATCAAATGCATGTTTGTATTGCAAACAACAGCCTTCTCATTTTCTATATGCATGTCCAGGTTTTCTCAGTGCAAATGTACATCAAAGGAGACAGTGTGTGCGTGAAAACAAGTTGTGTTGGAACTGTTTGAAGCCACATCGAAGCAGGGACTGTAAATCAGGCAATTGCAGAGCATGTTCACAGAAACACAACACTTTGCTGCACGATGATCAACGGAAGCTCGGTGCCGTTCGAAGGGAAACACAGAACAGACACACCGACACCCAAGGCTCAGTGGCGGAGAGTGAGACTCACAATCGGGAGAATATGATAGCATCATACTGCAGTTTCAAGACCAGACACACATCGCATGTTCTACTTTCAACTGCTTTGGTACAAGTGAAGGATAAGGACGGAAGATTGGTCACATGTCGTGCTTTACTAGATAATGGAAGTCAATCAAATATCGTAACGGAGGAAACCGTACAAAGACTGCGTCTCAAGAAACAAAGGGCGTACATTCCAATTCATGGGATAAATAACTCAACGTCGGAAACTCGCTTCAGTGTGAATGTGAACATTTCATCACTCGCGAATGACTTCTCAACTACAATCTCTTGTTCAGTTCTGCCAAAAATCACTGGAGATATGCCTGCAGAACACATAAACTACGATACATGGAATATTCCAACGGACATCGCACTGGCAGACCCCACATTCAATAAACCTGGCAAGATAGACATTCTTTTGGGCGCAGGGCTTTTCTACTCCATACTGAAGCCAGAACGTCTAAGTAGAGAAGGCAATTACCCTGTTCTGCAAAATTCGCAACTTGGATGGATACTAGGTGGATCCATGCCTCAAGAATGCAACTCATCAATCACGGCATGTTTTGCAAGAACAGATGACAGTTTGGAAAAACAACTTGCACGCTTCTGGGAGTTGGAAGGAATAGAGTCACCACACAGATCTAAGGAAGAAGAACTATGTGAAGAGCACTTTAAATTAAATACAACGCGTTCCGAATCTGGTCGTTTCATAGTACGTCTACCTAAACGCCCAAATCATCCACACTTAGGAGATTCAACTCAGCAAGCCATGAGTAGATTGGAACAACTGGAGAGAAGATTGAAGAGGCAGCCAGCTCTGAAAGAAGATTACAATAACTTCATGAAGGAATACGAGAATTTAGGACACATGAGAAAGTTAGAATCAGACACAGTCAAGGATGACGCACAAGTATTCTACATGCCTCATCATCCAGTATTCAAGCCAGACAGCAGCACAACGAAGACCAGAGTTGTCTATGATGCCAGCGCCAAAACTACATCTGGAAACTCACTTAACGACATTTTACTAGCAGGTCCAATTCTGCAACAAGATCTGTACTCCATCATTCTACGATTTCGCACACACAGCATAGCATTCACGGCAGACACGGAGAAAATGTTCCGCCAAATTATGGTGCATGAAGACGACTTACCATTGCAGAGAATATTCTGGAGATACTCATCAGACAGCCCAGTAGACACTTATGCACTTTTAACGGTGACTTATGGCACAAAACCAGCTTCATTCCTCGCAACAGCGTGTACACAAATGCTAGCCGAACAGCAACAACACGTGTATCAGAATGGAGCAAGAGCTGTAAGGGAAGATATGTACATGGATGATTGTTTATCAGGCAGTGACAGTGTAGAGCATGCACTGAAATTACAACAAGAATTAATCCATCTTCTACGAAGTGGCGGTTTCAATCTTCGAAAATGGTGTTCTAACCATCCCTTAGAGGCAGTACCTCATAGCCACAGAGAAGTGCAGTTACCACTTCAGTTAGATAAGGATAAAGGTGTCAAAACTCTTGGTCTACTCTGGGATCCAGGCACAGACAAATTTTAAATCGCCAACAAGGCAGCATCAACATCTGCCCACGCAGCAGAAATAAGCAAAAGAAGAGTAACGTCAATAATCGCTTCAATATTCGATCCTCTTGGATTGGTCAGTCCTGTAGTCATCAGTTTCAAGGCATTTCTACAACAGTTGTGGTTTCAACGCATCGATTGGGACGAGAGCTTACCACCGACGTTATTGCAGCAATGGTTGCAGTTGTATAGAAACCTACCACGCATCAATGATATACGAGTCAGTAGATTCATCTTGATTGAAGGAAAAATCAATGACATACAGCTTCATGGGTTCTGCGATGCCAGTACAAAGGCTTACGGTGCAGCAATCTACGTTAGGTCAAGAAACAGAAGTGGTGATGTTGCAGTTAAACTTTTTTGCCCCAAATCAAGAGTGGCTCCAGTAAAGCAGGTTACACTTCCACGTCTGGAACTATGTGGAGCAGTTTTACTTGATAAATTAATGAAGAAAGTATTAGCGGTACTCAATCTTGCAATCAGTCAAGTATATTGTTGGACAGATTCGAAGATAGTCCTAGCATGGCTGTCATCGCCGCCAAACAAGTGGAAAACTTTTATCGCCAACAGGGTGGCACAAGTTCAAGATTCAACAAGTCCTTCACAATGGAGACACGTGTCATCACATGACAATCCTGCGGACCTTGTATCTCGAGGCCAAATTCTTCGTCACACGCAGAGAAAGAAGAAGTTACAGAAGAAAGAAAGGGGGTCACATCACTAGTCATTCAAGTTCCATCGACGACCTTCATCCACAAATTTTCGTCATTATCGAAACTAGTTAGAGTCATTGCCTATTGCCAGTGTTTCATTCACAACACAAAGAATCGTGAAAATAAGAAAACAGAGCAGCTAACAGCAAACGATTTGAGATTCAGCCTCGCAGCAATAATCAAGGCAACACAACAAGATGTTTTCAGAGAAGCATTCCAGGATCTTCAACACAATGGACAAGTGGCAAGAGATAGTCCATTAAGAAGTCTCTATCCATTCATAGACGAAAACAACATGCTTAGAGTAGGTGGGAGACTACAAAATGCTCAAATACCCTATGAGAGCAAACACCAACTTATATTGCCATCAGAGCATCATTTAACAAGACTCATTATACTAGCAGAGCATCAGAGATTACTTCACGCGGGCTCTCAGCTACTGTTGGCCTCACTTCGCCAAAAATACTGGATTCCGAGAGCAAGACAAGTCATCAGGAAGGTTATACATAATTGTTTACCTTGCTTCAAGCTAAACTCATCTGTGTCAGAGCAACTAATGGGTCAACTACCATCAACAAGACTTCAGCCAGGTAGAGCATTCCTCAATGCAGGAGTGGATTATGCTGGTCCATTTAATGTGAAATCAGGAAATGCAAGAAGCAAGATTTCGAGAAAATGTTATGTAGCAGTCTTCGTCTGTCTCACTACAAAGGCTATACATCTAGAATTAGTCTCAGATCTAACATCATCTGCCTTTATCGCAGCTCTAAGGAGATTTACTTCAAGAAGGGGAAAATGTAGAAATTTATACAGCGATAATGGAACAAACTTCGTTGGAGCTTACAGAGAACTACAACAATTGCGTCAGCTGTTTGAGTCTCAAGAATTCAAGACTGAAATACACAAGTATGCAGCATCAGAAGAATTCATATGGCATTTCATACCTCCACATGCGCCCCATTTCAATGGCTTGCAGGAAGCAGCGGTAAAATCAATGAAATACCACTTAAGAAGAGCAGCTGGAAATCAGCACTTCACATTTGAAGAACTTTCAACTTTGCTTTGTCAAATCGAAGCCTGTTTAAATTCACGTCCTATCACTGCTATGTCCAATGACCCTACTGACAATAGTTATCTCACCCCAGGTCATTTCCTAATAGGGAGTCCTCGAACATCCTTTCCCGAGCTTGATGTAACACATATAGCAGAAAATCGCCTGGATCGGTGGCAACGGATTCAACTGATCTACCAACACATCTGGCAGCGGTGGTCAAGGGACTATCTCAACAACCTGCAGCAGAGAACCAAATGGACAACAACCAAACCCAATCTCCGACCAGGGATGCTGGTGCTAATGAAGGAAGACCATGTTCCACCCCTCAAATGGAGGACTGGAGTCGTCGAAGAGGTCTACACAGGATCTGATAAACTTGTGAGAGTAGTGAACGTTCGCACTACTCAGGGTACATTTAAAAGACCAATTCATAAACTCATCCCTTTTCCAACAGAGAAATAATTTGTTGTAGTGTTTTATGTTGATTTAGTAAATCAAGGAGGGGGGAGAATGTTCAGGTTTTAATCATTAATCAGTGTAATTTAGTGGGACTTGCAGCACGCCAGTGAAGCGGCGTGAACAGTTGGCAACACTGCCTCAAGACAGTCTCAGTCGGCAGCAGTGGAACATTCTACGAAGACGTGCGTGTGTGTTGCGGGAACACAATCTAGTTGTACTTCTTAGTTTGTGTATGTAATCATGTGTATTCTTCAAATATAGCATTTACAACAAACAGCGGCTACTGCATCCGTACAAAAACCAGTATGGTGAAACAGTTTCGGCAATCGCAAACAACCAGGCTTCGGATAGTTATGCACTAAAATACCTTTATATATGCTCTTAAAATGCTCGAAATATGCTCTTTAAATGATCAAAATATGCATTTAAAATTTTAAAAATTTACAAACTCAAAAAATTTAGCCGTAGCTTGTAACTATTTATTAATTCCACTTTTTACATAAGTAAAAAAAATAGGGTTTGGCTTACCTTTTTGACAATTGACCATATTTTACACATGGTTTTCATATATGTATCTTCATCATAATTCCACTAACTGTTTCTGACTTCACTGAACGTCACGATTAGCAGAAGGTGGAATTTCACCAGCTGTCTCTCATTCTACTCAGCATGCACTTAATAACTACATATTGTTTCAGATGCTCAAAAGTAAACTTATGCCTGTTATCCACGAGAATGCTTTTATACTCTGAAAACACTCTCTGCACATCACAAGAAACAACAACAAATCGGAAACGTGCAGTTCACTTGGAATACCGTCCGCATTTTGTTTCCCTTCATGAAGATAGCAAATGTCCTTTAGGAGTTTGTAGCCAGAATTCTTCGCGAACACATACTGAATCATGTTTCTGAATTGCTCCAAAGGAAAGGAAACTACAAATTTTCAGACAAAAACAGCAGAATATGCATTTGTAACAATAAATCAGTTAACTATGCAATACATCCTAAAGACACTGAAAATATGCATTTGCATATGCATATATGCATCTTCGAAAATTAACTAAAAGTGGCACAAAGGGAAGTAAAATAAAGCAAGTTAATAAATAAACAATAAATAAAAGGTTCACACATTGAACAATTGTAACCTAGCCAACTTCAGGACATACTCTTCCAACCGTCTAAGTATTTCAGCCTCAAACTCTTCTTTATGTAAAACTTTGATACTGTCTATTTCTTTTAGGCTCACCCTGTATTATGTTAAAGTACTTAAATTCAAGGTTCTATGACAGTGTTGCCAACACAAGTAAAAATAATAACCACATTGCCAAATTGTATTGCTCTGGCCTCTATTTACGCTTTTTAGTTCCTAAATGCTATAATGATGAAGCAGTGTTGCCAACCCAAGTAAAAAGTATCACCGCAATTTTTTTACTCTTCCTCGTATTTCTCTGGATAGTGTGCTCTAGTCCCAAGAATGTTAAACGGGACGGCTGGGACAGAGCTTTACAACGGAACAGTCACAATCAAACAAATAAAAGTAATGTATACTCACTGACAAAGCCGGACTTGTAATCGAACAAATAACCTAATCCGTTCGCCCCGGCAAGATCAAATATATCAGGCTTCTTTTTCTTCTTTTTCTTTTTCTTCTTCTTGTCGTCATCGTCGTCTTCATCTTCTTTTTCATCTTCCTTGTCCTTTTCGTCTTCGTCATCATCATCATCGTCTTCCTTGTCTTTCATATCGTCTTCCTTGTCCTTCTCGTCTTCTTTATCGTCATCTTGAGCAAAGGCTGTTCGAGCGAAGCATATGGCTAAAGACAGAAGCAGGATCAACTGAAAGTAACAAAAAGAAAGTACCTTTAGAGAATTGTATTGTTGCCTTGTTGGCCATTAAGGCAAACAACTTTTCGTGAAAATACTTTTTTGTGTGTGGAACGCCTCGTTTCGACGCTACGATCCCTCAAAAAACTGAATTATTATCCTGAATATGTATGCAACTACGCAGTACAGGCTTCAAATTAAAGCTGATGGATTGAATTTGCAATTGAAATGAACAAAATCCTGTGGTTTGGCTATGAGCAATCGGTAATCCTTTTGGGTAAGCCTGAAGATGTTGCTGAGTAAAAATACATTTCGTTTCAATATTCAATTTGTTCAATATTGAACAATCTCTCGAACGAGGCCGAGAGTGTCGGTACAATTCAGGAAGGTACTGGAAGGTAGAACAGAGAAAATAGAAAAACGAGAGAAAAGATTGAGAGAATGATAAGGGAGAATAAGACGAGAAAATGGATGGAATTTATAACGGAAATATAGATAAGGAAGCGGGTCTGGAATATTTTTTTTGGCGTTGAGCCCATCCTTAACAAACATCTCGAGCGACACCACTAATGCACTGGAATATTTAGATTTGAACGAAGCGCCCAAAATCAGATTGTAGTGCAAATAAACGACACTAGATGTCACGCCACAAAAGAATCACGATTTTTGCAGAATCTTAACTATGCAATGCACAGATACTGGCACTTTCTCAATCTAGAATGAGATTTCATTCTCTTTCCTAAAAATCAGGACAAATGTTGAGCGTTTAATTGCGATTTTCACCTCATTATACCTGTAACTTTGAAAACCTTTGAATATATTGCTACAGTAACAAAATATTATATAGTTGTATAATATTACGGTATGATCTTACGCTCTCAATTAACCTGCTTGTCAATAATTAATAATTCGTGATAAAAAAAAAGGTAAACTGTTCCCCTGTGCATAGCACCACGCCATGAAGGCGTATAGGGGGTGTGGGGGTAACGCCCCACACTTTCTTGATCCGGTCGTGAGTGGGGGTGGTGATCAGCATCACGCCCCTGACCGCCTTTACCCCCCAGGGTTTCCCCCAGGTACCCATGTTATTCAACGCTGGGTGGGCGCCGGGGCCGCTTCCATCGTTAGAAAAGTTCCCCGATTTGAACCGGCCGGGGATCGAACCCGGGACCTTTAGCATGGTAGTCAGACGCGTTACCGACTGAGCCACCGCGGCGGAGTAAATTAATTGAAAATAATTATAGTGAATGAAAATCATCTATAACTTATCAAGTGATTGTAATATACAGGGTGGCCCAAAAAATGTAACCGAACACACAAGGTAAAGGTTTTACATTTCGGTTACCTTTTTTGGGTCACCCTGTATTACGAAAAACCAGTATCTGAGAGACAACTTGTGTAGTGAAACACTTTGAACGGACTGGACTCCAAGTTTGCGTTCAAACATTGCCCTACTGTCGGATTAAAACTTATAGATACTCGAGTTTGAACTGCAATTAAGAATTAACCAGTAGACCAACATAGAAGCGAGTCACATCAAAAGTTAGCCCATTCAATTCTGCTTTAATCTGTGCTGGTCATTTTTTTTAAAAAGTTTGACTTCTATTTTTTTATCGTCGTGAGAACAAGAAAAGTGTAGTTTTTTTTAGTTTTGCAAAAGATCGCTCTCTTTGATATTCTATAAATAAAAAACGGGTGGTTCGATAGTGATGACATTTTAGTATGGTGCAGGAAGAAAGGTTTTTAAACAAAATATTTAATTTTCAGATTTGTAAAATTTGTCAAAATACAGTTCGTATCGATTTGACGAAACAAGTTTTTCTTAGTATTGGGTAGTCCTACAAATATTGATTGAATTGTTGTTTTAAGTCCACATTACGCATAGAAAGCTTAACGGGACTGGACCTACAGTTTTAAGTGGATTCCGTACCACTATGTGCCTCCACCGGGTATCGAACAAGGGACGCGTATTTCACATGTGAAATAAAGATTTGGGACATGGTTTGTAATGGGGAAGTTTCTGGTTGGCTGGAGTCTTTTTTTTTTACTTTGTTGAGTATTTCTATGGCGTGCCTTACAATTTGACTATAGTCTTGAACTTGTTGAAAGCTAAAAACCACTTATATTTTCCTTTCTCATGTATCATCTACTTTTAATACATTGCTTTCATCTTTTCTACTTATTTATATTACAGCTTCACTTTCACTAAATCGATACTTATCCTCCCACGATTTATTTACATTCTATTACCTTGTGGTGCCATCTACATTTCTTTATCGAAACTCCTTTCTTTTCATTTTGTGTTGTTATATCTGGTTTGTAACAACTCTTTTTAAAACAAATAGGCGCGCGCTTATACAGTCAAAATTAAGGTTTTGGCGCTAAACAAGGGTTTGATAATTTTTTTTAAGTAATAATTCAAAATGTTTCTTGCTTGCATCTCACGAAAACCGGAAAATGACCCAATATATTTAGTAATTGTATGAGAATTTTCATGCAACGCAACATTTTTAAAATTATTCCCTTTATTATTTCCAATAAGAAAGTCTACTGCCTTTCCGAGTATTGATTACTATTCGAGTACGTTGTCTTCCCCGACCAGATGGTTCTGCTTGTGCTGGGGTATAGTAGTCTGTGGTTTACAAAAAGTGTTCGCCCTAGTCTATGAAAAAAATGCGAGTTTCCTATCATATAATAGATTATCATTGAGACAGTCTGCTAGCCAATAGGGAGCATTCATGCACAAACCACGCACCCAATCTCTATTTCAATGTTCACATGTGAAATACGCACCCGGGACCCCTTGAATACAAGCAGTGATGTTCGTCTGCGCGTAAACAACGATAGTCTACACGTATTTTACGTATTCTATGTAAACAACATGGCGAAAGGTGATAACTTAGCAAATGGCGCCGTGGAATTAAAACAAAATTATACTGCGTATCAGTTGCTGATGTGTGAGGAGAACGTTTCATACGATCCCTTCCAAATTCGAACAATTTCTCACCTAGGAAGAAACCTAATATAGGAAATATTCTAGTGATTTATGGGAAGAAGACCACTCTTGCCTCACGACTGCCATCTGTTGTTGTTTTTTGCATACTATTTATCTTCTTCCATAGTTGATAATAGAAGAGAAGAGAAATTTTGTTGTAAATAGGATTCCTTTCATTTCTTTAGGAACCAATATAGTTGAATAGGTCACTTTCCCTTCATGAAACACTTGAAAATTAATTTTAATGCACTTTAGTCTATGTAAACAACCCAATGTAACCTACGCGTAGATTACGTGTAGACAACGCATGTTGACGTAAACTAGGGTGAACAGACATACTCTTTTTAAGAGTATTATACTCTTTTAGAGGTTCATATGCTCTATACTCTTTTCAATTTGCAAAAATCCCCAAATATACTCTTTTCCATTAAAACAAAGGTAAATATGATATTGAACAACATATAAAATCGAAGTCACACACAGAATGTTCATCGGTTTCTGAGACACGTAAGTTGGATAGTTTCTTCAAGTGTATTGATGGATACAGTAAGTCAATATGGTTTGGAAACTAAGGTTGTTGGATTTGTAGCAGATAATGCACCATTCAATTTTGGTAGTATAAAAAATACAACATCAGGAAATTAAAATGTGCACAGAGAGTTGGAGTGCAGATTAGGAAAAAAATATTTTGCCTATTGGTTGTGGGGCTCATATTCTACAGAATGCAATTTCTGTACCTTGTGCGAAAATAATACCCATAGATATTGAGAACTTGGTTTTCAAAATATACAATCATTTTAGTATTTTTACTGTGAGAACAGAAAATTTGAAAAGATTCTGTGAATTTATTGGGTGCCATTATGAGGGTCTTTTATACCACTGAAATATAAGATTCCTCTCTTTACTTTAATTATACGTCAGTATGAAGCGATAAAGGCCTATTTTTTGAGTGAGGAAAATGCCCCAATTGCTATAGTCAATTTTTTTTCAAGATGATACAAGTGAACTATGGCTATATTTTCTGCATGCACAGCTACTCCTGTTTAATGATAATATTTTAAAATTTGAAAGGTGTGATATAACAGTAATTGAAGTTTCTGTTTAATATTTTCAACTCCTACAGAATAGAACAGAACTTTTTCCCATTCTCAGCAAAAAGTTTACTTATGAAACTTGTAAAAGAAGGGAGTATGAAGGAGGAATATGCTTTCTCTGTTTCAAATAGGTTTTATTGTGAAGTGGTAAAATACTTAGAAGCATGGTCACTTCGTTTTTTTGAAGATGTCAAGAAACTGAGGTATTTACTCCTTCACTCAAGAATTTCCTATGAACTATTTCAAGAGTCATTTCATATATCCATGAACAAGCAAAAAAAAATCAAATTCATTGGAATTTAATGATAATGATATTCTTGACACTTGCTGTGCAATAAAGCCGTAAAAAACATCTTGAAGATTGAGAGGGGGGAGAAAAGAAGCAATGATGGGTAAGTGGAGGTCAGTGTACAAATATTTAGTAAAGGATGGGTCAAATTTAAAAGTGATTGTGCCTCTTATAAAATTCATGTTTACTCTACTCTGCCTGGTACAAATGTTGATTGTGAGAAACTCTTCAGTGTCATTAAAACTTATTGGCGAGAGGAAAAACGTACACTCCTGGTGTCAACACTAACAAGTAATGAAAGTGAAATTTAATGTGGACATGACCACAATTAAGGACGATTTCTAGGTCCATACTCAAGAAAGCAAAATCATCCCAGAAGTATGAATGATGGTGGCCATTGGTGAGAAAGTATTTGGAATTAGCTAATTACATTAGAAACATAAGTAATTTGAATCTGTAGAGTGCATGCCTATTTTAAAGGGGCTATAATAGAAGCAATAACAAATAGCCACCCTTATTTTCGTTTTCTTTTTATGTTTTGTGCATGCGCACCTTCAACCTATAGATATACTCTTTTTGGTCAACAAATATCTAGTCACCCTACGTAAACTTATAGTCTACTGCACATCACTGATTACAAGGCAACGACGTTTCGACTATGCCATCGGGGAGGCCATAGTCCTACAAATATGATCTTGGTCTTGCTTTGAAGCTCTTTGCAACTATTTTTAAAATCCCATTGTCAGTTCTCATTACGAAACCGATTTTATTCAGATTCTTATTCAGCGGAGTAAAGATGTACGTGAAACGTCGCAACACGCACTGGCTCCGTGACATCCCGCAGTTTCCACGGTTCAACGGCCGGCCATCGCTGTGTGTGGTCTTTGTTCAATATCTGAGCATCGTCAAAAGGTACAAAATGACAACGAACTATACATCAGCAAAGTGACAGATGTTCGTTGAAAGGAAGCAAGGGGAATCCAGTTTCTATTTACGTAGTGGATTCAAGTCTGAACTTGTCAAGGAGCGAATTTACAATACCGGACCCCTCCCCGATTTTTGTAATATTTCGCATACTCACTAATTGAGGTCTCCTAATCACGAATTTGAAGTTAAAATTTGGCGGTCACGTGTAGAAATTGCAAAATAAGCGAAATTAAGTGGACAGAAACCCTGGATTTCTCCACGAAAGCAATGGTTATTTCAATATTTTACGTTTTAAAACGAAATTTTAACTGTTTACTTAACCTAACCTAACCTTACCGTGAATGGTTTGTGGGGCTATGCGTGAATGGTTTGTGGAGCACCGTAAAAAAAATGTCAGTTTCGTAGCACTTGAGCGACAAAGTTTAACTACACAATCGTGATCAAGTGTTCTAAATTATTGACTATGCGAAATATGAACGAATGCCCTGTATTATTAATAAGTACCCAACTAAAAGTTACTAAAAAGAACTTACGAAAGAAAGAACTTTATTTCCTACCTTCAAAGTCGCCATCTTCCTCACACCACGCAAATTACTGAACAAGTGAACGCTACGTTGAACAAACATGGTTTCCATGCTTGTATACGGAGAACGATCCCGGTAATTGAAAAGCTTATTTTGCAACTTCTACACGTCAATTAACAATTTCAACACGTCACCCCCACATGTTAACCTCAGACACTTCATCGGGACTACGTATTTCGTGAGTATAAGAACTATGATAGAAATTACGGAAGTGTCCAGTATTGTAAATTCTTACCCTTGTCAACAACGCCAAAGTACAGCGTGTCCATAAATATACTGTCATACTTTAAAGTGGTATTACGTCGCTTTGGATAATCGTATTTAAATGAAATTGGTGACATTTGAAAGAAAAACTCAAATATTTTTGTGCATGTTAACAATGGACACCAATATCAGCAATGGACAACAATGAACGAGATCAAACATAGAAACTGAAATAAATTCACTCCTGACAACAATGGACGATGCAGGTTCATTGTTGGATATTTAGCAGGCAGGCAGGTTACATGTGAATGTTTTCCTTTAAAATTATGTTGTTGTTACAGAAGATTTAAGAACGTAGTTGGTGTGTTTTAGAACAGGAAGATGGATTGGACGTGGCGGAAATGATGATTATGTCTTCTACAATTGGCCGCCGAGGTAACCTGACTTATCGGTCTGTGACTTTTTTTTATGGGGTTACATAAAAGATTTTGTCTATGTACCCCAATTGCCTCAAAACCTGCAAGAACTGCAAATTCGCATCACTTCTGCAATCCAGTCCATCCTTGTGGATATGTTGGAGCGTGTGTGGCATGAATGGGAATATCGCCTTGATGTCTGCAGGGCCACTCGTGGGGGCCACATTCAATGTCTATGAGTTGTAAAATAAAATATTTGAGTTTTTCTTTCAAGTGTCACCAATTTCATTTAAATACGATTATCCAAAGCAACGTAATACCACTTTAAAGTATGACAGTATATTTATGGACACGCTGTATTTTCAATTCATTTTCAATTTTATGATTGGTTGATTGATTGATTTGCATTATTTCACTTCGGTTTTGTTAATTTGTTTGGCTAATTTCGAAGATGGAGGATGAGTGATGATATGATGAAATTGGTGAATGGACACTCGCAAACATCCATGCTCAGGCCGGGATTCGATCCCTCAACCCCTAGCGCTTTATGATTTTTGAAATAATTATAAAAATTGAATTTCTATATCTGAGAGCCAAGGGGTAAAATCTCACTTTGCCCCCCCCCCAAAAAAAATCCTGCGAACGCCCTTGAATCTAACCGATACTTTCCGATACCGATATTACTGGTATCGGATGATACCGACACATCGGCATCGGTCCTAACCACAACACACTGGAATTTCTTGACACGTACGTCACACTACACACACCTACCTTCACGTCCATGCTTCCGACACTCATGAAGAAGTTTGAAGAGGGAAGGAGCTCCAATTTATAGGAAGACTTTGCTTTATATATGCCGTCCCCCGCCCCCCTCAAGGTTTCGCCAAAGACTACTTTATGCTCCCCAAAGACATGGCAGGGCGCTGCGAATATTTGTAAAGCGTTTCCCGTCACGAAATTACATTCTGGGTTTGAAAGGTGGGGGGGGGGGGGGGATGATCTATAACATCAGGCAGATGGCAAGATAAAGCTTAAGAACGGAGGTATGTTCTTTTCAAGGCCTTTTATGGCGTAAGATACATGTCATCTATATTTTTAATTGGTCCAGAGAACTGGGGAAGAATGTAACGTTCCGCAATTAGTCATGTGTTAATTGACGAAGTCTTTACATAAGACGTGCATCCGACGTTCGCGTGACGATCTTCTTTGTGAAACGATTCCGCAAGTCACCTGGAAACCTTTCGCAACAATGCTCGGGTTTTGCCTCGCTGCATTGTTGCGTAATTCGAGAACAATGACCAACAATGGTTGCGCTGTTGTTTGTTTACAAACTTGGAGGTGTTTGAAAAGTTCAAGGACGTCTGTTGTGTTAAGAGCAGATCCATAGGTTTGCAGTGACCCTACAACATTTGTTTGCAAATGTTTTTATTGTCTGTGTTTGTGTGGAAAGAACAACTGAAAAACGGAACCGTAAGCGTATTTACAAACCATATAGCAGAACCTCCAGCGATATTTGGCTTCTGATTGGCTGCCATTCCGGAAGTTAATGCAGCGTTTCTTCAAGGTAACGCTAGATGGCAGGGTTCAAATTAACAGAGTAACTTTCAAATATCAATTCCAACAAGACAGGAAACCCATTTATACTAAGGTTGATATTTTAGCACAATTATTTAAATCAATGTTTTAGAAGACAGAAATCAGAACTCATCTTGAAGTGAATGATTTTTTTATTTAAAGTCACATCAGTGCAAACATTGTAACTATCAATGACAATTGACAAAATTATGTATGTTCAACGTATATAATTTTAAACATTATATTTATTATATAAACGTATATTTCTTAACATAATTTCGACAGTCTGATTACAAACTTCATTACTATATAATCACGAGTCTCATTTTTCCCTATGAAGAAACAAGGAACAATGGACACGGAATTAAACACTTCCGGTGCACACAGCCAATAAGAAAGCTTTATATACCTCTGGTTCTGGAGCACTATCGGGTTTGTAAATACGCACGTAAGGCAAATGCAGGAAAGTGATGATAACAATGCTCTTGTCTGCTAACCAGCGCTCTAGTCAAGGGTGTACCACGCTCTGTTTAATTGTACTCAATAGGGTACACCTTCTACTTTCTATTACTGTAGCTTTTATGTTTAAATGCAATAATTAAACACTTGTTTGATAATTTTATTTTATTGTAAGAATACCTTCGCTTAACCTCTTTTATGCCAAGTATGCAATCACAGAGCAGAACGGTCATTTTGACAAAATCCTGTTTCCCTGCTGGCTGCTTTCAAGGTTCGCGCTTCTTGCCCAAGCATTATATAGCCCAGTCAATAAAGATTTCATGTCGGGAATAATTCCGTAAAAGCTGAATTTTTTTGTTAGAACATTACTAGTAGTGCAAAATCCCAAAAGTCCCCCCAAAACATCAACTTCGCAGACTCTCAGTTATTGACCTATATCTCCGTAACCAATCATCATAGGCAGGCAATCTTTTTCTAGTCTTAATCCTTATTAGATGGGCTACAAAAAAGATTCTGTTTAATTTTTCCATAATGTCGGTGGTTTTCCAGTAATTTAGAAAAATAATCCGCAAAAAGTGAATTTTTTCTTGTACTTTTTAATGGTTTTCTTTTAACTTTTGAACAAATTAAATCTCAAGAAATTGTCTCGAATAAAATTTATAGCATATTTTATAAATTTTAAAGCGATATAAGTTTTAATGCATAAAATGTGTCTCCAAATGGAGGATAGTACCAAAAAGTGTCTCTTTATCACAATCCGGCGGATAAGTCCGGAATCATTGACTTTTTAATAAAAGCAAGAGACTTGGTAGAATTAATTACTGTACCACCTAAGATATATTTCAGTCGAGTAGCCAATCGCCATCTGCGTTCTGACGTCCGCCATCTTGAAAAGAGTCCGCCATATTGGATATTTTTGATTTGATATATCTCTGGAACGGTGGCACCTATCAACTTCCGTTTTCTTTTCCAGAAATGTTCCAAATAGTGCAAAATTCAATAATATATTAATAAATCTATTTTTGAAAAATTAAAAATAGTAGTTTTGTAGAAAAACTCACTATTTCCTCGAACTAAGCAATAGTATTTTATATCTTGTATGGTTACGAGATGTTTGTTAGAAGACTTTAGGCGAACTGAACCCTTAATATACGATTTTTCTATACTTATAAATTTATGTTTAATAACATTTTAAAGAGGAATACAATTTATTTACAACCGAATTTGATTTCTGAAAATGTCCTTTTCCTGTTCTTGATTGACTGGGCCAATAGATATTTTCCAGTCTTACGGCGGGCGCTCTACATGCTGGCAAGGGAAGTTGGGAGAGCGGGGAAGCGACCAATCCAGCGCGATAAGAAACGCAGCAGCCTGTAGAACGAGTTGCGCGTAGCACTTCCTCCCGCCGCGTCGTAACTCTCGGCGACACCGCTGTTGTCTGATTAGTCTGCTGCGTATTGCCCGCTCCCCTTGCCAGCATGAGGGTCGCCCGCCGTAAGAGGAGAAAAGACCTACAGGCCTAATTGGTTGTTTGACCGCGAGTTCCTTCGTAGGTAAACGCGGCAACAGAGGGTCACTGCCATGAAGGCGATCTCCATGCCGGATCCTACGGCTGTACAGCTCGGATGTTGATGACCTAAAAAAATGTTTAAAAAATGACCTATAAATAATTTTCGATCTCAAAATCAAAGCTTGATTTTTGCATAAGTTACAAGAGAGTAGTTGATTATTCCATAAAACCTATTGTTTGGTGGTTTAAAGTACCGAAGCAAAGTTGGATAAATGCAATTAAGTACTAATGCAGTTTTTTTTTACTTCAAGGTTACATGAAATATACTTTATCACTTGGGCGTAATTTCCATTAATGTCAAACTTGCTAAAACTACAATGTTAGAAAATTGTAATATCTAAGTTATGTTAACAACTATTTAAAATTCACGAAACAACATAAGAAGAGGAAAATAAACCTCAAAATTGAAGAAAAATGCAAGAAAAACAGCCAAAATACTGAAAAATACCTTAAAAGCCTGAAAAATGCCAATGTTTTCATGTTCTAACTGAAGGTTTAGCAGGCTCAGAAAACAAATATGATTTTTCATCAACTTTCGAGTACTAATTATCGCTATTCTACAATCATCAATGGCATGTTTTGATTGATTGAGTTGGTGTTTTAAGTCCACTTTATACACAGTAAGGCTAATCGGGACTGGACCTACAGTTTAAAGTGGGATCCGAAACACTATGTGCCTCCACCGGGTATCGAACCCGGGACACCTTGATTATAAGGCGACGACGCTTCCACTGCGCCATCGGGGAGGCCCTCAATGGCATGTTTTATGGAAGTTAAATGATTTGAGTCATTTGACGGCAGTGACGTCACCTAGTACAGTTCAAAAGCGACAAGTTCATGAGGAATCTATACAACAGAACAGAGCACACCAAGATGCAGGCTTGGTCACTTGACAAGTGGACTTGTTATTCATTTGTGTCAAATCGCGGAGGTAGAAAGCCATCAAGTTGTTTGTTGCAGTTCTCCTAATGTGTGGAAATGTATGTAACAGGTGGCGCAAAAGTCATCATCCTATTTGAACTGACCTTTATTTTGACATCTTGTTGTTTATATCAGTAGTGTTTTGTCAGTTAAATAGAAGATACTCACGAAATTTATTGTGTGCGAAAGTAAATAAGTATACCCCACATACAGCTCGCGAAACATTAACTATTTTGCGTGACACTTTTCCGGGCAGAGTAATATCCCGTTTTGGTGATTTGCCATCAGTGATGTGCATCTACGCGTAAACAACGATAGTCTACATTCTACGCGTAGACTACTTTATACACGTAGATTACGTAATCTATGTAAACAACATGGCGAAAGGTGATAACTTAGCAAAGGGTGCCGTAGAATTAAAACAAAATTATACTACGTATCAGTTGCTGATGTGTGAGGAGAACTTTTCATACTCCTTTTTCCAAATTCGAACAATTTCTCACCTAGCAAGAAACCTAATAGGAAATATATTCTAGTGTTTTATGGGGAAAAGACCACTCTTGCCTCACGACTGCCATCTGTTGTTGTTTTTGCATACTATTTATCTTCTTCCATAGTTGATAATAGAAGAGAAGAGAAATGTTGTTGTAAATAGGATTATTTCATTTCGTTAGGAGCCAGTATAGTTGAAAATTTCACTTTCCTTTCATGAAACCTTTGAAAATTAATTTTAATGCACTTTAGATTGTCTACGTAGTCTATGTAACCTAGAACCCAATGTAATCTACGCGTAGATTACGTGTAGACAACGCATGTAGACGTAAACTTATAGTCTACGGCACATCACTGTTTGCCATGGCCGGCCAGGTCTCCCGATTTGCCTGCTCAAGATTTTGGTTTATGTGAATAAGCCAGATACGTTACAGCAACTAAAGGACAATATTCAGCATGAAATTGAAAACATTTCCCCGCAGATTCTTTCCAACACCACCAACGCAATAAAAAGAGCCCAAATTTAATCAATTCGAATGGTGGTCATTTATTGGATTGAGGACATAAAACTTACAAGTATCAATAAAAGTTTAACACAAAAAAGAAACTACTTTGTTTAATTTAAAACCCAAGCTGTAGGCTAAGAAAATCAGGTGATGACTTTTGCGCCACCTTGTATTAGAACATAGTTCGCACGGATGACGCTAGATAGCTCTTCGCTCGCTATGACGTCACGAGCGAATAACGATCAATCAGGCAAGACGAGCGTCACGTCCTCCTTGATTGTCTGTTATTAAAAAGAGTTGGATTAGTGTAGATAAGGTTTAGTTGCAGTTACGGCTGCATAATTAATAAGTACATTGTAGCAATTTAAGCTAAGGGATTAATGTTATCTTGATATCATTATGTAGAACAGTCGATAAGGTGTCTGACTGCCACGCGAGAGATTCGGGTTAGATTCCTGTGGTGGGTGATTTCAGGTGGGCATTGTACCAGAAATATCCCTATATGGAGCGGCTAACGGGTTCACCCAGCCTCTAATAAATGGTAACCTGTGGGACGGAGCGTGGTGCTGATCACATCACTTCCACAAATGTCACATTGTGAATGTATGGGTCTTCACCCCCCCCCCCCACATGCCTTGTAATTTATCTTCATTTTGAGTTTAATTTGAGAACTCGGGACTGGACCTACAGTTTAGAGTGAGATGCGAACCACTGTGTGCCTTCACCGGGTATCGAACTCAGGACCTCGTGGTTACAAAGCAACAACGTTAACATTACGGCTTCCGAATACAACTACGTTATTCAACTATTTACCCAATATTCAGTTGCATTACTAGCCATTGATCATAAAACTTAAATTTGTCACAAAAACTAAAATTTGTACTAAAAGAAAGTTTAATGCACTTCCATTGCTTAT
The DNA here is from genome assembly GCF_977018435.1 of Lepisma saccharinum. Taxonomy (NCBI): domain Eukaryota; kingdom Metazoa; phylum Arthropoda; class Insecta; order Zygentoma; family Lepismatidae; genus Lepisma; species Lepisma saccharinum. The sequence goes on from NC_139241.1 coordinate 76,044,862, forward strand.
ATCTTTTATTCCATCATAATAACCGAGGCTGAGCTTTTGTAACAAAAACGTGATAAAATCTACAACAGCCATTTCCGACGAAAGGCGACAAATATATAATATTTATAGTTTACATTCTTTGTTTTCTAAAAATTACAGGACTAAGAAGTTTCACTTTTGAAATCAAATCGGACGTTTAATGACAGTGCGAGACATCTAGCGGTAATATTCTCACGCTTTATGGCCTTTTTTCATGTTTACGACTTTTGAACGTCAGATATTCCCAATGGATATTTCTCAGGCAATGTCTGTTCGTCCTTGAACCCAACTCATCAACTGTCTTTGTCTGTGGTTTCGCTGCTATAAGGTACAGGGTGTTTATAAAATAATTGACAATTTTTGTAGATGCATACAACTGCAAGCGTGACAACATTTTGCCCTTGTAACAAACTACGTACTTGCATCGCCACCACAAGTATCTTTTACATTATTCAGTAACAGTAGCGGCGATTGGGTGCCGGAACTGGGGGGGGGGGGGGACAAGGACAGTTTACTTTTCTTGATATACACGGCTTAGCATTAAGAGGCCATAGTATAGCTCTTGTCCAGACTTACGTCGGGCGGTCTTCAAGATAACAAGGGAAGTGGGAAAGCGACCAATTCAGCGCGATAAGAAATGCAGCAGCCTATAGAACGAGGTGCGCGTAGTACATCCTCCCGCCACGTCGTATCTCTCGGCGCCACCGCTGTTGCCTGGTTGGTCTGCGGCGCATTCGCCGCTCCCGCACTTCCATTTACAGCATGTAGAGCGTCCGCCGCAAGAGTAGACAATAGTTTTAACTTGAGAAAACTTTTATCTTGCACGGTCTTGCCCACGACGTTCTGTTCACTTGAACTAGAAATTTTTCGGAGGGGACAGGAATTGTAAAGGTGGTGGATTTTACATGGCTGCGTTCTAGGGGACGGGATACACCACAATATATTTCGTAATTCCCGTTTCTTAACCTTCCTTTCAAAATTTGTTCAAAGACAAAAATTATAATTGGGGTCATTTTAAAGTAACTAAGCACTTACCACTTTGATTTTTTCCGAGTTCTTAACTGCTCTGATTTGCAAATGTTGATTTTCTCAAATTTTCTTGAGGGGCAGTAGCCTCTTCAGCCCCCCATCCTCAGGTGTACCTCTGAATAAGATAGCACTGAAGTCCAAGACATCTCAACCGGACCCTGTGGTCGAGTGGTTAGCACATCGCGCTGCGACGCCAAGGGTCCCGGGTTCGAATCCAGCTCGGGTTTGGTTGTTTGTGAATGTCCATTCATCAATTTCATCATATCATCACTCATCCCCATCTTCGCAAATTAGCCAAATGGCACAAAACGCGAAGTAAAATAAACTAAATCAATCAAGACATCTCTGAAAAATGATCCACACAATGTCCAATTAACACCCTTATGGATGACTCCTGAACGAACGTAAGGATATCCTAAGTATATCCAATGGATATCTTGGATATCTGTAGAATATCCAAAACCTGGACTCGAATATCCGGAATATATCCAACGTATATCCAACGGATGTCTTGGATATCTGTAGAATATCCAAAACCTCGACGCCAATATCCAAAATATATCCAAGGTATATCCTATGGATGTCTTGGATATCTGTAGAATATCCCAAAATTTCGACGCGAATATCCAAGAACTATGCATTAGATGTCAGTTGGATATTTTATGTTCTCTGTTGGTAAGAAATACATAACGTCGCTTTTCTAACCCTTGCGTTTAATCGCAACGATGAAGATGAATAGAAGACATCGACGAGCCAGCTTCAATGGAGGAGTATCAATGTGTTTGTTCCCTTCGTCTATTTCATCGCTCCATCCCAGAGGCGTCGCCCCAAAATCCACGTAGGACGACATACTGTATGTATATTTACATACATAAAGTATTTTGACGCCGATCTCGCCCCCCCCCCAAATTTACCTTACCCCTCATCGTCGCGATTGAGCAAGATACGTAAAAACTAAGGAATGCCTTTGACAAATGGGCAAGCACACATGCCCTGATAGGGATTCGAATCCAGAACCTTTCGAACCCATCGCGAACATAAATATATTTATGTGTACAGGTGCGTACCCGGAAATGTCATTTGTGGATGATATGATTGTTAATAGATGTCAGGCCTTTTTAATTTTCAATTGTCAGTGCTTCTTTTAACCATTCTTCCGCGAATCTGGCCCTATTTTCTTGATAAAAGAGGGCGCATTAAAGAAAAAAACCACTAAATCCTCCTTGAGCCCAACAACTACAGTTCCAGTAACATGTCATTTCGAAGTTACTTGAATGCAAATGTAAGTATCAGTATGAGAAATAAATTGGATTGAATATTTCAGTAAATATATATATACTGTGGTGTATTAACCTAATCCTTTTTAATCCTTAAGTTTGTTAAATCGATGCACTTAACTTAATCCTTAAACTTAAGATTGAGTTACTATTCCAAGGTGTATCAACCTAAGTTAAACTTAACTTACACTTAGGGATTAAGTTAGTATACAAGGGTGTATATAATAGTCGGTTAGTTCGTTGAACTACCCAACCTAGCAAATACCAATTTGGGGGGGGGAGGAAAAATATTAAGATATCCCTCTCATTCTCACCCAAGGGGCCCCTTGGTGCCTGGGCTTGTCTTGCATTAATGGCTTTCCGGAAAATGTGTCCTGCTCGACAGGTTAAGACAAAGAAACGTGAAATGCAAGAAAAATACAAATAATATTTCATAGTCAAACTTGTTTTTTTATTATACAGTCCTCATCTTTTACACATTTTTAATCAAACATATATATTTTACACTTTCTTGTTAATACAATACCATGAGTTTACAAAAGAGTTATTTTTCATTTACAACCTATCCTTGTTACGATGTATTATGTTGATCTTTATATAGAAACAAGTTATTCATTAAAGCAATGTAAAGTTTCGTTGAATAATGAGTCTGTCTTCTCAGGTAAGCAAGGAAGTGATTTCTGGGAATAAATGTGACTTATCGAGAGCTAAATTCACTTTCATTTTAAAGCAAGTTAAGATTTTGGGAACTAACGTCACTCTAATCTTATAGTAAGTTAAAATTTCGGGAGTTATTGTCAAACTAATATTCCATAAGTTAAAATATGGGGAGATAATTCTAATTCTAATAACTCAAATTCCTTCCAATCTTCGAGCAAGTTTAAATTTTTGGAGTCAATGTCACTGTAATCTTCAGCAAGTTAAAATCTTGGGAGCTAACGTCATTATAATTTTCTAGTAAATCAAAATTATTGGAGCTAACGAGAAGCTTCGACAAGTTTATAAAAATTGTCGCTCTAATCTTCAAGGAAGTCAAAATTATTGGGAGCAGACGTTCATCATGAAACACTTGCCCGATTCTTTTTCAAAATCTTTGAAATTTTCTTTCTCCAGAAATCACTTTACTGATGACCCTAAATAACTTGTCCACAGAAGACAGCACTGCTACCCAAAGAATCCCCCCATACCCATACCGAACGGTGGAAAGCCATACATTCCATAGCCATGATAACCTGCAAATAAAAACAAAATAGAAGTAAAACCATTTTTGTAAAGAAAAGTAGTACTTTTTTAAAATTTCGTTACGAAATATCTTACCGACTATATTCATTTCTGGTTATTTAAGATTTTGAGATAAATAGTAAATACCTAACCCAGGTACGTATCTAGAAATACAGGGTGTCCACAAAGTCCTGCTACCATTACAATGAAACATAGCTCCTAAACTATATGAGATAAACACATGCTGTTTTTTGCAACGTGTTCTACAGCTCTCAAAGTTTTAATAAGTAGTGGTATTTTATTATTTTTATTTTAATTTGTTATTGTTTTTTTTTTTTTTTTTTTTTTTGCAGATTATGTTGTGAGCGATAAATGACGACAGCACATAAGAAGGCACAATGTTTGTGGCATGCTGACTCTGGTAATTGTAAATAAAACTTTGAGATCTGTAGAACACGTTGCAAAAAACCGCATGTCTTTATCTCATATAGTTTAGGAGTTAAGTTTCATTGTAACGGTAGCAGGACTTTGTGGACACCCTGTATATTTCGGGGGAGGTCCAAACCAAGTGTCTCTTATTATTATTATTATTATTATTATTATTATTATTATTTAAATTAAAATAATTAATAATAGTATTAATTAAAATATTCAAATTTATTAATATTGTATTTATATTACATGGAAAGGTAAAAGGACGATTAAGGTTAGTGAAATAACAGCATTCATTATCTAGCTTACGTATAGCTAAGCTTGGCAAAATGTACATATAAAATAAACAAAAAACAACTGCCCTGGCAAGGAAATTAATCTCAAATAGATAAATAATTGAATATTTATTGAATATCAAAAAAAGGATTTTAGATCAAGTTGATGAAAACTGGTAATATTTTATGCATATTAATAAGAATAGTAATAAATCTTGCATAAATCTTCTTTGGTAGTCATTCAAAGTCGTATGATCCCAATAAAATCCTTGCTTTCCAATTAACTTCGGCGAAAATAAAGAACCCTCGATTGAACAACAAGCATATTTCACTATTTAATTTTAGATATTTTAAGGTTTCATTATTTAATTTTAGTTATTTTAACATTTCATTAATTTCATTATTTAATTTTAGTACTTAGTGAATATTTCGGGGGGTGGGGTGGGGGGTCGGGGCCCCCTGGACCCCCTATCTATTTGTATTACGCTATGCATTCTAGGTATACCAGCAAGAACAATATCAAATAAGCAACATATCAATCGAAACGTCCAAATATAACAGTTATATGTGTACACACACTGTATCAAGCGATATATCATGACTCAATGCCCCCTCTAGTTCGCTGTAGTTTTTGACACTAGATGTCAGGCTGGTGCAAGTAACCAAGTAGGCGAATAGCGGAGTTCATGTTCAGAAAATTCAACAAATGCCTGCCTGCTGCTTTAAACGTTCGTTTGATTAGTTAGCACGCACCACGTGACCATACACCACACATCACACTGCTCCAGAACGTAGCGCAAACGGTGCAGGCACCAAATCAACGAACTAGACGAGTCGGTGTTGCACCGTGTAACCAACTAGATGCGCGAGTGCAGAGAGAGTCGAAATGTGCAGCGAACTGGACGGGGCTATTATGAAAAGACATTTCAAAACATTATCAGTGAAAGCTTGCAGGAAGACTTCATAATTCTTACCATAAGGGAAGGGCATGGGCATTTTGTATCCGAACCCATACCCTTGATGGGCATAGCCAAAGCCAAATGTGTCCGACTCTTCAAGGTTGTCCTTGTTTACATCTTGTTCTTCACCTATGGCACACGACGTCAGCATAGTTGCTAGAAGCAGCACCTAGGGTGGACAGAAAGAAATAGATAGTAATAATTATAGTCTGGTACGTTACTAACAGGTAATCTTAATTAAACCTTATCCTTGGTGTATTGTTTTCTGAAAAGCAAAGTTCAGTGCCATTAGAATGGCGCACAAATGGGACAGGCAGGATGTAAATGGTAACTGGAACACTCAAATGAATCGACTGGCTTGTACCCATCCGTATAAAAGACAGTAAAATTGTGGTACTTCGTGCGAAGCTCTGAAAACTTATGCTGCTATTCTACCATTGATGTTTCTGACTTTTGAAGGAAAGTTAAAGACACAGAGCAGCCAAGGAGATAATGAAGTGGGAAAGAGAGACAGAGGGAGTTGTCGAGATGAAGGGAGAACGCGAGAAGAGACGGGGAACAATGGGAAGAGAGATAGGAAGATAAGAGTGAGAAAGAGGCAAGCCAGGACAAGAAGAGAGTGAATGGGATACAGACAGAGATATTAGTTAAGAGAGGGGAGACGTGGAGAGAGCGAGGAGAAACCCAGAAACATTGAGACAAGGGAGAGAAGAAATAAGAGAGAAGGCAAATATGTAGGACAGGTGATAGTGAGAAACAGGTAGAGGGGAAAGAAGAAGAAAGAGAATGAAGAAGAGATAGTGAGTAGGGGTAATAGAGATAGAGGTATAAAGCGGGCGGGACAAAACAGAGAACAGCGGAAGTAGCGACAGAAGAAGAATAGAGTGTCAAGAAGATAGAGGAGGACAAAACGAGCCGGACAACGGAAAATAAAGAGATAATTGGAGACACACAAGCACACACACACAGAGAGAGAGAGAGACGGAGAATAGCCGCATGACGTACTATCTGATACAAAAGTTGGTTGCACATAAAAATTTACATTTCAACTTCTGAAGTTGTCACAATTGGGCTTTTGATCGAACAATTAACGGGCCAAATAAATGTTAGAGAGTACATTGCGATATTACGGAAAATAGTTCTCCTGTGCCTAGTTCGAGTATATCGTTATTACATAAAAATAATGTCCCTATTAATTAAAATAACTTTTTGCAAGGTGTAAACAATACCTCGTCAATGATTATTTTCATGTCGACCCATATCACAAAAAAATGTACTGTATGTTAAAGGAAACAAAACCAAGAAACCGCAGATTGATTTTGATGTATTTTATGCATTTTGCGTAACGTACCTTCAAATCCATAACCCGGCTTGACTTCCGTCACTGGAAGAAGTATATTAAAAAATCCGACCACTTCCTCTTATATACTGACCTTGCGTTCTTTAGATAAAAGAAAATGTCTTAGAAAGATGTAAGTCGGTATCCTTGTTACCCAAAAGACACGAAAAGTCGCCAATTTTCGCGTGCAAAGCGCCACCCAGCGTGTCGACCCATCAAGAACTTATTTACAGTTCGCAAGTCAACGCTTGTCCGCACAGTACAATCATCTTATAACGTTACATCACATCCCCCGACAGGACACGATCTCGCATCAGTGATTAATTTCATAGGAATTTGAAGTTTCCAGAGTTGCTAACAATGCAAAGGAATACCCTTGAGTCCTGTGTTATCTCACCTCATCACATGTGAGAAGAAATGCAAATTATAAGAGTTACAAGGATGAGTTAAAAGTGTGTTATGTAAGACCATCCCAAGGTGGCGCATTTTTCACCCAAGATTCCGAGAGAATTTTTTTCAAGGATACAGGAAGACAGGGGAAGTAGCGTGGAAATATTAAAAGGTCAGAATATTAGTGGCATGCATGTATTCATTCTAGGCTTGCAATGTGTAAAAAAAACTAAGAAAATTCTCACTATAGTACTGGTATCAATGCTCAAATTGCAATATTTGACTAAAAAACTGAGGTACGGCATATCATGAAAAGGAATAGAAAGTAAAACAATAGAAAATCTATATAATTATTTTATTTATTTAAAGCGGAAAGAAACAATAGTAGAACAGCAGATTAGTTCCAGCAAACAAAACAACACTAAACAGTACCAAGATAAACAGAGCTATAGACTCGGTTAGTCTATAAAATTGTCCAAATTGAATGTGTCTATTTGGGAAAAGTTAAAACTACAGTAGATATAGCTGCATGAGGAGAATACAAAGAGTCACACAGAAACAACAACAATAGGAGTATGTGGTTCAGGAGAATCGAAAAACTATATGAGGTATAACACAGATAAAATATCAATAGGAATAGCAGGATGAGAAGAATAGAAGAAAAACTGTGAATATGCAGAAACAACATCCATAGGAATAGATGGATAGAGAGAATTGAAAAAACTATGTGAAGAGTCACAAAATAACAATGTCAATGGAGATAGCTGGAAGAGGAGAATAGAAAAACTAGACGAAATGTAGAACGATAAGAAAGAAATACAATGTAAGAAGGATGAAGATTAACACAGGAAGTCAACAGCTTGGTGAAGAGTATACAAAGCTAGAAGGCACAAGAAGAAACAGACAGATTGAAAACAGGAGAAGAAAGTAGCTAAAGAATAATGGCAAGGAAAGAACTAGTCAGATGAAGATAATCATGGGGGAATTACAAAAGGGAAGAAGGAAAACCTCGAGAAAGAGAAAAGTAAGAAGAACGGACAAGTGTGCTAAGAGGGTACGAGAAGAAAGCAATACTAGATGAAAAGAATTAGATGAATATGTAAGCAGATATGAAAGGGCAAATAGGCGAAGAGAAGCATAAAGAAACAAATATTACACGAAAAGAATGCAGAGAAAGGAAAGAAGAACAGAAAATGAAGTAGAAATTGAAATACTAAATGAAGTGATTGAGAGAAAGAAAGTTTTAGTAGAGGAACAAGCTTTCCCTTCATGGTAGTGTTATGATTGTTATTGAAAGATCATAGACTACGAATTTTGTATTTTCCTCTCATAGGATCGTAGGGATATGGTGAACAGAATACGGTGACGTGCAAGAGGAGGGGGACAGTGGGTTTCTTCCCCAGAAATGGAGTTGCAACGTATCGATATCAATGGAGCGATTCAGCTGGGAGGGTTTGCGACTGGCGTGTATATTTTAGTCAATCCTTCAGTGGTAATTGTGAGCCTGTGCTGCGTGGTTGTATACAGGGTTACCTCAAACTCGACGTATTCCTTTGAAGGCATGATAGTAGAGCGAATTTGGAACAAATTGAACCATAAAGTGCCTTATACCAAGGGGGGGTTCATTTTCGAGATATTCCAAATTTATTGATTTTGTTGAAAAACTCCCAATTTCCAATTTCAAATTTCAAATTAGAAAAAAGTGGTGATCGAATTCAACTTGTTTTAATTTGTATGTCATGCCAACACGTTGACAATGTTTTATCAACAGTAAAACAATCAAAAGCGCCGAACATTTTCAGAGCGCAGGTCGGGCCTCCGAGATGGCGCAGAGGTAGCGTCGTCGCCTTGCAAACAAGGGGTCCCGGGTTCGATACCTGGTGGAGGCACAAGTGGTTCGGATCCCACTTTAAACTGTAAGTCCAGTCCCGATTAGCCTTCCTGTGCATAAAGTGGACTTAAAACACCAAATCAATCAATCAATCAATCAAAGAGCAGGTCAAAACTTCCTCGATGTTTAAATTTTCAATGCAGTTGCTTACCAAAAAACAGCAAATATCTCAAAATATCAATGAGACACTAAGCGTACAAACTAATAGAAAAACTTCCTTGTTTTATCAGCTGTCCGACGACGTATTACAATGTTCACAAAAAATTTAAAAATTTTTGTAAAAACAAGTTCAATAACAACGGGACAGATGGAGCGCGACTATAAAGTGGAAATTGAAAGAATAATGAAATGAAAGAAAGTTTGTAAGTAAAAATGGTTTTAGTTCACAAGTCTTTCTCAAAATGTTCTCCCCTAGGTTATGTTGAATGCACACCCGAACATGAGTCCTTACTTCTGTTTTAGTTACTCTTGAAGTGAAAGTGCGTCGCATTTCTTCACTCGCATCGACGATTCTTTGTTTGAGATTTTCCACGGAAAGCACTAGTGTTGCGTAAACTAAGGCCTTCATGTGCACCCACACATCAAAATCGACAGCAAATAAGTTGGGACACCTTGCAAGCCACGGGATTGGCCCTAATCTGCCGATTCAACTCCTTGGAAAGTTGCATCTAAATCCATTCATACATACAAACCATATTTCATTTCATTATTCTTTCAATTTCCACTTTATAGTCGCGCTCCACCTGTCCCGTTGTTATTGAACTTCTTTACAGATTTTTTGAATTTTTTGTGAACATTATAATACGTCATCGGACAGCTGATAAAACAAGGAAGTTTTTTAGTACTTTGTACGCTTAGTGTCTCATTGATATTTTGAGATATTTGCTGCTTTTTGGTAGGCAAGTGCATTGAAAATTTAAACATTCAGGAAGTTTTGACCTGCTCCTTGAAAATGTTCGGCGCTTTTGATTGTTTTACTGTTCATAAAACATTGTGAACATGTTGGCATGACATACAAATTAAAACAAGTTGAATTCGATCACCACTTTTTTTCTTATATTAATTTTGAACCTGGGAATCGTGAGTTTTTTCAACCAAATCAATAAATGTGGAATACCTCGAAAATGGACCCCCTTGGTGTAAGGCACTTTAGGGTTCAATTTGTTGCAATTTCGCTCACCTATTATGCCTTCAAAGCAATACGTCGAGTTTGAAGTAACCCTGTATATTCAGGATCAAATGAAATCTTTCGAGGGTTCATAGCGTCGAAACGAGGCGTCAAACATAAAATACCTCATACTATGAAATATTTAACTAACTAACTCTCTAGCCTTCTTAAACCCGAAGGTTCATGGCTGTAGCAACACAGGCCTTCCATCTGTCCAGATCTTGAGCAAGATCTATATACTCTTTTCCATCCCTACCAATTTCCTTTAGGTCTATCTCAACGTTGTCCCTCCATCTTCGTCTTGGCCTTCTTACAGGTCTCTTACCATCAGGTTTCCCAACAAGAATCCTGTAAACTCCTCTTTCCTCTCCCATTCGTGCCACATGGCCTGCCCACCTAAGTCTTCTAGATTTAATTATTCTAATAATATTTGGCCATGAATACAAATTATGTAGTTCTAAATTATGTAACCTTCTCCACTCACCTGTCTCCTCATCCCTTTTAGGTCCAAAGATTTTCCTAAGGATCTTATTTTCAAATACTCTCAATTTATGTTCCTCTTTCAATGTACGCGACCAAGTTTCACACCCATATAATACTACAGGCAAAATTACTGTTTTGTATATTTTAACTTTTAGTTTCTTAGATATTAAACGAGAAGACAAAAGTTTATGAAGAGAGTAGTAACATGCATTTCCTGACTTAAGCCTACTTTTTATTTCCTCTTTAATATAATTTTCATTTGTTAATATTACTCCTAAGTATTTGAATTTGGAGACTGATTCAAACGAGTTGTTATCAATAATTAGATTTTGATTATTACATAACACTTGGTTTCGGCCTGTAAGCATATATTTAGTTTTCTCTTTGTTAACTTCCAAACCTATCTCTTTAGCAGTTTTGAAAAATATTTTAGCATTATTCTTAATTGTATTCACATCATCCCCCAGTAAGTCTACATCATCTGCATATGCTAACAACTGAGTCACACCATTTAATTTTAGTCCTTCTTTAGTCTCTTTTACCTTCCTAACAGCATATTCCAGGGCAAAATTAAAGAGCAATGGAGATAATGCATCTCCTTGTTTTAACCCATCATGAATTGTAAATTTGTCAGACATATTAATACCCACACGAATTTTACTTTCTGTTTCACTGGTGCATATTTTTATCATACTAACAAGCTTCTTAGGTATTCCAAACTCTACTATTGAAATCAATGAATAGCTGATCGACATTTTGATTATATTCCCACTTTTTTTCAAGTGTCTGTCTGATGTGAAAAATTTGATCTGTAGTTGATCTGTTACGTTTAAATCCACATTGATAATCACCTATAATTTCATTAGCATATGGGGTTAGTCTTGTTAAAATAATGTTAGACAATATTTTATATGTTGTTGAGAGTAGAGAAATTCCACGGTAATTATTGCAGTTCATTTTATCACCTTTTTTAAACACAGGAACAATTATGGATTCTTTCCACTGTTGAGGGATTTCTTCTTTATTCCATATTAAAGAAATTAATTTATGAATTTGACATATTAACGAATTTCCACCATATTTAATTAACTCAGCTGGTATTAAATCAATGCCAGGTGCTTTGTTATTCTTTAGCCTTTTAATAGCATCTTTAACTTCAGTCAAGTTAGGTTCTGGAACTAAAGGTTCTGCTGCGTGGACTTCATTTACTTCTGATTTATCTCCTACATGAACATTTAAAAGGTCATTAAAGTAGTTCTTCCATCTATTTAGAATTTCGCTTGGGTCAACTAGAAAATCACCGTCTTTATCTTTTATCAAGTTTACTTTAGGTTGCCAACCCTTTCTAAACTCATTTACACCTTTATATAAATCTCTGATATTTTTATTTTTGCTGTTTGTTTCAATTTCGTTAATTTTGCTTTTCAAGTAATCTCTTTTTTTACTTCTAAACGTGCGGTTAACTTCTCGCTTTATTCTATTATAATTGTTTAGATTTGTATCATCACAGGTATTTAACCACCTAAGTCTATCCTGATTTCTTATTTCTATTAGATTATGGCATTCATTATCAAACCATGGCTTACTTTTTCTCGGTTTATGGTATCCTATACTTTCTTTAGCTGCTGACTCTATTGCATTACGTATGTGCTCCCAATTCTTATTTACGTCTGTTTCATTTATATTTTCATCATCTTTTAAATCCTGTAAAACATCAAATCTATTTGACAGTTTAATTTGGTAATCTTTCTTAATTCTTTCATCAGCAAATTTTCCTGTATTAAATTTTAGAACTTTTAGATTTTGTTGCTTATGATTTATCACTGAGAGTCTTTCTCTTAATTTAGCAATTACTAAATAATGGTCACTGGCACAGTCAGCACCTCTATGTGAACGAACGTCAATTATACTAGTATGACTGTGAAATATTTGATTGATTGAATGATTGATTTAATTGAAAATTGTGAGTGCGTCAGTACTTAGGCTATTTTGCCTCCGTTACATCGTACGGGGCCCAGGTCCTTAACAAAAATTAAATAGTGTCTTGAGGACCAGAATATTCTTACCTGAGTTGAAAGCTGAAGCTGCAAAGGGGCACTTGAGGACAAGACACAGTACAACACCCACACAGCCCTACGGAGGATTATACTGGCCGTAAGTCAAGACGCCAGAGCCTCTTAGCGTTGGCCTCAAAGGAGAAGTTATACTACGTGGAACTGTGGCTGACTTTTGGGGTAAGAGATTTGATTTGATTGATTTAGTTTGATTTCTTTTAATTCGCTTTCCTGCCACTTTTGGCTAATCTGAAAGTTGAGGATGAGTGATGATATGATGACGGAACACTCACGAGGAGCAATACCCAGACTGGGATTCGAACCCCGAACCGCCTGCAACGTAGCTCTCTGTGCTAACCAGAGGCGCAACCACGATTTTTTGTCCGATGGGGGCAATTACCAGGATAAACGTACCAATAACATTTTATAATAATAATAATAATAATGTTAATAATATTATTATTATTATTTGCTTTATTTTACTTCGCTTATTGCCCCACTTTTGGCTAGTTTGCGAAGATGGGAATGAGTGATGAGATGAAATTGGTGAATACACACTCACAAACATCCATGCCCAAGCCAGAATTCGAACCCGGGACCAACATCATCATTATTATTATTAGTAGTAGTATCAAAGACATTATTATCCTCGTAAATTATGCAAAAAGTGGGTAGAAGTTGGTGCTAAAGCATTTGTGTTCGAACAAACGATTTGAATTATTTTTTCAACGCGTTCAATTTCACATTAATAATGGAAAACAAGCACACAAACTATTTTTGAAAGACAGAAAATGCTTGATAAATGCATTCCAAATATAATTCCTTTTTACATTAACATGTATAACTTTCACGCACGATAGGCTATATATTTCACATTATGCAACATGGAGCGACGTGGACACTAAATTGTGTACATATTCATATTATGTACAACATATATTATTTAAATACATTACACAACGAAATTAATCCATCTCACAATAAACCAACAGCAAAAATTAGATAAATTGTATCTCTTATGTGCACACTCCCTTTCCTCAAAACAATTGATTATGCATTTAAGACAAAATCAATGAAGACACAAGTCTTATTTCTCTGCCTGGCAATGCGAGCGAAGCGATGCAGAAAATTTTTGAATCCAATTTTTTTCCTGGCTGAAATCAATATTGATTTAATAGGGTGCAAATAATTTCACGGGACGCCAATGCATTCTCTCTTTTACAACTTTTGTGCCTCCTTAATGGTGTAGTGGTAACATCGTAGCCTTGTGATCAAGGGGTCCCGGGTTCGATACCCGGTGGAGGCACATGGCACAGTGGTTCGAATCCCACTTTAAACTGTACGTCCAGTTCTGAGTAGCTTTTCTGTGCATAAAGTGGACTTAAAACAGCAACTCAACTCCCAGAACTTTTCCCTTGCACAGACAGACAACCAGTTTCCTTAAATTTCTTGCCCCCTAGATGGACTGCCTTGTGGGCGGTTGTTTGCTATACCATGTTCTAAAACGACGCTGTACGACAGGAACAGAATTTGATTTTGCAAATTCAAGCACACAGGAAGCCTCTTCTACCCTGCTAACGGCCATATTGCTCGACTGACATCAAAGGTGCTCATGTGATACTGACGTCACGAAAAGTGTAGTTCGTAAACTTCAATACTTTCTCTATAAAACAATACTAAATGCTTCCAGGCGAAAAGAACAGTTGTAGATTTGAACGTTTAGTCTGTCTATTGATTGATTGATTGATTTGTTGTTTTAAGTCCACTTTATGCACAGTAAGGCTAATCGGGACTGGAGCTACAGTTGAAAGTGGGAGCCGAACCACTATGTGCCTCTACCGTGAATCGAACCTGGGACCCCTTGATTACAAGGCGAAGACGCTACCACTGCGCCATCGGGGAGGCCCTGACTATTAAGTTTAGGCTGGCCCTATACAAATAGGCAGGAGAAATCCATTAGAATTGTTTAAAATAATATAATACGAAACGCTGTGTTTTAACACTGAAAGCAATGGAAGGAGGATTTAGTGCGTTTTTTTCCTTTCATGGGCCCTCTTTTATCAAGAAAATAGGGCCAGATTCGCGGAAGTAACTGAGGGAGAAGTCGAGAAGGTAATTATACAATTAAAAAATAAGTATTCATCAGGGCAAAATGAATTTTCAAGTTCTCTACTAAAAAAATGTGCGAATAGTATTTTACAACCACTAGTAAGTATTTGCAACGCACCTTTAGAAACAGGTATTTTTCCTAGTGAGTACAAAATAGCAAAAGTGAGACCATTATTCAAGAAAGGCAACAAAGAAGAATGCTCAAACTATAGGCCAATTTCTCTTTTCTCGGTCTTCTCCAAAGTAATACAGAAAATTATGCTAAATATTGTCTTTTTCACTTTCGCTCTTTCTCTAAATTCTGCTCTCCTACGCTTTGTTTCTCTTTTAGCGCATTTCTTTCACGGGTGATCTTTCTGAGTGGGATTGCTTGGTAATACTCAGGGTGGATAAAAACATTCTTGATGATTTTTATATAAATAGATTTTTTTTTCTAAAACACGCTTAAAATTGCTTTTATGGTTTTTAGAAATATGTATTTTTCCATAGAAGGTCTTTATTTGGTAAACGCCCCTGTAAAATATTTGAACAGTTTGGTTAAAGCAAATAAAAAAAAATACATTTTTCTGTTTCTGATGAACCTACCACGAAAATGTTTGTTCAGTATGTTAATGAAACTGTAATAATTTCAGTAACATTTCTTCCAGTGAAAACAAAACATTCTGGATGTACTCTATAATTGTAACTTAAAATATATTTTTAAAGTCTTTGTAGCTGAATTTTGGCATTTTTAAAATTACAATTTACAAAATATCAGCTGCCATGTTTATTTACAGTTTAACGATAATGACACAATTTACTGTTTAACATGATTAGGATTTTGCATATTATTCTGCACAAAATGTTTGCTATTCTTGCCTATAATAATTATTGAATTTTTAAATCAAGATAAATTTAATCGTGTTTGCAGTTCACATATTACATTCCTTTTGGTATGAGCTTCACCCCATCCGTACAAACATTTTGTTTCCTTTCTTAGAGGCTAATAAACACCATTAACTGATTACGAGATTAATGTACTTTCACCAAAAGCGATTCTGATATCTACAATATTCTTATGTACATTATTCTATAATTATTTATTTAAATTGATTTAAATTTTGATTTAAATCAACCTTACTTTATAGAAGTAACATAGACGAATATAAAATTTACGTCGTTTTTTTCCTCAGTTTGTCCAATCGCGACGATGAGGATGAGTGATATAAAATTTATGAAGGAACAAAACACACATGCAAAGGCTGTGATTCGAACCCGGGACCCCAGGCGTCGTATGGTGGCGATATGTTTGGAGTATTAGATGTGACCACGACTACTATGAGGTAAACATACAATTGTGGATTTGCAATATTATGGTCAAAAGTAACGGAGAAAAATTCAACTCACCCATACAGCCCCTTCTCCTCAACCCAACAATCAGGTAACCAGAATTTTATTCCGGGGGGGCTCATCCCTGATCGGCAGCCGCCATTTAAGGCGGAAAAGGAGGGGGTAGAAGCCCTGAAGATGAATTTCTCAGTATATTACATATTTTTATACAATATATTTAATCCTGCTAAGGAAGTAAAATTTGTAGGATTTCGGTGGGGGCTTCAGCCCCCACAGCCCACCCTCTGGCAACGTGTTTGTCAACAAAGTCATTTACAGGCAAAGGCGTACAGTGTAGACTTTAGTGCTTAGCGTTTACATTCAATTCTCAGAAGTATTCGAATAATATTTATTGTGTTCGCAAATTAACAATGTTTTCAAATTTCCTTTAATTTTCTGATACCAGCGCCACTGAACAGCCATGATAATCCTATGCTTAGAAAATAATAGTGTAGCTATCTATAAATCAAATGATACGTATTAGCAATTATTATTATTATAATAAAGAACATGTCTAAATGTGAGTTATCGCCCTCAAAAAACGTGACATTTGCATCACGACTACAGTTCGAAAAAAGTCGGGACAGGAATTCAAAGGAATGGAATGTCCCGACTAAATCACGACGTCTGGTAGCCTAAAACTAAAACTAACCAGTATTGACTCCCTCTATCGACAACAAATCCATTATTTATGCAAGGACAAAATCGAAATTTTTGCAAATTTGAAAAATCGTCGGTTATTTTTTGTAGCCTTTTATAGGTACACATTTAAACATTTTATGGCTCGAAGGGTGTGGGGGACACATGGCCCCTCCTCTGGGTACGGGCCTGATACCTTTTATCGGGTCCCCTCGGTCTGCTGTTCGCGCATGCGCGGTGAATGCTTGCTTGCAGACTGAAAGGGCCCGTGTCGCTTGTTTCTTCGATGTGAACACCGCTGTCGCTTGAGGATTTCGCCAATCAAATGCAGGCATTTTCAGTCACTCTCCTGACCACTTATCGTGCCACATTTCTTGTCCCAAGCTAGTATAATAACCGGTTTGTATGACTACATTAGTCACAGCTGAAAACGCTAAAAGTATCCATCGTTGTTAGCTTGTTTAAGATCGCGTAACAAGCCAAACAATGACCTTGAAAGATCACAAGACAAAGATGGTTATTCTTCATTTCTTCAAGCGTGCTTACGTGTCATAATGTTTAATTAATTTAAAATATCCCCCATTTCTTCATTCTCCTTTCAGTACGCATAATAAAATAAAAAAGAACATTTGATTACGAACAAGTGCAATCAATGTGAAACATTTCTATACAGAATAGTAAAAGGATTTTTCTTCTTTATGGAGATACTACTGTTTCTGAAATTGAAAATTACAATCTAACGGAAATTACAAACGCATTTGTAAGTGCACATTCGTATCCTGCGCAATTTGAAAATTTGAACTTGGTTTCTAAGTATACAATGTAAAACAATGCCATCTATCAGTTTTATTGGTTAACATATCTGTTGAAGTAGTCATTATTGTCACGAGATGGCACTGTTAGTTTTATATTTGCTCTGCACATTTTCTGGTTACGTTTATTTTGAGAGTCAGGAGCCACACGTTGTAATTCGTTACTTTCATATCATTTACAAAATTTCTTCAAATTCTTCTCCAAATTAGTTTATTTTGCTCCTAGCTTCTAATATTTCATAATCCCCCGCGTAAATATATTTTAACTTATGCTTCTACTATCTGCGTACACTCCCCTTTGTTAATATAACAGGTAATTCATTCATTTCTATATACCATATTTCTCTCTATCGTCAGTTGACCTACGCTTTGCCTTCTGTTTGAAGAAGTGAATAGGTTTCCACCTTGTACAAAAATGCTGATTAAAGAATATAAATATAATATATATATATATATATATATATATATATAATTGGGATGATCAAATCGCGATAAAAATTAATTCGGATATCGGATAATTTTCTACATGGATTTAAAATATTATGATATCCGAATTACCCGTACATTCGGATTATCCGAATTATGTTATATCCGAAACGGATATCGGATAATTTGAAATTCTGATATCCGTTATCCGGATTTTGTGACCATCGTTAAAATATAATGCAAAAATAGCATAAATTGTTGAGGGGCTCCTCCTTCCATGTTCTGCAAAAGAATGCAATTGAGGCAGCCCACAAATGTGTCGTATACCATGTACATCGCAGGCAATAAAAATGGTACACCTAAGGGAAAGTCTTACAATACCGACCGTCTTACAGTACCGACCGGCTTACAGTTCTCACTTCCGCTGATCTATGGCAGGGTACTACAGTGACAGGTGGAGGGATCCTGTAGTCATACCTCACATAGTTCGGGCGCGATGTCTTTTGTTCAGTAGTGAGGAAAATGCGATGCGTTGAATAAGTTTCACGATACTTTGAGTGAGAAAAGTTACCTTTAGGACACCATTGGTTCTTTCTAAGGTAAGTCCATCATGTGTTTTGCAATGCCTGTGAAAGGTACATGTGTTAGGTTAATGTTTATGGTAAAAGTTATGTAATATATTTACTACATAGTGTGCTACCACCTGCAAGGTAACAACAAGTGTGTCGTCCAGTACCGACCAATATTAACTATAGAAGAAAATGTGGTCTAATTTGAAGATAGTGGTCAGATCCTTTTTTTATCACTACAGAGGAACACCGAAGGAGAGGAGAAAAGAAAAATGGGCAGAAGCAGATATGAAGGCGGCTGTAGATGAAGTACTTTCCAAGCGTGTGCCACAACGACATGCTGCGTCTGCTTTTGGTGTACAAATATATAGTTATTGCATATCACAGTATTACAAAATATAGTTATTATAATTGGACAGACATAATAATGTAAAAGGTTGCTTGTTTTATTGATTTTAATAATTGTTTTGTATTTCACTGTCATTAATATTTGATGGTCGGTACTGGACGACATTTTTCAGTCTGTCGACAATAATACATTTTTATTTTTCTCAACATGTAGCTATTTATAAGTAAATATAAAACATATAATATCTTTTTTATA
Organism: Lepisma saccharinum; assembly: GCF_977018435.1. Lineage (NCBI taxonomy): Eukaryota > Metazoa > Arthropoda > Insecta > Zygentoma > Lepismatidae > Lepisma > Lepisma saccharinum. Next base: position 76,063,925 of record NC_139241.1, read on the forward strand.
GCACAGGAATTCTGGAAGAATAGAAAATTGCTTTGAAATTCACAGTTCTATCACTTTAACAAGAGTTATAATGAAAATACTTAAGGTGGTCGGTACTGCAAGACTTTACCATATATCCTGAAGGCGTTATGTGTGTTGCCTACCTCCACGGCGGTGGTAGAAGTTGCTGTTGTAAATTTGCTGTAAAATCCATTTATGCACGTATAGTTAGGCAACACGCTTAACACCTTGTAGGGAAGAGAGTATTTCGGGATCTAGGTGTCCCTTTTTTATTGCTGGTCAGTGTACCTAGTGTTCTTCTTGTTCGCTAGGGGGCATTCAGGTCGCCCCTCGGGAAGGGGGAGTGTCTCCCACCACTCTTGCTCTATGACGTCGACACTGTTGCCTTTAATAGGGACATGGGCAACGCCTTCGGGTGTATGAAGGCCAGAGAATTGAATACAGATCAAGTAAAGCTAAGAAAGAAGTTACTTTCAGTAGACACGCTGTCGTAATTAAATACGTTGTGGGGATTACGATATGGTTTAAGGTCACAAATTATATGATTTGGAGGCGATGCGCCATTGGCCTTGGGGCCAATGTATTTAGTTCATTTCAATAAGGGTTGAATTTTACTTGGTCTACTGTATTATATTACGACGGGTATGGGAGGGGAGGGGGCAAGTGCAGGTCACCTGTTCCCCAGTCTGATCTAGTACCGCACGCCACTGATTCTTGTGTATTATTATTGTCTTAGACTGTTGCGGAAATTCTGGTGTGGAGACTGAGAATTAATTGAAGACTAAAATTGTTAAACGTTGTAAGTGCCACAATAATTCAAACACCGTTTTCCACGTTAAACTGTGAAATGTGCCATGCTTGATAATGTGGTAAACGTGAAATGTGGCTGGTAGCCCTCTGAGTAGTTCAAAGGGCGTGTAAAGAGGTCACTAGTGTGCACGTTCTTACGGACTGATGTGCTGAACGATGCGATTTCCCAACACGTTCGTTTTTGGCACTTACAACGTTTTCCACTTTTAGTCCTCAATTAGTGTTTCACATGCCAGTACTATACCTTGTCCCGGCTAACTGTAGAGCAGGACCGCGAGTGGTGAAAGCGCAGTGTTGCCAACCGTGCGGTCCTGACTGTACATGCACGGACGTACGGTTCAGACCTTAGTAAAGTAAAAGTAAAGTAAAGTGCTCCCCTGTGCATAGCACCACGTCATGAAGGCGTATAGGGGGTGTGGGGGTAACGCCCCGCACTTACGCTAAATGCAATAAAAAATTGCACTTTCTATTTGTTTATCCCTAATATTTCCCTAAGAAATTCTTAAACTAAGCGTGGACCTGGAGACAAAAATACGACCCGCTTGCCATGTGCGTACGGTATTGTGGCTTTCGCAAGTTTGCAACACTGCAGAGCGAAGCAAGGAAATCGGGTAACTCCCGTCGCGCATTACGCAATCCCGTTTCTCTCACTGTTCATTGGTGGAGCCGTCGTGCGTCACTACTTGCGCAGAGACTTGTTCTCGTTCGCCTGGTCTACAGTTAGCTGGTACACGGTATAGATCGTACCTTTCCTTGAAACTTCTAAGCGTCACGTAAGCATAATTTTGTTGGAAATCCAAACTAAATACGAAATTAAAGCACTTCCTACAAGGACAAGATAAGATTCTCAGACGAAACATTTAAAAATACATAAAAATCGTGAAAATTTTAAAAATTGAACAATTGCGTTTAAGCAAAAGAATAATTACTTGTACCGTTACAGGAAGAAGAATGATAATTATCCATGCATTCCTCCTGTAACTCTACTTCCAGGTCTTACATGATGCTCCTATAATTGTGCTTTATTTGGGGATTAATATGTGAAACATCCTTGTTAGGTGAGATTCTTGTGGAGACGGAAATCTTAAGAACAATCCTTGAGTTGCAACGATTTATTGCTTTTTAAGTATTCTTGCCAAGGTTTGCCTTACCTGCGGTATATAAACCTTTGGAATGTGGTGCTGCTTTGCACTTCCGGTATTATTCGTGTCTCACACACTTACGTGCTCGGAATACACCATGAAGGTAGGTGCATGTGTGGGGTATCCATACAGGATATGTGGGAATCAGTTAAACCTCTTAATAGCTACGTACATGTGTGCAGTTCTGCTTAATACTTTCGTCGGTTACAAGTTCACGTTTAGTGCAAGGGAGTATCATGGTTGGTTGATTTGATGTTGTAAGTCAACTTTATGTACAGTAAGGCTAATCGGGACTGGACTTACAGTTTAAAGTGGGATCCGAACCACTATGTGCCTCCACGGGGTATCGAACTCGGGACATAATAATCACGTTAAACTCAGGTAATTATTATTAGTTTTGAAGTTCGTGTTAAATTCAGAGAAAATAAATTCAGGTAATTATTATTAGTTTGGAAGTTCATGTCAAGTGCAGCAGACCGAAGCTCTAGTAATTATGATGAGTGCTGAAGCTATGTTAACTATTTAAACATTCAGACTTGGGAGATTATTATAAGTTCCCGCCGAACTGACGTGATTATTATGTTTTCACAAACTCAGGTAATTATTATAAGTTTTAAAGTTTGTGTTAAATTCAGAGAACATAACCTCGGGTAATTATTATAAGTTTTAAAGTTTGTGTTAAATTCAGAGAACATAACCTCGGGTAATTATTATAAGTTTTAAAGTTTGTGTCAAATTCAGAGAACATAACCTCGGGTAATTATTATAAGTTTTAAAGTTTGTGTTAAATTCAGAGAACATAACCTCGGGTAATTATTATAAGTTTTAAAGTTTGTGTCAAATTCAGAGAACATAACCTCGGGTAATTATTATAAGTTTTAAAGTTTGTGTTAAATTCAGAGAACATAACCTCGGGTAATTATTATAAGTTTTAAAGTTTGTGTCAAATTCAGAGAACATAACCTCGGGTAATTATTATAAGTTTTAAAGTTTGTGTTAAATTCAGAGAACATAACCTCGGGTAATTATTATAAGTTTTAAAGTTTGTGTCAAATTCAGAGAACATAACCTCGGGTAATTATTATAAGTTTTAAAGTTTGTGTTAAATTCAGAGAACATAACCTCGGGTAATTATTATAAGTTTTAAAGTTTGTGTCAAATTCAGAGAACATAACCTCGGGTAATTATTATAAGTTTTAAAGTTTGTGTTAAATTCAGAGAACATAACCTCGGGTAATTATTATAAGTTTTAAAGTTTGTGTCAAATTCAGAGAACATAACCTCGGGTAATTATTATAAGTTTTAAAGTTTGTGTTCAATTCAGAGAACATAACTTCGGGTAATTATTGTAAGTTTTAAAGTTTGTGTCAAATTCAGAGAACATAAACTCGGGTAATTATTATGGCTTTAAAGGCTTATATTAAGTTTTCAGGACTCAATCTCAGATGAATATTATGCTTTGAAGCTAATAGACAAAAGCTCTGTTATTATTATACTACTAGACTTTTGACTAATTGCGAGGATGAGTGATGATATGATGAAACTGATGAAGGGACGCTCACAAAGACACCCATGCCACGGCCTGGATTCGAATCCGGCACCCCTGTCGTCGTAGTGTGGTTCACTGCTTGTTATTTTGTTTCTTATGGTAGTACTTAAATTCTGAGAATGACAACTGTGTATGATGTAGTGCAGCGTATACTACTTAACATGTTATCATTCTTAATTGCTTGCGTGTAGCTATTCTATGCAGGGTTGTGAAAGGTCCCATAAATTCTAATGGGTTCTATTGGGTTTCGCTGCTGGACCGAAATTTTCTCTCGCACAATTTAAATTCGGTCCAATTTGCGTATTGTTTCATTGGAAAAAGGTTCCTGGACCGAATTTAAATTGATCCACAAAAAAATGTTCCTGGACCGAATTGAAATACTTTACAGATAAAAAGGTTCTTTATGGTCCAGAACCCGTTTACGCTTGCTGATTTTCTCTCCTGGACCGGAATTGAATTCATTTAAAATTCCTGGGCCTTAACAACCCTGAAATTGATAAGGCATATTTTGACATATTTTACCAATTTCGCGTTTTTACAACACATTTCTTCAATTTTCTCGTAATAAGACATATTTCTGTAAGGAAAAGTAAAGTGCTCCCCTGTGCATAGCACCACGCCGTGAAGGCGTATAGGGGTTTGATTTGGTTTGATTTGGTGTTTTAAGTCCACTTTATGCACAGTAAGGCTAATCGGGACTGGACCTACAGTTTAAAGTGGAATCCGAACCACTATGTGCCTCCACCGGGTATCGAACCCGGGACCCCTTGATTACAAGGCGACGACGCTACCACTGCGCCATCGGGGAGGCCCTAAGGCGTATAGGGGGTGCGGGGGGGGTAACGCCCCACACTTTCTTGATCCGGTCGTGAGTGGGGGTGATGTGATCAGCACCACGCCCCTGACCGCCTTTACCCCCCAGGGTTTCCCCCAGGTACCCATGTTATTCGACGCTGGGGCCGCTTCCATCGTTAGAAAAGTTCCCGGATTTGAACCGGCCTGGGATCGAACCCGGGACATTTAGCATGATAGTCAGACGCGTTACCGACATATTTCTGTATAGTTTCGTAATTGTCTTGCATATAATCGGTTATTTTATAATTTTGTCGTCGTACCTTTAGCGCAACGGATAGTTTATATTATCGATGGCAGGATAAGAAAATTACAGATGAAGAAATTACAGTAAAACCTCGTTAATCCGGACCCCGATAAACCGGACCGCTTAATCCGTACAGGAAGAGGTAAAGAAAAGCAGAATGCAAGGTTTTAAATGTGGCTAGAAGTCAAGAAGAGAACTTCCCAAAGAAAGGGCAGTCAACCACTGATTAAATTCTGTTTCACGCAGACTTTGTGCTGTATAGTGTATTTAGGCCTATGCCCTTTAAATACACCATAATACACGTGTTTTGTTGCTATAAACGGAGTTTTAATGTATTTTCTAGGTTCTTTGAGGTTATTTCAGTTAATCCGGACTTTCGTTAAACCGGTCAACTTATCCCCCCATTAGTCCGGATTAACGAGGTTTTACTGTAATATCAGATGCCGTTTTTCCTGCCCAACTAATACAGAACAATAATACCCCATTTTTATTTACCGGCGACAATTGATAGCTGTGCTAACATTATTGAGGGAAAAAGGTCTCCGTCATAGTTGTGTGGGAACGAGAATTTCTGGGTGGGAGTAAGCAAGTTTCAAGTTTTCTAATTTATTTACATTTTTTTCGCTTCTCACAAATGTAAGATTAACATTCGGTACATTACAGCCCCTACTATATCGGCAATCGAGTACGGGAGTTTCAAGATCACTTGTTGCTTGAGCCAGGCACGTATCAGTGTGTAGCAGTGCGAGTGAATAGATAGCCTCCTGTAAAGGAATCTGTTACGGTAAGAAATTCGAAAGTAACGTATCGTACCCAAAGTAAAATACGAAGGTATTGGGTAAGAAGGGACAAACATTCTCTGTCATTCTTAGCATAGCAGGAAATAGAGAAAGGAATAAGTAATGAGGCAAAGGTTAGGTTATTGACTTGAGAGGCGTATGTGGAATGAGCGTTGGAATCGTGAGGGAGCGAGGACGGTTGGCGAGGGTACGAGAGAGAACGGAAGTGGTGGATGAACAGAGTGAATTCTGACTGAGAGGTCAGATATGTGACAATTGAGAGGATAAGTGTGGAAATAACCTTCATCTAGATAAATCCATATCGGTTCAGACATGGAGAGTACAAAACCCACATCTAACTTAAGTTAATTCTATTGCCATTCCTTTAAATGCAACCTCTTGCATATATCACATTTAAGCCAAGCGAGTGATTACCATCTGAAAGATGAATGATGAATAACTACACTACCCAATAAAATCTCAAGCTCTCTAGTTCGATTCCAACGCAGTATTAGCATTGCGTTACGGTAGTGTTGTGCATATTTTTGGCTTTACTGGGAATATTTCTGCATTTTTATGACATAATTACATACATATCTTACAGTTTTATAGGACATAATGTCCCGGCCCCAATTTATTACATATACCACATAAACACGTGTTACTAAATTGCCCGATCTATATATTTTACCTTTTGTATCGTACTTATCATTAACTAAAATATACCGTAAGGATTGAGCTACATTTGTTGAATGCTTTGCATCGTACTTATCATTAACTAAAATATACCGTAAGGATTGAGCTACATTTGTTGAATGCTTTGCATCGTACTTATCATTAACTAAAATATACCGTAAGGATTGAGCTACATTTGTTGAATGCTTTGCATCGTACTTATCATTAACTAAAATATACCGTAAGGATTGAGCTACATTTGTTGAATGCTTTGCCTTAATATATTACCACACCACGCGGGAGTGGTTAGCACAGCGCGCTACGACGCCAGGGGTCCCGGGTTCGAATCCCGGCCTGGACATTGATGTTTGTGAGTGTCCATTCATCAATTTCATCACTCATCCCCATCTTTGCGTTAGCCAAAAGGTGGCACAAAAAGCGAAGTAAAATAAAGCAAATCAATCAATCAATTTATCACACCATCTTCCCCACCTTGTTGGGAGTTTGTTGCTCTACTTTCGTCAGTTGCGTATTTAGGTCAAGTTCACGTTGTTCACTTGCAGGTTTTGTATGGTGCTTCCTGTTCTCAGCCGACAAACACGTTCTACAATTGATGCTGAAAGATAAGCATAGTTCTTCGGTGTAGCTCACATGTTCATGGACAAGGTCAAAGGATTTGTGTCCAGTATCATGGAAGCACTTTCGCTGCATAGCTATCTGGCTGTTGTACCGTGCGTCAGGCTTAGGCCATCTGACTATGTTGCACAGCTGCGTGATAATTGATAAGTAGGTAGCGGAAGTTGATGACCTAAAAAATATAGGTAGCTATATGACCTAGAATGTCCTAAAAAATGGGAAAAAATTACGTACAGAATGCAAAACATTACCATCAAATTTGTTAGTTTCAGGTTAAAAATTGAAATAAAACGGAAATTAAACAAAATTCAATATTGCTTTAAAAAAATGCACCAAATGATACCACATGCACATTCAATTAAAATATGCAACGAGGATTTCCAATGGAAACAACCGAATAATTTTAAAACAATTTTATGAAAAAGTCATAGATGAATGAATGAATTGGTGTAAAATGCGTTAATTTCCCACATCTTTGCCTGGTGATGTAGTGTGGTGTGTTTATGTCGCACTGTAAAGAAAAATAAATCCTGCGAGATACATATATAGGCCTATGTTCACCTTGGTGAAAAGACTCCAGAATATTACCAAAATGAAAGAAGTGACAAAATATGACGAAACAATACACCGAATATTGCGAAAATCGGGGAAAATGACCTAAAACCTGAAAATTGGCAAAAAAATGCAAAAAAAAAAAGCACTTTAAAATTACCTTTTTTGGGTTCTAGACGAAGTGTAATATTGTGTATATTTAATGGGCATCGTGTCCGAGATGTCAGAAAAAAAAAAAATAACATTTCATCAACTTCCGCTCCCTACTGATAAGCAACTCTCTGACCTGACCTTGGCACGAGAAGTAGCTAGGTAGCTAACGATCACAATTGTATTGCGAATGTTCTTGGTAGCGAAAAGAATACGGCCACAAAAAAACTTTTTCGCTATCGCTCGTTTAGCTGTGAGGAATTGTCTATCAGCGCTACAGCAACGAGATCAGTTCCACACATGTTGAACATCGACATCAAAAATCAGACGAAGTCAGGCTGGCACGATATGTCAGCGTTACTCGTTTCGAGTCCTGGTCCAACCTGCATTTTTCACTTAAATTTCCAAACGATGTCCTTGATTGCCATTAACGTCGGTACAAACACTGTTAGTAGCATAATGCACAAAGTGATAGCTCTGAACTTGCAATGATATTGGAAAGATCATTAACACTTAGCAATAATTGTTATATTCTACGAAAATTGCTATTTTGTTATTACAGGGACAGAAACAATGAAATATATATACCCGAAAGATATAGATTTAAGGAATCGAAAACTTTTTGGACTCAATTCTCTTAAAATGTGGAAAGAATTAATTTGATCCAATTTCATATTCGTAATTGTATTTAAAAGTATTATCAATACCTCAACACCTTTATAAGTTATCCTGGTTCGCCTCCAGGGACAGGCAATGAGAGAAATTAGAATTCGGTGTATTTGCAAAAATTTCGAAAAACTGAAATATTCCCGACAGCGCCACCTATGAATTATTTGTATCGTTGTCTCGTTGCATATATACGGATAAATTAGTAACATCGTAAATGCCTAATGCAATATATCCCCCTCCATATGAGACAATTTATACTTTATAAATTAATTTATTCTAAATTATTTCTGGAAGGCAGGAAATGTAAAAGACACTGCAGGAATTCCGATTCGTGTTGCCACGCTACGTCATATAATAGTATTCGCAAAAGCATAATGTGCCTTATGAACCTACCTTGCATGTGCAACCTTGGTTTAAGTGAAATTATATTCTACTTTCAATCATCAAAGTAGGGTTATGCATGTAGAATTATTGAAACTCTTCAATACGATTAAATCTTGTGAAAACCTATTACTACAGTCGAAATAGTGTTCAGAATATTTAATAAATATGAAAAATATGCTTCCATCGTCTGTATTTAGATAGAGTAATCGGGACTGGATTTGAATTTTACAATCACTCCACAGGGCATGGAACCCGGGACACATTGATTACGAAACAGTAGCGTTGGCCACTACGGTACTGTTGTTCATTAATTATCCTTAACGTTTATTTTTTTATTTTATTTTTATCTAGATTTTGTTTCTGGCTGCTCTGGTGCTATGCGCCATCACTGCAATCGTATTTGCACAGAAGGAAGAAACCTTGAAGACTTCTAACACCTTTGGACTTGGCTATGGATATTATGGTTTTCCATTTGGTATTGGTATGTGTGCTACTACTATTTACACCATGCAGAAACTTTTTTAGTTATTAAGTACTCAAACAAGCATTGTTTGGCGCCAAAAGCGTCTCATTACTGAAAATATGAAGCTAGGTTTCAATCTTGTTAACAGATGGCACCACAATCTAGAAATCTCTATCTGAAAACAATCTCAATTGGTTTTCTGGAACTATACGCTGTTTTTCAAGAAACAATTCTGTAAATATTCTTTCTCTTGAAACTTTAATAGTGTTACTCAGAAAGATAAATTTTGGATCCATATTGACATTTTTAAAAACTTTCTTATGGAGTCATTAGTCTAATATAATCTAAAGCTGAAAAAGGTTTATAGTATATTGCAGCATTATGAATACTTTTCCATGTCTTCTATGTGCCACCCTTTTAGAATTACGCATTCAATTTGATAAAGATAATTGCACGTAACATAGTTGCTTATTAATTTTTATGTATATTATGATACTTATGTGATACTTATCAATAATTTATGTAGCTTTATTCTAAAATAACTACCAGAATGTACCCAATGAGCGTCACATACTTACATTTAAAAAAGCCGTTCTCCGGAAATATTAGCTACTCAGTTCTAGTTCTACGAAATAACCGATGCATTCAAACACGCGATAGTTTGATTTGATTACCACATTATTTGTATATCTCGCTTGACTGCACTAGTTTGGACTGAACGATCTACAGTTCTAACATTCCGTGGTGGAGCCTTTGAGAGGTCACTTTTAAGGAACTGTTGAAATTTAATCTATTTTCGTGATTCATTTAACCGACTCGTTCGAGAGAATCGGTTCATTTGATTCTTTTGAATAAATCGCTCAAAGGTTTAAAAAATCGTGTAATTCGTTAAGACGACCCGTTGAAATGAATCTTTTCATATGATTCGGTTGGATGCGTTGTTCAATTTATTCATATAATTCGATTGCATGATTATTTTGAATGAGTTGTTCATGTGAACGAACGGTTCAAAATATTCGATTCATATGATTCCTTTGAACGAGTCATTGAAAGGGATCAGTAGATTTGTATCATTCATCTGAATGAGTCTTCCAGCAGAATCGATTCGCATATCTCCTTGAAATGACTCGTGGGAAAGAATCGATTCATATGAATTAATCAGTGGAAAGAAAGTCATAGTTTGAGAGGTTTTATAGACTTGATATTCTCTTTCCTATTTATTTGTTTTATTTATTAATTACAGCACATCCTGGATTTATTGGCTACGGAGCATACGGCCCAATTCCATATCATTTTGGCTACGGGCCCTTTGGATTTTATGGCTAAATATATTACCTTGGAAATTGTAACATAAGATGAATGTACATATTGTAGCCATTTTGGAAAGAATAAAGACATAATAACACTTATAATTGTATTTCACAGCATATTCACACAACATAATTACTGCACTATATTGAATGAATTTACTTCCAATTGTGTACATTCTTTACAGAGGTTTTAATTTGTCCATTGTTGGATGACGTGGTGGTTTCATCCATAATATGGAAATCCGCCGTGGAATCCATAGTGGAAACCTGAGTGGTATGGCCAGTATCCACCATAAGGATAGCCTATAGAGAAATTAATATGTATTTTTATTATTAATGTATTACATGAAACAAATAAATACTAAGCTAGGAAAATAATACATGCAATGGCAGTCATATTTCCATGACGTCATTTAAAATGATTAACACAGAAATCACTGCTAGAAAATAACAGTGATTCTCAAGTATTAATCGGGGTCTAAGGGGGTGTTCCTTTCACTGTACACCCAGTTGTCGACCTCACTTCCACGTAATACACCCTGGACTGTATTTAGCAGACTAGCGAGGCTCTGGCGCCTGGACCTACGGCCAGTATAATCCTTATAGGACTGTGTGTGTGTGTGTGTGTGTGTGTGTGTGTGTGTGTGTGTGTGTGTGTGTGTGTGTCTCCTGTGTTTTATCGTTGTTTGTGCTGAGTGCCCCATTACAGCCTCAGATTTTAACTGAAGTCATAATATTTTATTCTTACAGTTGTGTTATTAGTAATATTTTAAACAAGCAGGAGCGTATATTCCAGGCTAGCTAGGCTATCTGCGAAGCGTGAAGCCTACAAAGTAAAATACTGAAGAGACATCTCTTAGAAACTGTGTGAATTAAGCTGATTTGAAAAAGAAGATAATGGCGATTCTGAAGTTGGCACCCTGAATTCTTAAGAGTTGGCAACCTGAATTCTTAAGAGTTGGCAACCTGAATTCTTAGGAGTTGGCAACCTGAATTGTTAGAAGTTGGCAACCTAAATTCTTAGGAGTTGGCTACCTGAATTCTTAGAAGTTGGCAACCTGAATTCTTAGAAGTTGGCAACCTGAATTCTTAGAAGTTGGCAACCTGAATTCTTAGAAGTTGGCTACCTGAATTCTTAGAAGTTGGCTACCTGAATTCTTAGAAGTTGGCAACCTGAATTCTTAGAAGTTTGCAAACTGACTGCCGTTGGGATGGCAACGTGGCTTCCTTGAAGACGTGAAGAATGAATCCAGTCTTCTCCCTTCCTCCATAGCCTAGGACCAGGTGTCATTTGAGATAGCCCAGGTCTTAGACTAAGCATACGCCACTGTAAACAAGGTGAGGACTGGACCCCGTGAACGATGCAAAATAGCCTCAGTGCTGACGCACCCAAATTTTTTAATTTGAGTTTTTGCTCTAAGCGCAGATAGGATAATCGGGACTGGACCTACAGTTTAAAGTGGGATCTGAACCACTATGTGCCTCCATTAGGAATCGAACCTGGGATCGCTTGATTACAAGGCGACGACGTTACCACTACGCTATCGGGACCCCCAGCAATCACAGTATAACCTGCAAATCATAGTTTTCCTCGTCACTAGCCTGTTAATCTTTCCTTTAAACGAATTACACTTGGTGAAAACAATTTTAAAAAACTTAGAGGTGACAGATAATATCTGCTTATACAAAGTGTGCCACACTTTTTAAGGTTGAGTATTTGATGAATTTGCCACTTTATGTGAACAGGAGTGTACACCGAACTAAACAAGGTAAATAAGTTTAACTCACCTCCATACCCATAGCCGAAAGGTACACCATAATATCCCAGCCCATAACCTAACCCATATGAGCTTTGGGTTTTCAAATCTTGGCTTCTTTCGGCATATCTTTCGCCTCTGACTGGGGCAGCAAGAATTAGATCGATGAAAGCACCAATCAGGAGACAGAGAAGAGCCTGAAATTGTAATTTATTTAGAGTTAGTAACTGTAAATTACACATGGTAATGGAATATGTGTCATTCATAATGTTGATGTTAAAGTAACAATCATAACAGCAATTTAATCACCGTGATTTATCAATCACAGTGACAACTGTCATTCAATCCTTTCCCTTGCACAACTCTGATTAGCTGTTGTTTCTCTTTTAACATATTAGACATTAAATTTATCAAGATCACTGACTAGATTGCCTAATTCATGCCTACAATAACTGTTTAAATTATTTGAAAATGTAAGAAAACTCTACTGTTCTCATGATTAAAATGTTACATTTTTATCTTAAGTAGCTGCAACAGATTGAAAAACACTAGATTAACTTACATCACAATTGAATGACTGGTATTACAAAACCTAAGTTAGTTTCAATTAGCCTATTGAATGAAAAGGATACATTTCTAACAAACATAATTTCTCGCTTGTGCTAAATTTGATTATTCTCGTTGCATTATTTCTTTAAACTGATTGTGACATAACTGGTGCTTAGCAGTGACAGATTATTTTGACAATGTCCGCCTCTTTTAAAACTTACTTCATGTGTATCGTCAGGCCATAAAAATGTTCATATATGTATGAGAAGTCACTTGTGGAAGGATAACGTAAGCAAATGCAACTTAAAGAAATGAAACACATTTTTAAAAATAATAATGTGCGCAAAGAGTCTTGAAAGTAAATGATATTAACAATTAACAACTACATGTGAAAAACCAGTGAGTTACAAAAACAGCAAGTGAAGGAGTAAGTATAATTGTGTCAAAAAAGTTACTTGATATTATTCAGTTAATATTTCGTTTACAGTGTGTTATAAGCTTCAATAGAAGTCACGACGTCTCTAAACTTTACATTTATTGATTTTTCTTCATTCAATCTTCTCTGCCAATTCGGATTTTTCACAACAACCTCCAGGCTTTGCGATGTTGCGCCTTAAGCTTCATGTCAGTGTACGATTTACTTAATTTAATATCATCTATTATCCCATAACTTCTTCCTCCCGGATCATTTTCCCGTTAACTAGTTCTTTCCAGTGCGTCTTTTAGCAGGCCAGTGATACAGACAATTTATTTTTCTTATCTTGATCACTTCCAACATTGCTCTTCTTTGACTAACTCTTTCAAATAGCTTAATTTCTGAATTGTCGGCCCATAGCTCCTTCCTAAAGCTTCTAGTCGCTTTTCCTCACCTAACATGAAAACTTGTAGCCTTCCAAACAACAAATATCACTGATTTTAAATTAATAACACTAATTTAATACTAAACCTGAGAATTGAGTTACGATATCAACTTGGAGACAAGTTACCTTCCCCACACGAAAATTCCTCAAGATGGATCGTAGCTATATTATACACAAACATACCGAGCGATCCATTGAAGTGTAGACCGCCGCGTCAGTGTTTGCGCTATCGGCAAGCGAGGCACTCGCGGCCGTATGTCGGCACTGTATACTGTCCGTGAAATCAAAGGCGCAAGTTTCCGTAACTAGTTTAAAGAGTGGTTTATGCAACTTTTACACCCGGGTATCTTGTTTCAAATCGCCTTTGAACTTCACGTGCCGATTGAGTTAGCACACATGAATCATAAATAAATACACGCTATCTAGCAGAAAACATTTGCTGAGCCATAACTCACATTGCGGTTGAATACACTAGCAAAAGCACAGTAACAAGCACCCTATTACTTCACAGTGTCGTGTCTACTTTCAGAACCTCTGTAAAAACCGGTTTCTAGCCCCCCTCGCAAACTTACGTTAGTGGGTGTCTTAGTAATAAAGGTGTATCAGAGATGTGTGCGCATCGAAGGCGACTAGCTTGAACACCTCCATTTATTAATCTGGTAAGTATAGCACTTTTAAAAAATAATTACGGAAACTGTTGTGCGCTTGCTTCATGGACACTCTACGATGCCGACAAACGACCGCTAGTGCCTCGCTTTCCGAAAGCGCAAACTGACGCATCGGTCTACACTTCAATGGATCGCTCTTTATATATTTATGTCAATCTTACCCCCAATATTCACTGCGAAAATATCACAAAACGAAACTACACGTCGTACTTAGAATCGTAAGATACTCCTGGAAACAAAAATATAATTAAGATTAATATTTAAAGTAGTGAACACAATGAGCACATACCTGTTTCAGAGCCATATTGTGCTCAACGTATCCAAACGGTTGTTTGAAATCTTCGAAATCTTAAGTTAGGTGCTGTACCTGAACGTCAATATATATACGAATCTCAGAATACATGGAAAACTCTCCCCTTGCACAATTTTTGTCAAACCCTGACCTATAAACAGATATCTGTGTTCAACTACCATGAACTTAGTTTTCGATCTTCGAAACTGTATGCAAAAGGTTTTAAACAATCATTCATTATTCCCCACGTATTGTTTTTCGGTACGTGAATGCAATATCCAAGGATTCTTGAGAACACGCCCAGTTTTAGTTTGAAATTGTGAAGTAACTTCTCTTCTTTCTTCCAAATCACTGACAGTAAGATTGTAAACCGTAAAGGCACGACCATGTTGAAAGCTCTTATTTTCCCCAAACAGGACAGTTTCGTAGTTGTTGCGAAATCCCGCGAGGAGGCGTTGCAGTCGCTTCTTGGAATTATGAATTTAAAATTACAGTTCTGAAGTATAATGTGACAGGCATCTTCTGTAACGGTCTGTGGATCCGTGTGTATCGGCCTTGCCTAATAATAGTGTTTCCCAACCTACAGCACTCATATCGTGGACAACATGTCACTTTCTCGGAGGAATTAAACGTGAAAATTGAAAGACCAGTTCGAGCTTTGTTTACGGTTGGTAAACTTTGGTGAAACTAACTTAATGCAGAAAAGACATAACAAGTTTTAATTTTGCAAATTTGGTTATATTTTATATGATTCCTGCTACAACTGTTTTAACCTTCCGTCACTCGCGCTGTTGTAAATAGTACAACAATGTATAATTTTTAATAGTAAAATGAAAAGCGTGGTCACCAACAATGGATGCCACCAAGGTATTCTTTTGTTGTTCCTTCCGCATATTTACTGCTAAATATGTGGTTTTGTTAGTCACTCGTTTAGTTGCAACAGAAGAATGAAGCAGTGAATGTGTCTCTGTTGTACTTTTTACAACGCGTGAGTACTCTTGTATTCTTTTTTCAATTCCATCCCCAAGACTAAATTGCTTGAGATACAATGTCGAAACGAATCAGAAAAGAGGAGGACCTATTACGGGTACTTCAGGAAGTGTTAAATGAAGAGGAGGGCGTCAGTAACCTTGACCTTGGTGAAAGTGATGGTGACCTAAGTGATGAAAATATCGAATACAGTGACCATTACGGTGACACAGAGTCAGATTTGACAGAAGATAATGTAGATCATGAGAGAGAGGAAGGTACAGAGGAAACAGATTTTTACACAGGAAAAGACAATACTACAAAATGGAGATAACATGATATTTCGAAATCCTCAAAAACTAAGAGAAAGAACATTGTGAAAATCTTCCCTGGGCCAAGAATATTGTTGAAGAAATTGAGGCGTTCATGAAAAATTTTTTTAGAGTTCTTAGTGTATATTTTGTTTCACATTTTTATTTTATTCAATGATTACTAGTATTCATGATTGATAGAATTAGTGCAAAAACATTAATAAATATTAAGAAAATAAAAAAAACTACTTTATTGAAGAATTACAATTGTATAACTGAAAATAGTGAGTGTTGTAAAAAATACAACGCGCGAGTTCTCATGTGACAGAAATAAGCGCGAGTGCCGACATTGCCATTGGCTGGTAGCTTTTTGAGGTGTGATAATAATCTGTGGTGATTAGGTTAGGCTTGTGGGTTTTGGTTCTCTAAGGAGAAGAATACGACGAAAAATGGTTGTAGCAGCAATACCGACCTATTTTATGCCATTCAAAAGTCGAAAGCATAAGCAGAAATGTAAAACATAAACACATCAGAAGTGTGGGATATTCACACTATAATAACCAAATGTAATTTCTGAATTACATTGCATTATATTACATTTTCAATATAATACGATTTAATTTACTATACAATATACGTATACTATTGCACGAGACAATAAGACTCGTTTTCTTCTTTTTTTATTGTCATTCAAATTATTTCCAACCACATTGTGGCTTAACTTTCTCATGAACCAATATGATGTCAGGGCTAATTCGAAAAGATGTCCATTATATGCAGTGAGGGGGTGCCCCCCCGGAAAATTTCAGTAACCTGACAGAGCATTCGGACGATAGTTGTGAAATTTGCAACCATGTTCACTTTGCTTTTTTCATTCACTTTTAATTAACGTACTGTTTCTCCGTTTTTCGCAATAATAAGCAATGTTGAAAGTGAAATGTATTTATTTTAAGTTCTGTGAACAGATTTACACCTTTATACAACACCGTGTATTTTACATATATGCATAAAACTATTTTACAGGGTAAGGTTAACTACTTAGAAGGGGCTTATAATAATATACATTCAATACATAAGTCAGAAATTTACAAAAAGATAAATAAAAGTTCTTAAAATAGCTTACATTATTGTCGAATTCCATTTCTATACATCTGCACTGATACATTGTTAACCTTGTAATTATAGACTACATATTGCGTTTTTCTAGTATACTTTACAAATTTAGTTGCAAATTATCGTTCTGCATCCATTTGCTTATGTAATTTAAATCCTTCTGTAACAAATAACAATCATTAATAGAATTTATTCCTTTATAGTTTCAGTTTTCTTCGTAATTAAAAGTAAAAAATGAACGATTTTAAATGAAAAAATAAATTTTCATTTCATTGAAACTCAACAATGGAGACGTGTAGAGCTGCAGGGATGGCGTAATGTGAGCTTCTATTGTTGTAAGAAATTTCAGCTTCTTGAAGCTATTGTAACGGTTAGTCAGTAGTTTGTTGAGGAATAGTAGTAACGTGCTTGTGCTTCGAAATTTACACATAATTTAAGTACGTGTTAGAGATAAGGGGTAAATTAAAAATATTAGTATTGTTTTTATTGGTATCCATCATAATTTGTTGCCAATGACATACCCCCTCCCCGGGAAGTTAGATTCTCCCTCCCCTCCGGAGAAAAGTGGTTTGATTAAACACTGATTAAGTGTCACTGAACTGAAGCCCTTTTTTTAAAAAATCACCCACGTTGGGCGCTTAAAGACACGCCCTTGCAAAAAAATTCAGTTTAAGATCATTCAGAAGACAAAACCTCTTCATTAAGATTGTAGTTGTAACGGAGTGCAACATAGTAACAATTACTGCACTTTAAAAACAATGTACTGAATCTTCGAACTATGACCTGTTAGCTTTACATAATGATGTTTGTAAAGAGCTTGGATCAGATACTCCTAAAATTGAAGCGAGTGCTATCAGAAAATCTTTGAAGTGTTCAAAAACATTAAATGAATAAATAACTTTCGCTACCACCATCTACCGACGTCAAGGTTGAATACTTTTTATTTTTCAACTGAAGTAAATTAAAAGCATTTTTGTGTGATGTATTTTTTTCCAGGAGTTAGTTTAGTGCGTTCACTTGGAACTACCTATTCTCTACATTTACATTGAACGTATGAGGAGTACCCAGGGCAGACCCAGTGTCGACGCCAGAGGGGCGATCCCTCTTACCCCTCCCCCAAGCAAGTAAGAAAAACTGTTGATAAAATGCTCCTTTAGCACAAATATGCACTTATATGGCAGTTATATGTAACTCTTAGAAAATATTTCCGGGTACCTTCCCCCTCTCCCCCTCCACGGCTGCCTCCTCACTCACGTTTTTCTGACACCTTTACTGGGTTCAAGATGGGTGCTTGGCCTATAATTAAAACGGTTTAAGAGATCTAGGTTTCAAGTTAATATACGTATGTTCTAAATTATGTACTTCTATACACCGCTATCAGTTTATTGTTATCTCTGTTGTTTCATGGGGAGAATAAAATGGCAAAAAATGTAATATACAAAATGTAAAATAATGTATTAAAGCCGTTCCCTGTGTTTCCAAGGGCGCTATTGCTCGCGACTAGATCACAGAAAACACAATGCCTTGCTGGGGTTTGAACTCGGAACCCTTGGCGCGCTGTGCCAACCACTCCACACAGCTATTAAACTTTCGTATGTTAAAGTGTTATGTCCTAGCTATTATTTCGATTACAAACATACACAAGCCATGGCACATCTCAACCAGATTCTACAAAATTGTTCAGATGATTTCATGAGTCCTGAAAAAATTGAAGATCTTACTTAATCTCCTATAGACTCGATCAGTTCTTAGTTCGATACTCGGAGGAGGCACATTGAACAGTGGACCGGATCTCACTGCAGGTCAAGTCCCGGTTAGCCTATCTGTGCATACAGAACTTTTAATTTAAAATTCAAATCCTATAAGCTCGTTATAAACAATTATTAAACATTTAATTAAAGCCTGACACGGATCCCGAGTTGCTCAACCTAGGGCCAGCTCTAGGGGGTATAACGGGTATCGTTATACGAGTCATATTATATTCAACTGTATTCATGTTTTTTCTCTATATTATTGATAATGATTATTGAAAATTAACCACGGCTGTTGCTGCGCGCATGCTTATATTCTTGAGGACTCACAGAGCAAAATATTTATATCTGTTGGCAACATTGTGCAGCGCGATACGAGTAACAGATCTTTTGAACGGTTCATTGGTAATAACTGATCTTGATTTCCGAACGGGATCCAGCAAGAAAATGCTTCTTTCTTTAATGTGATTTGGCGAGTTTGTGAAAAACAAAGATTAAACCATGGGTTTTAATCATTCTCGGATATACGTTGGATATGAAAGCAGTTCTGCACTGGGAATTGGACTTGTTGCCGGAAATCGCAGGTTGGAATCTGAACGTGAGGAACGGGTCGCGGAAGAGCGATTCAGGAGTTCGGGGAGAAAATATGGTAGACGCAGTAGTGAGCTGTTTTGATGCTGCAGATATCAAGGGACATCGGTCCATTTATAGGCGATCCATCCAAATTGAAGGATGCCTATGACCCACAAAGGATAAGATTACCTGTTTCACGAGAAATTTGTGAGCGCAAGTGAAGGTGTGAGCGGATATGTGAATTTTATTTTCGCTCAATATTCACAAATTGAAGGACCCGGATGCATTGTAAGTAGGAATCCTTTTCGGCTCGGGTACCCTTTTCTACACCCTCGATTTTTCGCACATTTCACATATTATCGTTACGAAAATTAGTTCTTCATAACATACGATATTTCTAAATAGCGCGGAAAGTAATTTTTTAAGATCTACGTGCTATAAAACTTACGTTTTTCAATATTTACATTCCTTATGTAACGTCGAAACGGTTTTGCAGCGATTTGATCATGGCGAATCTTGGATTCATGTCACAGGCGCAGGTCTGAACATTTTCTTCTTCTTCTTATGTTTGACTTCTGCAATGGGATAATTTGCATTTTTTTCTTCTTATGAATGACTTGTGCAATGGGATAATTTGTGATTTCAATATATTATTTATGTAATTTATTGGCGGTTGAGACATGGCAATTCTTTTGTGCGACTAAAGACATTGGAATTTATTAGTGTGACATTGAATTAAGAGAAAAGGACTAAATATGAGATTGACAGACGTTCAACGAATGAAGGACATAGAGGACTTTGTTCGACGAGACATACGGGACATTGTAATTGACTTACAGGGAGATGGTCTGCTGGCTGCTTCGAGGAAATGTGCACGGTGTTCCAGAAGATATCGTAGGAATGTGTTTATGAGATTAAGGTACGGCACAGGTGATTCTGAGTTGGCTTGGTGGCGTTGTCCAAAGTGTAGGTTTGATCGTTCCGTGACATCGGGAACATTCTTCGAGAATATGAAGTTGCCTTGGCGCGACATATTCTCGTTGATGTTTCTTTGGTGTTGCGGGAGTAGTGTTCGTTTGGCATGTGATATTTGTGGTTTGCGGAAGAAGAACGTTATTCAGTTTTACCGGTATCTGCGAGATATTTGTTCCTGGAAGATACTTCAGTCAGACGACAGCTTAGGTGGTGTGGGCTCTGTTGTACAGATGGATGAGAGTGTGTTTTGCAGGAGGAAGTACAACAGAGGAAGGGTAGTTCCGGAACGGTGGGTTTTCGGCATGTACGATTGCAACGCAGAAAGGGGCTTGCTTCTGCTTGTTGACGATCGTACATCCGAAACCCTCGTTCCGTTGATCGAGAAGCATGTTCTTCCAGGAACGGAAATCTGGTCAGATGAATGGGCGTCTTACAAATGTATTTCACGTCTTGGTGGTGTTTCCCCTTACATTCACAAGACTGTGAAACATAAGGCGCACTTCGTTGATCCGGTAACAGGAGTTTGCACTAACAGGATTGAGGGATATTGGTCTGTTGCGAAAAGGCATATGAGGAAAAGGAATGTTATGTGGTCCCACTTTTTGGAGGAATATCTGGATGAGTTCATGTGGTTTGACAGGTATGGAAAACAGCGACGAGACACGATGAGGAATATCATTCAACATATTGTTGAACGGTATCCTCAGCGTGTGTAAATACGTTATCTTGTGGAACATCGTGCACATTTCTTTTCGGCAACTGTAGGCCGTTTTCTGAATGACTTGTGGGCTGGGATAATTTGCGACTTCTTATTTTTATCATGGAACGACGGGGTAGGGCAATATTCTGTGGAAAAGGACAAAAAAGACGACTTATTGCATACGACTGACTGCACTTAACGACTTTTAGTTTCAACTTCCACCTGAAATGCCTGGCCTTGGGGAAAAGAGGTAAGTTAACTTCTCAGCTTTACTTTCAGCATTAAATTTGGCTAATTTTTGTTTCTTCATGAGTCAATGCGACAAAAGTGAGAAATAGTGTTCGGGGCAGGTGACACCGGCTAATTTTTAATGCCTTGGTAAATGTGCGATAACGCACGGAAACCTTTCACTCGTAGCCCCAAAAACCATCCACGGATAGCCCCACAAACCATTCACACATAGTTAGGTTAGGCCTGTTAGGTTAGGTTCCATAAGCACTCAATTCACCCCTAAATTCATCGAAAAAAGAAAGCGCGGCGAACATAGTTAAAAATACGTCCGAACTATTGCAAACGACAAAATCGCCACTTCAAACGGCTGTAGAGTCGTAAATACTTCTTTCCGCGCTCCAATGTTTTTTTATTCAGAAATAGGATCACATAACCTTCATAATGAAAGAAAAAAAATTCAAAATTCGAGGGTGTAGAATAGGGTACCCGACCCTCCTTTTCTATCTAAGTGCTTACGGATAAACTCAAATCCAACTTGGAATACATGAAACTCATCGGCATTATACGTGATTTAAGCTAGCTTTCGTGTGCGTATATTATGGCCATAATACGGAACTTAAAACGTCGTTAATTTGCGCGCGAAGCACATGCTAAGGGTAGCCATCTTGACGAGGAAATCTCTCGCTGCCTAAGACTGTGTAAATATTAATTATTGTATATAATTTTAATTTATTGTGCTCAATTCATTCATTATTTTCTGTGATATTTGTCAAAATTTACCTCATATCGAATGAGAGATTTTGTAACGTATGTTTACGTCTGTTAGCTGTCAATAATTTTGGCTGCTAAAACTTACATAGACAAATTTCGTTGTTGGTTTTCATACGTTGAAATGGTATAAAATTGTATTCGTCAGCAACGTCAAAATGATCTAAATGATAATTTTTCAAATTATTTCACACGTAATAATTGACGGTGTCAATGAGCATGGTGTGATCGATTTTAAGGAAAAAGACCACGGTCACATCAGTTGATATTCACGTATTAATACGCCATTGTCTGGCATGTTGGTAAGGTGCAAAATGTTGCTTGCACAAAATGTTGTGTTATGTGTTCGTCGTAATTCAAAATAAAATCCAGCAGATCTTATTTCTGCAATTGTTTTAGTTAATAAATGCTCATAAATCAACTCTCTAGTGTGAATATTATTAATTTACAGATTTCAATTCATGTAAGATAACCATGTGCATACTAATGTCAGTGATCTCTTACAGGTGGGGGGTTCACTTCTTACTGGTCACTCGTGCATGAATAATAACTCAATAAATTGTTACTTACTTTTACCTTAGCGTATTCGTTATCGGGAAAGAATTTAAATTAAGTTCATCTTTCGGGTGCGTCAATAAGTCAACGGAGATGGGCTCATTTTAATATACAGGGTGGACATGTGACAGCGGAATTTAGTATAAAGCATAAGTTCATTTCTGCTGCGGTTTTAAACTTCTTGAGGTCAATAATGGTGAACATAAACTTTTAGGGTAATTTTGGTCAAGATTCTTTAGTTTGTTTAAGCTTAATGGTTGTAATTCTTTAACACGGCTACCAGCGTTACCGATGAGATGGGTGGGGTCACGTGTGAGAATTAGGTGTGATTTCAGTGTTTTGTAATTGAGATGTCATCTAAATGGTTCACATTAACTTAGTATACCTACCCACCAGGCATTGACATTCTGATTGGGAGTTCTCACCTCTCAGGGTTCGTCACATTAAGATTATGAGACGTCAGTGTTAAAAGTTTTATAGGCATTAAGCAAATTTTTATTTTAAATTTTTGGCAAAAAAAAAAAAAAAAAAAAATGGGAACTGAAAACGAACCTGTGACGTTGGAATCGCTGCTCGCGTTCATCAAGCAGAGTGATGAAAGGAATGATCAACGGTTCCAAGCGTCAAAAGCAAGTATTGAGTTGCTGAAGTCAGAATTAAATGACAGTAACCAATTGCTGAAGTCAGAATTAAATGACAGTAACCAATTGCTGAAGTCAGAATTAAATGACAGTAACCAATTGCTGAAGTCAGAATTAAATGACAGTTACCAATTGCTGAAGTCAGAATTAAATAACAGTAACCAATTGCTGAAGTCAGAATTGGATGACAGTAACAAATTGCTGAAGTCTGAACTTACCGCTCACACTAGTATGTTGGTGGGGAAACTTCAGTCAGACCTCAGTGATACCAGCAAATGTATCTTAGACTTGCAACAAGATGTGGTCAAAACAAATGAGGGTCTTCATGATCTCACTTTGACAGTCTCTCAATACAGATTAGAATGCATGAGTAGAGCTGAAGGGTTAGATAGGAAGTGTGATGAATTGGCACGTAGGTTGAATTCGGAAGTACAGGGTGTTCATGAAACTTGTGAACATTCGAATGATGCTGTTACTTCTCTTACGGTTACAGATTGCTTGTGTATTTCACGTTTGGTCAAATATGACTACTGCACTGGCACTCGGACTTCCTGGTCAGAAAGGGGTGCACAGTGTGCCAGCGAACTTAACCAGAACGTAGCGTTAGTACAAAAACATTATGAGGGAAATGATGGAAAACATATTGTAGGCAAGGAGGGTGCTCTTGGGGCGTCAGGTAACAGGGATGAGCCTTTCTCTGTCGGCTTCCACAGGGATGTTATTTCTATCCCAAAACCGAACTTGCAAGTTTCTCCATCAGGTATTTGTTCCGAAGAATGTTGTTCTCTGGGTTCGTCTTCGTGGGGTAAGCTTGTTCGCACGGTGCAAAGTGATACAGGGTGTTCAGAAAGCAAATTGAATCTTCGTCACACACCCACTGATACAAAATCTGCTCAGAATAACTCTGTATTGTCTGAAACTGGTAATTATTTACCTGAAATGTCCTTAGATCAAGATCATTCGGTACTCATTGTAGTCAAACCAATATCTGATTATTCACCGCAGACTGTTGTGGGGAATTATGTAGTCGAACTCAGAAGTTGCAGTTGGTGTGGTCCAAGGCATGTTCCCATGGGCAAAAGAAAGGCCAGTATGATATTTGTCGTTTCTTCGATGAGATTAAGAACTGGTTATTCAGTCAGGTCCAGGAGGCGCATCAGAGTTAAAATGAAATCACCAGGGGAAACTCAGGTCAAGAAAACTTCTGGAGTCAGTCGAACAGTTGTGGGAGGGAGAGTGCCCTTACATCCTAGCCATATTAAGAAAAGAAAAACAAAGAAGTGTCCTCGGAAACATATCAGAACAAAAGTTTGGGGGGAAACTTCTAGTATTTGTCTTCTTTGGGCATTGTCTCTTTTGTACAGAGTACGACTGGTTTGGCATCGTACTCATGTCAGAAGAAAATCTCATGAAATGCGATTGGGAGAGTATGATTGCTCAAAGATGAAACCTAGTGAGGTCATCGGAGCTATCATCACTCTTTGATTAGTTGTAGTAAGTTTGCTTTGTACAAATGTAAATATTGCACGTAATATATTTTAAATGAGCAAATATTATAATTTATGTATCTTTGGGGTGCTTAGAAAGAAATTTTGAGTATAAATATTTTTTTTTTAAATATTAATTTGGTTTTGATACGTAATTTCATTGGGGATCTTGTGTCAAACTAATACTCAGGATTAGGAATCTTAAGGACAATTAAGTGCAGGAATTCTGAGGATAGAAGCTTATGTAGAGTTATGGTATTTCACCATCATTTAGAAGCAAGTGACTTCTCTATAAGCCTTAGATTCGATTTCGTTTCCATGACGTGGGTAGCTTCATTTCAAATATGTTGCTAAATGTGCATACTACGTAGTATCGTCGTGAAATTTTAGTACGAACCTATTGAAGCAAAAATTGAGAATTCGGGCGTTCTGAAGGAACGTAGGGGAACATCAGGGACACTAGTTGTCGTATTTGTTCATCCTCTTAAAGATGTCTCCACGCATAGGTTATGTGAGAACGGAAGAATGTCGAGAGGACGTTTGCCGCATAATGATGGTTTGATCCTGACACGAGTCCGTCTTGGAGCTTCTGTAATAGAATGTGTCTCTCAATAACGATTACAGGGTTATAATAAAGGTTAACTGTTATAGTCAATATTCAATAGATACGAACATACTTTATCTAAAATTTGGGATAGCAACGTGAAGTTATGAGTCCTACGGAAACTTACTTTTGATTCGCTCATGACTAGTTTCGTGGTTTATTTGTGGTGTAAATACGTAACTAACGATAATAATGATGAAACATTAGGTGACAGAATTTATTCGCCGCGTACTTACGGGGCTGATGTCATCAGCTGTTTGTTGTTGCTTCTGTCTATCAGATAATTATTCTTGCACGTATTCAGTTAAGGTTGCTGAGTTTGTCCGAACATGGATACATATCTGTGAAAAAACATTTTCCTGACTATTTGGCAGATCAAGCTCTCAAATATTATAGAAACTCTTTAAACACTTATCTTGTGTAAAATTAAAACTTTAACGTTATTTTTGCCTTCGTTTAAACATGCCAAGAAGATTGACTGACATTCCGCTTGTGAACGAAGGTGATAATATCACTTGGGAGGGCAAATTGGTCATGGCAAATCTAACCAGTTTCAATAAAAGGCAAGAAAGGTTAAAAAAGCTTAATGTAAACGAGGCAACTCATCCAAAGGTTAAAGTAGGAAATTTGGTTTTCATTAAAAATCAAAATTCTGGCGGTGTGAGAGATAAGGTAATAAAGAAATATTGTGAACTCTTTGTTGGGCCCTATCTTTGCATCAAAAATAGTGGTAATTCCACACTGGCATTGATTGATTGTGTTACAGGGGAAAGATATGATAATCAATCAATAGAAAATTGTAAATTATGGAAATGTTCCTTGGACAAATTGAAGTATTGGGTAGAGTACATGCAAGACGGGAATTTTACAGGGGTTCAGGAAATATTGATGAACCTGAAAAGTACCTGGGAGCAAGGAGATTCCTTGGTCAGGGATTTGAAGGGAAATGAAGATTAGAGGGTAAGGGTAGGATATTCTTGTTGCCAAGTGAGATAGTGCCTGCGGCGGGCAATGTTGCCAAGTTGGTACAATTTCGCGGCGGGTTTGAACATGAAGTTAATTCCTATTGTTCCTCCCCTCTAGATCATTTTCATACGGTAGTTCAAGTCGGTGGTTTGCTTTTGTGCACAGACTTGGGTCAAGTTAGGAATGGAGGTGATCTGATAGGAGAGATCGTGCTGAGTTCAAGGTAGAGTTCACTTCACTGATCGTAAGGGGCGTAAGTTGAAAATAAATTTTGGGGCTTGGTGAGAAACGCAATTAGATTTGCACAAAGGTGTGGGCATCGAGTAGGATGTCAAGTCTATCGTCAAGCTTGTACAAAGTTAATATATTTTTTTTTGTTGAAGGTTTCTTTGATGTCAAAGCAGTTGATGTGGTGGTTATTGTGATTGGATGGTTCAAATTAGCGTTTGCCAGAGGTGGTCTGTTTAAACTAGTGGGCCATACTTTTTGTAGGGACTGCGTGCCATCGTGAGATTTAATTTGCAAATCAGCACCAGTTGAGGTGCACTAATGTTGAGTGACCAGTGCGATTTGAACTTCGCACATATTGTAAAGATTCTATAATCAAAAGTTGATATATATGTAAATATTTTGATATTGAGTGATGATTGCTAATATTGTAAATGTAGTGTAATACTAATCTTGTTATGGTGTGTAAATTTGTGTTTGAGTGTACCTTCATGTTGGATGTTGTAAGGAATAAGAAATTGTGTGTTAATTGGGTTCAGCCTCTTGTTGGGCGCCAATTATAACGGGTATCGTTATACGAGTCATATTATATTCAACTGTATTCATGTTTTTTCTCTATATTATTGATAATGATTATTGAAAATTAACCACGGCTGTTGCTGCGCGCATGCTTATATTCTTGAGGACTCACAGAGCAAAATATTTATATCTGTTGGCAACATTGTGCAGCGCGATACGAGTAACAGATCTTTTGAACGGTTCATTGGTAATAACTGATCTTGATTTCCGAACGGGATCCAGCAAGAAAATGCTTCTTTCTTTAATGTGATTTGGCGAGTTTGTGAAAAACAAAGATTAAACCATGTGTTTTAATCATTCTCGGATATACGTTGGATATGAAAGCAGTTCTGCACTGGGAATTGGACTTGTTGCCGGAAATCGCAGGTTGGAATCTGAACGTGAGGAACGGGTCGCGGAAGAGCGATTCAGGAGTTCGGGGAGAAAATATGGTAGACGCAGTAGTGAGCTGTTTTGATGCTGCAGATATCAAGGGACATCGGTCCATTTATAGGCGATCCATCCAAATTGAAGGATGCCTATGACCCACAAAGGATAAGATTACCTGTTTCACGAGAAATTTGTGAGCGCAAGTGAAGGTGTGAGCGGATATGTGAATTTTATTTTCGCTCAATATTCACAAATTGAAGGACCCGGATGCATTGTAAGTAGGAATCCTTTTCTATCTAAGTGCTTACGGATAAACTCAAATCCAACTTGGAATACATGAAACTCATCGGCATTATACGTGATTTAAGCTAGCTTTCGTGTGCGTATATTATGGCCATAATACGGAACTTAAAACGTCGTTAATTTGCGCGCGAAGCACATGCTAAGGGTAGCCATCTTGACGAGGAAATCTCTCGCTGCCTAAGACTGTGTAAATATTAATTATTGTATATAATTTTAATTTATTGTGCTCAATTCATTCATTATTTTCTGTGATATTTGTCAAAATTTACCTCATATCGAATGAGAGATTTTGTAACGTATGTTTACGTCTGTTAGCTGTCAATAATTTTGGCTGCTAAAACTTACATAGACAAATTTCGTTGTTGGTTTTCATACGTTGAAATGGTATAAAATTGTATTCGTCAGCAACGTCAAAATGATCTAAATGATAATTTTTCAAATTATTTCACACGTAATAATTGACGGTGTCAATGAGCATGGTGTGATCGATTTTAAGGAAAAAGACCACGGTCACATCAGTTGATATTCACGTATTAATACGCCATTGTCTGGCATGTTGGTAAGGTGCAAAATGTTGCTTGCACAAAATGTTGTGTTATGTGTTCGTCGTAATTCAAAATAAAATCCAGCAGATCTTATTTCTGCAATTGTTTTAGTTAATAAATGCTCATAAATCAACTCTCTAGTGTGAATATTATTAATTTACAGATTTCAATTCATGTAAGATAACCATGTGCATACTAATGTCAGTGATCTCTTACAGGTGGGGGGTTCACTTCTTACTGGTCACTCGTGCATGAATAATAACTCAATAAATTGTTACTTACTTTTACCTTAGCATATTCGTTATCGGGAAAGAATTTAAATTAAGTTCATCTTTCGGGTGCGTCAATAAGTCAACGGAGATGGGCTCATTTTAATATACAGGGTGGACATGTGACAGCGGAATTTAGTATAAAGCATAAGTTCATTTCTGCTGCGGTTTTAAACTTCTTGAGGTCAATAATGGTGAACATAAACTTTTAGGGTAATTTTGGTCAAGATTCTTTAGTTTGTTTAAGCTTAATGGTTGTAATTCTTTAACACGGCTACCAGCGTTACCGATGAGATGGGTGGGGTCACGTGTGAGAATTAGGTGTGATTTCAGTGTTTTGTAATTGAGATGTCATCTAAATGGTTCACATTAACTTAGTATACCTACCCACCAGGCATTGACATTCTGATTGGGAGTTCTCACCTCTCAGGGTTCGTCACAGGGGGAGGGGGAAGGGGGGTTGTTTGAGTCTTGTGCGATAAGTGAAATCCCTCTGTGCTTACCCTACCCTCAACGCTGCATGAATTAAGTGACAATGTTTTAAAAATGTGGAACAAATTGTAGAATTAATTAAGTATATATTTTGTGTGTGTTTGCGTGTGTTTATGCACGTTCTTCCTTCAGACAGGAAATTACATGTTTATAGCATTATTTGGTTTCAATCACTTACTGTTGTAGTACTCTGCGAAAAAAAGTATCGTGACCATATTACGTCACTAGATGCTTTAAAATTAGACCTCGTTTAAATCCAGATAAATCTTAACGTACCATAAAGATTGATTCCGTAGGTGTGACTCTGGTGGACGCATTACGTAGTGGAAGTTTCGTATGATGTAGATTGAAAAAGATTCAACGAAACGTAATTAGTTGTACATAATCAGCTTCTTATTAAGATCTTACAAGGATAATACAGCGTAAGTTAACGCAGGATACTTTTGTATTGAACAAATAGAGCTACAAAACAATTCTACAGAACAAAAGGGGCCTTTACGCCGTGACGTCACCTAAAGGTGCAGTGTAATACGCGGCTCACCTCTAGAAATTCAACTTCTGATGTTCCTTGCTTTGCTAGTTCAACTAGCGACACCTACGACTAGTTTCCGGTAGCTTGCTGTTCCCTGCGTGGTGCTTGATTGAAAGTTGTGTGTTCGACGTTTTCGTGTGATACTATCAGAGGGGGCCACTCCGCGACTTGCACGTTATTGGCTAAAGCTTGTGACGTCACCAAGCGGACACGAGCGGAAGAAAGCTATGCGTAGAATGTAGCAGATGGCCCATGAAAGGCTGTGTTTTCATGCATCTTTTGATATTATACACCAAAGCTGTTACGCGATAGAAGAATACACTTATTCCGAAACAATGCATAGTTTATTTTTCATACATTATATGCGTGATATATTGTCCCTGTAGGCTGTAGTCCACTGCCAGCTTTTCTTTCCAGCTAACATATTGCATTTGTCCGGGCATATTCTGATATGACTTTTTACTGAATATCCTGGAATTTCCCTTTAATATTTTTACGCTACTTTTCAGATTCTCCAGTTGATCGCCACGATGAGGATACATTTGTTTTTGTTATTTAGTGTCTTCTTCCACTTTTGGCTAATCGCGACGAACAGGATGAGTGATGATTAGTTTAAATTGCTGAAGGGACACTCGCAGCAGGCACGTATCCAAGGGGGAGCTTAGGGGGCTCGAACCCCCCGAAAGTTTGCGGTTTACAATAGTTAAAATGAGGTTTTTGGTTTCTTGCGGTGTGAAATAAAATAACGTGATGATAATTTAAGGAGAGAAATAATTATCGAGTCAAGCACGTATGCAAGGTGGGAATCAGGGGGCTCCAGCACCCCATTCAGGAAATTACGCTACATAAAATTAGGTTCATGGCTTCTTAAATAATGTGATGATAATTTGAGATAAATAATTTTCGAGCCGAGACAAAGAATGTTCTATAACCCTGTTATTGTTAATAGCGCGCACCCAAGGTGGGATCAGGGGCTGGAGCCCCTCTTAATTTTTTCAGTTTACACTACACAAAATTAGTTTTTTTTTGTATTTGATTTATTTTATTTTACTTCGCGTTTTGTTCCTCTTAGCTAATTTACGAAGATGGGAATGAGTGATGAAATGATGAAAATGATAAATGGACATTCACATCAACCATGGCTGAGCGGGATTCGAACCCGGGACCCTTGGCGTCGCAGCGCGATGTGCTAACCACTCAGCCACAGGATCCGGCAAAATTAGGTTTTTGTTTTCTTAAATAGTGTGCCGATAATATATAAGGAGAGAGATACTTACCAAGGCAACACGGAGAATGTTCTATAAGCCTGTTGTTGATAATATTGCATTAAAACTTTTCTTACGCTTTCGGTGTTGTCGCAACACTATGCAAAGACTTGTCAGCATTTGGAAGCTGCAAACGTAGCGCCACACGTAGGACGATTCATTGTAATTTTTTAATCTCTGGAAAGCGCGAGAGGGAACGTTCTTGAATAAGAGAAGGAGTCGAACTACTGGCAACATTAACGAATCGTTTTATCTGTGGAACGTTCTAGATTATAATGAGGTTAAAATACGCGGCTTTAATTTACAGGTTGATCTGTACAACAGAATCGGTTAATGAGTATTCAAAGGTAAGTGTGATAGTTCATACAGTCTATTGGTGGCTTTATAAGATCTAGTGATTCGAAAATGAAAAGGACTAAATACCATTAAGTAACGAAGTCTACTACTAGTTCCAGTTCATGTCCAAAGCAGAAGACATTAACGACAGCGGATTTTCCGGAGCCTCAGTGTAGTGCTAGTTCGGGTCGAGGGCCGAAGAGATCGAAGGTCTCTATCTAAAGTGAATATTTAAGCAGTAACAGGTATTGGAGCGGTTAATTAAAAAAGAAATAAGCCGCACAGATCAACTGAAAATCAAAGTTTTGAGTCATGAGTTAGTTTTTCCCAGGATTTTAGAAGAGGAGGGTTATGCATACTATTTTTGGTGGTCAGTCCTCATTTCTCCATAGGGCCTCCCCCATGGCGCAGTGGTAGCGTCATCGCCTTGTAATCAAGGGGTCCCGGGTTCGATACCCAGTGGAGGCACAAGTGGTTCGGATCCCACTTTAAACTGTAGGTCCAGTCCCGATTAGCCTTACTGTGCATAAAGTGGACTTAAAACACCAACTCAAACCAAACTCATTTCTCCATCTTTTCCTCTCTTTGACGTTCATTTTTGTAAGGAATATTTGGTCAAATTGGGTTATGACCTCACCAACCCTCCCTTGGGCACGTCACTGGAGATAAATGAATAAGCATTTAATCATATTGGGAGAAGAAACACTAGATGTGTTGGGATCGGAAGGGTTTTCATTGTGAATTAATTGTTTCGAACTGTATTCGAGGAGACTTACTTTGTCTTGTGCCAATATACGACAAGACTGCGGAAGTTGTGACAGACAATGTGAACACTTGCGAGTGCTTAGGCCTCAATATGAATAATTTGGTGAGTTTCGGCTTTTATAAGAACTGTAAACATGGGAGGACAAGACACAGTAGTGGTGTTCAGGCTCGAATCGGAGAGAAATATTCGAGAAATTTCTGCGTCCAGTTCGCAGCCCACAGTTTGAGTCTCGCGTTGTCGAGTGGATTGTCCATCCCGTGCGTGTGTAACAGCTTCGTAAAAACACTCGAAGACGTCATGGATGTTTTGATGTCTGATGATAAGAAATGGACAAACACACATACTGAGATGGTTCCGGCACACAATGTTAATGCATGGAAACAGAGGAGTTGAGTGGTAAAAAATGTTCCTATTTCACGTTCTGAATAATTTGGCAGCCTTGAACAGTGGCGACGATTTTGGGGATAGTTGCTCCCCATTTTTTTGCCTTCACACTATGACCTCTTTATGCTAACCCTTGTATACCAAGGGAAGAGAAAGTAAACTTTTCTTGCACCCCCCACTCCCGTTTTGAACCCAATTGCCACCATTGGCATTAAACATACAATTGTGAGGTTCTATCTATACCCCTTAAAAATATGGTGTTTAGTCCCCCACGAAAGGAATTCCTGGATACATGCCTGACTCGCAGAGAACACCTATGCCCATGCTGGGATTTGAACCGGGAACTTCGGAGGCGAAATCGAAAGTCGATCACTTAACGCCCTCGGCTACCGAGCCGGTGAATGAATTAGATGATGGCTATTGTATAAAGGGTGTATTTTCGGGAAACATTGAAATAGCAATATTTCTTCCAGGTAATATATCCTAGGAACTTAATTCTTGCGGGCTTACTAGGTTCTGGCATGTGGGCCAACAATCTGTGTAGTACTCTGTACTGTTTGTGATCCACATGGATTTGTGATCATCCATTTCATCTACTCACCATTCATTTTCATCTTTGCGATTAGCCAAAGGGAAAATTATACTTGAAATAAAACAAAAGCAATACAAATACAAAACAAAAATAATGGAACGATTATGCTGTTACGTTTTTCTGTATTTTAGGCACGTCGCATGTATCAGCCAACAGTCAGAGATTGCTTTTCGGTCGAATGATACTTCTTATAATGGGAGGTAAATGCAAGCTGAGAATTATAATTTGATCTCTTATCCACCTGAGTTGAGGATCTAAATTTTTGGATTTTATTTGTAACAATATTTACTACTGCGAGAAATTAAAAAAAACTTACGGCTAATTTCGTCACTGGCTTCCTATTCTGTAATAGTTACATTTGTTGTAAGAACATAATACAGGGTAAGTCCAAATGATGGACCCGATTACAGAAATTTATTCTGTGAAATCTAATAAACATATGTTATTGTGAGACATGAGCTTCGACAGGTTAACTTTCAAAGTTTAGTTTCCATGCAGTGTTTACACTTTCTACCGCTAGGAGTCAGCAGCGAGCAGGAAAATGGTGTTGACTGGAGAACATTTCAGAGATCTTTCTATGTGCTTGATTATCATGTGAACAAGTCTGTGATTAGTGTGTAATAGCATTTCCGTACCAAATATCGGAGAGAACCACCTACGGGGAAGGCCATTCGTAAGGGGTATGAACATTTCAGAGATTCGGGCTGCATCTGTAAACGAAAATCGACTGGCCGTCCATCGACTGGGGAAGAGACAGTGGAACGAGTGCGCACATGTTTCGTGCGTAGTCCACAGAAGTCCACCTACCGGGCAGCGAGAGAACTTCAACTTCCACAGAAAACTGTCTGGCGGGTTCTGCGGAAACATTTACAAATGAAACCCTACTGCTTGCAACTAGTTCAAGCCTTAAAAGACACTGATTATGCTTTGAGCACGTCCTTCTGTGCTGATTTTCTTGCATTAATGGAAACGGATGGGTTCTCTGAGAGGTAAATTTAGTGATGAAGCAACTTTTCACCTTTCAAGGAAAGTGAATAGACACAACGTGAGGATTTGGGGAACTGCTAACCCCCATGAATTTGTGGAATACGAACGCGATTCTCCCAAAGTGAATGCCTTTTGTGCCATTTCCCATGAAAAGATTTATGGGCCCGTTTTCTTCCATGAACGTACTGTGACAGGACTTGTTTTCCTTGATATGCTGCAACTATGGCTCCTTCCACAGCTTGCAGAGGATAGCGGAGATTTCATTCTCCAATTGAAGGTGCCCCCGCGCATTACCATGACAGCATTCGGGACTGTCTCAATGGGGCATTGGAACAACGTTGGATATAGGCCGTGCATCTCCGGAGGATCGACCTCTCCTTCATTGGCCACCTCGTTCCCCCGACTTAACCCATATGATTTCTTCATGTGGGGTTTTGTCAAGGCTCATCTTTACGTACCACCACTTCCAACAACATTGGATGACCTGTTTGCCCACATCACAGCAGCCATTGCTGATATTGACTGCACCATGCTACACAAGGTTTGGCAGGAGATAGACTATC
Organism: Lepisma saccharinum; assembly: GCF_977018435.1. NCBI lineage: Eukaryota > Metazoa > Arthropoda > Insecta > Zygentoma > Lepismatidae > Lepisma > Lepisma saccharinum. The sequence goes on from NC_139241.1 coordinate 76,098,123, forward strand.
GGCTTGATGTGTACCGTGTTACGCGAGGTGCTCATATAGAACACTTGTGATTTGTTTGAAAAAAACTTTGACAGTTTACCTTTCTTAGCACATGTCTCACAATAACATTTGTTTATTATATTTCACAGAATAAATGTCTGAAATCGGCTCCATCATTTTGACTTAACCTGTACATTAATTTACTTTGTATAAATATTACATTATCCATCGCTTTTCCTAATTAAATCTCATACCATATCCAACACACACACAAAATGTATTTTACTAATAATACAGGTAGGTTTGGTTTGAGTTGGTTTCTTAAGTCTACTTTATGAACAGTAAGGCTAATTGGGACTGGACCCACAGTTTAAAGTGGGATCCGAACCACTTTGTGCCTCCACCGGGTATCGAACCCGGGACCCCTTGATTTCAAGGCGATGACGCTACCACTGCGCCATCGGGGAGGACGTGTTCCTTGCATTTTTCTTCCAGACGGCCAAGGGTACTTGCAAGGGGCACAGAGGGGCAATTGCACCCTTCGATTTAAAATTTTATACAAATAAAAATACATTTCGTAAAATTATCTTGCTCGCTTCGCTCACAATTTCTCCTATTCTTATAGTCCAAGTTCAGAGCCATAGCTATATGGGGCGGCGGGAGTCGGCCCTGGGAGCCCCCGTAATATTATTTTCGCCCTATTAAAACAATTTCTTTCTATGAAACTTAATATCAAATATTAATGATGACATTGTAATCCAAGAAGTCATTGGTCAATCAAGGGATTCCTATTTTTTGTCAGGTGTCGAAACATGTATTTCAACTATAATATAATACAATTCACACAATATTTTGCAAAATGGTTAACGTAACCAGTAGGCAAACATTGTCTGTAGTGATACAAGAGTCTCCCCTTTGTAGGAAATAGAGTCCGTGGTGGACTAAGGGACCCATGTTTTAATGTTTTAGCAAGGTCAAAAAAAGTATTACAATTTTTTCCACAATTCATCAAAGTGCAGATCCTAACCATTATTATGTAATTAATCCGATTTTGCTTGTACAACACAACACAATGGTGTTGTTGGATTCTCGATAGATTCCTTTGTGCGTAAAAAATCTTGCGTACTGGAAACTAGAGGGAATCATTATGAAGCATGATTTTTAAAGGGCTCCCTTAATCAGTTCTGCAGAGAGGCCCAAAGCTGTTGTTAGTCATCAATTAACATTATCGACCTGTAAATATCAAGTAGGGTGAAGGCACATAATGGTTCGGATCCCACTTTAAACTGTAGGTCCAGTTCCAAGTAGCCTTAGTGTGCATAAAGTGGACTTAAAACACCAAATCAATCAATTACAATATATAGTAGGTATAGTCCCTACTAGCCTATTTATGTTAAACTTTATATTCTTTGGCAGCCTGGAAAGGTCATTATCGAAATATTGCTATTTGATGTTGCTCGAAGTTTTTTTTTTTTCGTTGCAGTTTCAAGATACTATCCCTTTTCTGTTACTTATAGCTTTTGGGGGAGAGGGGCAAGTGCCTCTGTGTACCCTACCATAATATGTGCCAATGCGACACAATCCTCTAGGATTGACTTCGCCCCCCCCCCCCCCCCACAAAGAATTCCTGGCTACGGGCCTGATTGAATAGCTTCTTTGGTCATTATTTACATGACAGCTCTACTCATTGATTGACGAGAAGATTGAAAGGATGTGCAGGGGAGAAACGCCTGTCCTGTAAGTCGTACATTATATTTTCAGCACAATTTCTCAACAAACGCACATAAAGTAAAGTAACAGTGCAATTGTTAATTAGTGTTCGCTACCTACGAGATGTTCAAAGTATTATTTTCGCGGACGATGTTTCAACTTCAAAGCTAATAAATCTTATCTTGCATTCAATATTCAATGAAGCAATACTTAGAAACTGAGTTCCGATTGTGTAAAGGTTTTTGAAAGTTGCATACGTGATGATACGGAAGGCGAGTGTGGAAGATAAGGCCAGAGGCGCAACCACGAAGTTTTATCTGGAGGGAGAAAGTACCAGGATAAACGTACCAATAATAATAATAGTGATAAAAATAACATTAATAATGGCATTATTATTACAACTGGTAGTGTAGTAGTAGTATCAAAGACGTTTTTATCCTCATAAATTACGCAAAAGGGAGGTAGATGTCTGTGCTAAAGCATTTATTTGGAACAAACGATTTGAAATATTTTTTCAACACCAGAAATTTTACATTAGCTAATAATTGAAAACAAGCACACAAACTGTATTTTTGAATGGCAGAAAATGAATGATATATGCATGCCGAAGATATTTTTTTGTACATATAACATGTATCACTTTCATATGTTTTACACATATGCAACATGGAGCGACATAAAATAAGAAAATACATATGCAAGATGCTAACACTAAATTATGTACGTATTCAAAGTTTTTTTCATTACATATATACAAAACATATTATTTAAATACATCACATTACAAAAAACGATTATATTGCGAACGAAGCGAGAAAGAAAATTTCTTGATCCAATTTTTGCAATTTAAAACAATATTGATTTAATAAGGAAGAAATAATATCACATGGCGCCAAGGCATTCTCTCTTTTACAACTTTTTTTTTTAATTTAGATTATTTGGCGCCCATGGCCGACTCCCGACGCCCCCTAGATACGTCTCTGAACTTGACGAGACTGAAAAAAGCTGGCACTGCAAGCAAAGCGAGCAAGAAAATTTTACGAAATGTATTTTTATTTGTATAAAATTTGAAATAGAAGGGGGCAATTTCTCCTCTGTGCCCCCTGCAGGTGCCTTTGGCCATCAATGTTTGCCCCTCCTAGAATTGACTTCCGTCGAAGGTTGGGGGACAATGCCTCTGCCCTCCCCTGTGGTTGCACCACTGAGTAAGTCCGAAATTTGAAGGAACAAATTGAATCAATCCTGCTACAGCAACTTTTTGGGAAGCGATGATCACTTTATTCCAGGCGATTTTCTTCTATTATTATTGCACGTGGCAAGAGCACAAACAGGTTGATTTGTTCTCATTCTACCGGCATTCAAGAAAAAGTGTGTATAAGTAAATAATCGACCCATTTATCTCAAGCTTCCGTATACGATAACGAAGTAAGTTCCATTCTGTCCTCTTAATGACGTCATAGCGCGCACAGAATCATGGGAGAAAATCTCGGAACCTCGGGAATGGCCTACCTTATAAAGGTACCTTGTGATACTATTGCATTTAACGTTGTGATTGTTTAAACAGCATAAAATATTTAAACGCGTGAGTTATTTCGCGAGCTTAATGCGAATACTGTGTCATGAAGTGTCTTGTCTAATTCGCGATGACAGTAAACTGGTACATTGATGCAACCGACATTGTGAATTCATAAATCGTATCGGCTGTGTTTCGTTGGAAAGTTTAAAAATGTATCTTTGTATCGGTCAATAATGAACGTGTGCGACGTACTATAGCTACACATGTGACGTAAGAATAATAGATACAAAGTGATCGATTTGCCCAACATGACAAAGTAGAAGCAAAAAAAATGTGCAAGGGCAAGAAGTGACTTTGATAAGGTTAGCTAACGATTTCTAACTTTTAAAATCTACGCCGGATTGATATTTCAGTGAGGTAGAATGTACGTAAAATGTTCTCTTGATTCATAACTGCTTACTACACGACTTACTGTGCTGCAAAAAGCGGTAGGTTGAATGTTTATTGCATGTATCACGTCAATCGCAAACTACCTTTAACTTGCGGAGATTATGTCTGGGGTTAGAGAAGAGTTGGCTGCCCATGCTTGCTTGCAAATAGAAGTTTAACGAAACAGGTTGGTTTTTGCTCCTCGTCAGTCTGTCTATTATAAAGTACGCACCTTTGAACCTCTGTACTCCCGCTACAAAATTGAAAATTATTGCATGGGTTACAAAGTTCATAAGAAATCAATAAACATTTGGTAACTCGTAGTGTATTTTCAAATGTGCGTAATTACATGACAATCGGAGTGTTGCCGATTCTGTAATTAATATTCTTCAAGCTCTTTTGCTTTGAAATGTACTTTTTTTTCCCATTACTGCAGTGTTTGGAAATAACTGGACTGTGGATTTGCCTTAAAATGCCTTTTCTTGTTCCTTGACCAGGAAAAGTATAAGCCTATTAAATTGTAATTATTCTTTCTTCTCAATGTTGAGGGCTAATAAAAGTAAATGTTAAGGTGAAAGTGCGATATTTTGCCTATTATAAATCATCATAAGGTTAATCTAGGTATATGTCTTAATATTAATATCCCCTTATTAATTTACCAGCTGCGACAGCAGACTTTTGAGATTAAAGAAAATTTAGGCCGCCATTTCTAAGACGAATAAATTAATTTTATGGTGACTGTTGAAAGGTAAATGTGTTCTGAGCTCCTAATGCGGGAAAGTGACGTACAATTTGTCGCTTTTAATCAATTTTAGTGCCTGTGTTGTATGTTTCGCACCTTTTGTGCTTCCCCGTTCTGAGAGCTTTTAATGCCTGTAGGCCTCATCCTGGCTATAATCCTTTAACATCCCTTACATTGCTAATATCAATGTGGATCCCACTTTAAACTGTAGGTCCAGTCCCGATTAGCCTTACTGTGCATAAAGTGGACTTAAAACACCAAATCAATCGATCAATCAACCTAATAGCGATGTGACGACGGATAGTGTAAATTCTATAGGATTGGACAAAAAATTATTTTGAAATTTTTCGATAACACCTAGTCAGTATTTATGTTGTGAGAATTCTTTAAATATACGTATAATGATGAAACGCGGGAACTTTATTTAAAAAATAAAACATAGTAACAGGCGAACTAATGCGTGGGCTCGAGCCCCACAGCCCACTTTAATTGATTTGGGTTTATTTCACTTCGCTTTTCTTCCACTTTTGACTAATCGCGAATGTGATGTCCAGGCCGGGATTCGATACCGTTGGCCCCTCAGGCCCCTTTAAGTTGACCTTACTGCGCCAAATGCAAGCGCGGATCGAGCATTTTTGTCGGAGGGGGCTAAACATACGTATTTTTGGTAGGGCACGGAACTTCATATCTGTAGAAAATCTGTGGAATAGTATGAATTCCTTATGAATCATAGATGGCAGTAGCTGCTACTGAAATTGAAATGCGAATTTATTAAGGAATGTAGACGATATTTGCAGTGATTTTGCAAATAGATATTGAAATTACCTTTCTTTTTAAAAAGACCGTTGAAAAGGTTAGTATACTAATTGCTGTGTATTTCATTTTTGTACAAATGCATCATTTCCTGCTTTTTTCTTTTGACAATAGCAGTTATAAATAGCCATTAAAATGTTTTGCTTTACGTATGTAATTTAAGACATTTATAGACCGCCTTCATATTAATGAAAGTGTTCTTAAGTTTCTGAATTCTATATATAGTACATTCACCCGGGTTCCAATCTCAGCCTGGGAATAAGTGTCCTTTTCGTGAGTGTCAATTCATAAATTTAGTCACTCATTTTCATCACCTGCGAATTGTCAAAAGTGGAAGAGAAGCGACGCGAAGTAACAAAAATCCAATGAAATTAAATGTTTTCATCGGTTGAATCTGTCTCAGGTACAATTACATGAAAATTGAGTTAGGATAATAGTCTATCATTATTTTTCATTAATTAATGATTTTTTCTTGTATCCTACGCAGTGGCGGTGATTCCGGGGGGGGGGGCATGAGGGGCAGTTGCCGTCTACTTTTGCCCCCGTACTATACTCAACCTTATCTACGAAGGGAAAGTAAACTGTGCTTGCCCCCCCTCCCCCCAGTTTGAGTTCATTAAGAAAAAAATGTTATTAGAAGCTACACTGTAGATAATTGTGTTTACCAATTTCAGAAGGCTTCACTGAGTCCAATGCAAATTGCAATACATGGCATTTTCACTTTAAAATTGAAGGATGGCGCATTTTACTTTGTAACTCAAGAATGACCAAAATGTCACTCACCATGTTTCACACCAGAGCCCTTCATTTATTACTTTTAAGTTATTGTACTGGTTGGGACTAGATGAAGCGTAATATGAACGAAATAATGTGCTTCTTTGCTAGTATTGGAAAAATAGCAAATGTGTAATGTAATTTGATAAACATTGATTCTCGATTCCACACTTCGCCGTTCACCTCATATCTCGCTGAAATCATTGAAATTCTCCGTTGCTGTTCACAAACACGCACACCATATTAACAACAAATACTATGTATTCATAAAACTTGATATGGCACATACGGGTTGTGATGAGTGACCCTTTCTGAAGACGCGCAAATGTCAACCTCGTGCTTGTGACTCTCCTTTCATACATTTCATCACCATTCATCCTCATCTTCGCAATTAGCCAAAGTTGCAGAAAAGCGAAGTAAAATAGTCAACCAACGAATAATATGGCACATACATTAGCTATATATGAATCAGGAGCGTATATTGTAGGCTAGCTAGGCTATCTGCGAAGCCTGAAGCCTAGAGAATAATATACAGGAGGAAAATCGATCAGAAATTGTGAGTTGGCAACCTGATTTCTTGTGAGTTGGCATCCTGATTTCTTGTGAGTTGGCAACCTGGTTTGTTGTGAGTTGGCAACCTGGTTTGTTGTGAGTTGGCAACCTGATTTCTTGTGAGTTGGCAACCTGATTTCTTGTGAGTTGGCAACCTGATTTCTTGTGAGTTGGCAACCTGGTTTGTTGTGAGTTGGCAACCTGGTTTGTTGTGAGTTGGCAACCTGATTTCCTATGAGTTGGCAACCTGGTTTCTTGTGAGTTGGCAACCTGGTTTCTTGTGAGTTGTAACCTGATTTCTTGTGAGTTGGCAACCTGATTTCTTGTGAGTTGGGAACATGATTTCCTATGAGTTGGCAACCTCATTTCCTATGAGTTGGCACCCTGATTTCTTAGGAGTTGGTAAACTTATTTCTATTCATAGCCTAGGACCACGTGACATAGTGAAATAGTCCAGATCTTGGACTCAGTATACGTCACTGATATGAATATTATTGATATCTAGAAAACTACGCCTCCCCGATGGTGTAGTAGTAACGTTGTCGCCTTGTAGTCAAGGGGTTCCGGGTTGAATACGCGGTGGAGGGACATCATATTTGGGATCGCACGTTAAACTCTATGTCCAGTCCAGTCCAGATTAGCCTTTAAAACAACTCAAACAAGCAATATACAATTTGTAAGCCACATAATGCTTTATTCCTTACGATCAGATACAAAGAGGCTAGTTTTCAGAGCGAGCATACGCGTATCTTCTTCACCCATAGAATCCCAGACCATAGCCTACTCCATAAATTCCACCTCCATAGCCGTATCCTCCATAGAGTCCGTGTCCAATTCCCCCGTACGGTCCGTATCCAAATCCACCATAGCTAAGGAACGGGTATCCAATGCCTGAAATGAAGCAGATACGAGTTTGTAGGATTTTTTCTACCCGTTTAGGTTAAAGGATGATGAAGAATGATGATCATACTAATGACGTCACTGTTAAGTAATTTCTCTTAAAATTCATATGGTTTCATAGCTTATCTGAAGTGTCGATAAATAAGGACGTTGAATCTTGGAAACTAATAGACGGACAGACTAATCGAAATAATTTAGTGTTGCGTTAATCCATTACGAGTGTGAAACTTGGTCCCCTTACTTTAAAAAAGAGTATTTGAGAATAAGATCCTGAGGAAAATATTTGGACCTAAAAGGGATGAGGAGACAGGTGAGTGGAGAAGGTTACATAATTTAGAACTGCACAATTTGTATTCATGTCCAGATATTATTAGAATGATTAAATCAAGAAGACTTAGGTGGGCAGGCCATGTGGCACGAATGGGAGAGGAAAGAAGAGTTTACAGGATTCTTGTTGGGAAACCTGATGGTAAGAGACCTGCAGGAAGGCCAAGGCGAGGATGGAGGGATAACGTTGAGATGGACCTAAAGGAAACCGGTGAGGATGGAAAAGATTGGATTGTTCTTGCCCAGGATAGGGACAGATGGAAGGCTTGTGTTGTTGCAGCCAAAAACCTTCGGGTTTGAGAAGGCTAGAGAGTTAGTTAGTTAATTCATTGTAACAGGTTACAAAATTTACAACGTTTGTAACGTTACTTCTTTACTTGACTTATGTTAAGGTTTTGTAAACAAAAATTCGGAGGATTTTTTGACAATGGTAAAGCATTTTCTCTACCATTTCCCTCCGTTTCATTCTCTTCCTTGTCTCTCTCTCCCCCTACGTATATCTTTCCAATCCTCTTTCTTTCTTTCCTTCTCTCTTCCCTGCTTTCTGTTTTCGCCTCCTCCCCCCCCTTTCCCAGTTTCGTTTCTTTCCTCTTCCCTCGCTCTGTTTGCATTTTTTCATGTATCTCTCTTTCCTTCTCTATCCCCCTTATGCCTCCTCCCTCCTTGCCCTCACTTTTCACCTCTTTGTCTCCTTCCTTCTATCTCTTCGTCTGTTTTCCTCTGACTCTTTCCTTCCTTCTATGTCTTGGTATCTTTCCTTTCTTTCCTTCTCTATAACTCTGTGCTTCTCTCCGCCCCTCCCACCCCGTTGTAACAATCACATTGACTTCAAATAAATTTTACTAAGGATAATATGGCACATAGATTTCAGTGTTGCATTTTTTCAGTCTGCATTTCAAGTGGCCATTACACCTGATTAATAACAATATATGCACAATTAAAGTACTGTGCAATAGTATTTTACTTTGCATTTCTGCCCCTTTTGCCTAATGGCTAGGATAAAAGTAAGACGAGAATGCAAGACAGAAAAAGTATAAAATCTAATTGATTTATATTATTAGAGAACAATTACTAAACAAAAACCAACGCATAATAAAACAATTTAAATTAACTTGTAATTTATGGATATTTTGATCACTTGGTAAAGGAATTACTTCGCTGCTTTATACATACAGAGTGTCCATAAAGTCTCGCCCCACCCTGGGTATTGTGAGCGGCTGTCTCTACGTACCTCCAATTGTCCTTGTCCTCCTGGTAGCAATCTCAGGGGCCGCGATGATATGCGGTTTGTGTACGACGCTTGCCAAGAGGGGGTGTACGTATTTGTAGACACTGCTAGGGTATCTCCGAATCATGCTACAGTGTAGGAACAAGTGAAGGGAAAGGGTAGCGATCGACAACGGTAGGGAGAAAAGAAGCAATGAAGCATGAAGTAACAATTGCACAGCGGGAAACAAACACATGCAGCGCGTGGGGAGTCCCCAAACACAGTGGGGAGACACCGCAGCAAGAACAAAGCACGGTGCAACAAAAGAGAAGGAGGACCGGACGGGGAATGGTACCTGTCAAGGAGACAACAAATGCGGGACGAGGGATTCCCCGTAGCAGCACCGAGGGGATGTCACACAGAGGTCGTGCGCCAGCAGGACAAACACAGCAACTACGGGCACAGGAGGTTTATTGCCACGCAAAAGTGCACTTACAGATAAGAATAGTACGTAGTACGTAGTCGTACCCCGGACTGACGTTGTTACAAAAGTTGCTCAAATTGACGACCACCACATTCAATGCAGGCATTGCAGCGTCGCAGGAAATTCTGGCGAACCCTATCAAAAATCCCCGGCATGGTACACACCTCGGCCGATGCTGCAAGTATCCGCGCTACCAATGTTTCCTTGTCAGGCACCGGGGTCTCGTAGACGAGTGTTTTCACATGGCCCCACAAGAAGAAATCCATTGGTGTGAGGTCAGGCGAACGGGCGGGCCAGGGGACGGGGCCCTCTCTGCCGATCCAGCGCTGTGGGTAGGTACGGTGCAAAAGGGTTCGCATTGTGCCATCAAAATGTGCAGGCGCTCCATCCAATTGAAACCACATACGATGTCGCACTTTGAGGGGTACATCTTCTAGCAGCTCTGGAAGGACTGATGCAAGAAAGGTGCGATAGAGGCGGCCATTTAAACGTGGTGGCAGCAGGTATGGACCGATAATCTGTTCATCGATGATACCTGCCCAGATATTCACTGCAAACTGGGTCTGATGGTGCACCTCGACTGCTGCATGTGGATTTTCATAATCCCACACATGGCTGTTTCGGCAATTGAAGATGCCCTCACGGGTGAATGTTGCCTCGTCCGTGAAAAGCACGTGGCGCAAAAAACGGGGATCGTCGGTACAAAACTGCAACAGTCGTTGACAGAATTCCACACGTCGTGGGTAATCCCCAGCCTGCAACGCGTGGACTCGCTGTGGATGATAGGGATACAGCAGATCATCATGAAGGACACGCCACACTGTCGACTGTGATACTCCCACTGCACGTGCAATGCTACGGGTGCTAGTGGACGGTGTGTCGTCCACGCGAGCAAGTACGTCCTCCTCGACCTCCGCGGTGCGCACATGTCTTGGGTGACCGACATGATGGCCTGCACGTAACACACCCGATTCACCAAGGGTACGGTGCACGTTTGAAAACAACCTGCTGTCGGGTTGTCGCCTCTCCGGATACCGTCCGCGATAAAGGCGTGCAGCTGCTCGGTCATTGCCATCTGCAAGGCCGTAGACAAAATGCTTGTCCCTCAGTTCTACAAATGTGTAGCGTTCCATGGTACGGTGAGGATAGTGCCAATTATGGAATACTGTACTGCAGTGCACAGGTGGCACACACACACACACACACTGGTCACAACGGCTTCGAAACAACGTACTCAATTGTCGTACGTCAAGCACACCACCACTGACACGCTCCCTGACGCTGCACTTCCAATCAGCCCACACGTCCGCACGGCGCTGTGGTACAATCAGCTAACGTTCCTGAGCCACCCGTGCCTGTGCTCTTCACTACCTGACCACTGCCGTCAGGTGGGGCCATGTACTCTTGGGCCTTGTCATCGTGGAACACATGTAGCGTCCTTCATTCTTGCCCCATTCACCCACAACACGTACTTCGTCCGTCTTGCTCGAGCCGACGGGGAGCACTACGTACGACCGTGTGGTGTTTGTGTACACCAATGTGGGGTAACCCAGCAGTTGAACAGACGTGCATACCCCCACGTAGCTTCATTACACGATTGTCCCACGCAGTTTTATCTGTCCAGCCTTGCTCGGCCCAGTCTCACACCCACGCGGCAGTGTGCGGCTGCGGTGGTGTGAGGCCACGCTTGGTTTCGGAGCGGAAGGCGGCGGCCAAGGAGGGACTCGAGTTGTTCGGCTGGGGTTGCGCTCGGAAGCAAGCAGCCGCGTCAGGTCTGGGAACGGTGGACCTGGTGATCGGGATGGAAACATTCCGACCTCGTCCATTAGTGTCGTCCACCGTACGGAGTGGTGGGGTCCGTACGACACTCCAGCAGCCTTTCGCCCGCTCCCACCCAGCGATGTGCCTCCGGCTTCATTTCTAAGAGGCTGATTGGGCCCCATCACGACGTTTGTTACAACGTCAGTACGGGGTACGTGGTCCTATCTGTACGTGCACCTTTCATTAGCAATAACCTCCTGTGCCCGTAGTTGCTGTGTTTGTCCTGCTGGCGCACGACCTCTGTGTGACATCCCCTCGGTGCTGCTACGGGGAATCCCTCGTGCCGCATTTTTTGTCTCCTTGGCAGGTACCATTCCCCGTCCGGTCCTCTTCTCTTTTGTTGCACCGTGCTTTGTTCTTGCTGCGGTGTCTCCCCACTGTGTTTTGGGGACTCCCCTTGCGCTGCACCGCCAGCGCCGCCATTTCTGCCCCGAACCATGTACGCGTCTGTTGCCTGTCGAGTGTCACGGACCACTTTGCTTGCATTCTCGGTGTGTTTTTAAATCCTACGTCATCCTCCCGTGGTTCTGCAACCCCGCACTACTTTTCTCGAATGCACTGCTTCAGTCATGGTGTGTGTTTCCCGCTGTGCAATTGTTACTTCATGCTTCATTGCTTCTTTTCTCCCTACCGTTGTCGATCGCTACCCTTTCCCTTCACTTGTCTTGCGGGACACTCCGATTTCCTTTGTGGAACCCCATGCGCATGCGTTGCGCAGCTGCCGCCTAGTGTTTTTCGGATGGGCGACTTTGGTGTTCCTTTTGACTTCGTTTGTTCCGCCTTTCTATCTTCACTGGTACTGGCTGTACAGAGGTGTGAAGTTCATTTTCACACGTTTTTGACGTTGTCTAGCTCCTCACGGAGGCACCTCTCGGCAAAGTGGAAGGGGAACTTTCGTCTCTATTTCATGGGAGGTATCTGTGGTTTTCGTTTGTACTATACCTTTAGAATCACCCTGTATACGAATATATATGAATTATTATATTTGGGTGGGTGTGTAAATGAAGATCATCCTCCCCCACACCAGTCTCCAATGATTTCGCACCCTGCTCCCCCCTCCCTCTTTCTCTCTATCCGTCTTCCCCCCCACCCTCTCTTTCCTTCTCAGTGTACATATGAAATTACATAGGAAGACATGCAGTGAAGAGAACACATGTGATGCTGGCTTAAACAGTTTAATACCATTGCATAACAAAGTGACAAGTGCATGGTTGGCATCGCGTTGTGCGATGAGGGAGACCCATCTCGTTATCGGTTTAGTAGTGTAATTGATGCTATAACCAGGACGAGAAATGATGAACCCCCCTCAGGAAGATTTGGCTACACTTAAAACTTGCTCAACATGCCCATATGAGCTTTTTGCTCAAGTGTGGTACTCTGTCTAATCCAAGATTTTTGTAAAAATGCCCTCGGAATTTCTGTGAAATGATGAGCCCCCTCAGATTGATTTGTCCACACTTACAAAAGGCACTTCTGTGAGATTTTTGTCCATAAGCTTGTTAAAAATATGCCCCTCTTGATATTTTTTTTGGCTACACTTAAAACTAAGCCAAGATACACACACACACACACACACACACACACACACACACACACACACACACACACACACACACACACACACACACACAAGCACATTGTTGAACCCAACTGATATTTTTTATTAAGTATAGAGTTTTGATTTGAACCCCAAGAAATTTTATATAAATACCAAAGCCAAAAATATTCACACACATACACACACACACACACTAAATATACAAAACACACTGCTGAACCCAACTGATATTTTTTTATTAAGCATAGAATTTTGATTTGAACCCCAAGAAAATTTATATAATAAACATAACAAAATTCTAATATTTATTTTTGTTTAACAGGTACAACAAGTTTTGAGCACATAAGCAGTTTCTGAGGAATACAAGGCAGCAGCAGCAGCAAGCAATTAACTTATAGAAGGCAGTGTGTATTCTATCTAATTGCATGGATAATCTTGACACAGGATTTTTTGAGAGAATATGTATTTCAAAATACATAAAATCTAAGTCACTTGTTGATGATTTAAAGCTTAGATTCTTTGGCCTGTCCGAGTATGACCTGTTTACAGTGCAAAATGAAACTGAAATGCAGTGGGTGCTTGCCAGTGACAGGCCATTCCAATGCCTCTATCTCAATTTTATCACCAAGTTTGAAAGGCTTGTATACAGCAGGTTCAGGAGAATTGTTGGATTGTTTGTTAATTTTTATACAGACAGGTGCCATTATGATTTAAGGTTGAAATTGTTTGACAATTATTGGTTCAACAATTGCTATGAGCATTGTTTAGAGTATAGGATGCCTATGATTGCATCTCAGAGTTTAAATTGGAGACATTATACATATTCAAATAAAATTATTAACAGATTATCTATAGATAAGAAGATTTAATTTGTTACAACTGATAATGGGAATTTGTACAGTGGTGAAGATTTCAATCCAGAGTTTGTATCATATTCCAACTATATATATTTGAATGAGCTTGTCATGTATTTTATAAGGCAAAAATTTAGAGATTGCACTTATGATTGTATTGTTGAGGCACTGGGGCAGAATAATTTGCATGACATATGCAACTGTGGGAGAGTTTTGTCCAGCCTCTCAGTGTGATTTCAGGCACAGGAATCTGGCAGTTGGGAATCAACTCGCAGCAGGCAGCCCTGATTATTTCAGCAGAGACAACAATCAAGGTAAATAAATATTTGCTGCAAGTGTAAATCCCTGCCTATTATAGCCAGGCTCGGGTCTGTATGCAGGAAGAGGCAAGATATTTGTTTGAAATCTGCTTGGGTATAATTTTCTGAATCCTGTACCTAATAATAGCATCACAGCATAACTCTGATAGAGATAGGGACATTGAGTATCAATATTCAGAACAAACCTCTATAAGATATCACAACCTGCAACAATCTGGATGTCTGAGATGTTTTATTGATTCTGTATTTTTCAGGCTCTCTTGTTACAATCTTGTTTCTCTCTATTGCCTTCACTATAATAATATCTGCAACATGTTCTATGATTATATGCTGTTTAGGATCTTCTCATCAGTGTAATAAATTTCCTGTCTTGTTTCACATGCAGTTCCAAATCCCTGCCCATCACAGCCAGGCTCGGGTCTGTATGCAGGAAGAGGCAAGATATTTGTTTGAAATCTGCTTGGGTATAATTTTCTGAAGCCTGTACCTAATAATAGCATCACAGCATAACTCTGATAGAGATAGGGACATTGAGTATCAATAAAATATTCAGAACAAACCTCTATAAGATATCACAACCTGCAACAATCTGGATGTATGAGATGTTTTATTGATTCTGTATTTTTCAGGCTCTCTTGTAACAATCTTGTTTCTCTCTGCAATATTGCCATTACTATAACAATATCTGCCACATGTTCTATGATTATATGCTCTAACAACATAAACCTGAAAACATATCTGTAATCAATAACTTGTCAGTAATCAATTCTAACAAGTTTAATTTTTAATAGGCTCTTCCTGTCTTGTTTTACATGCAGTTCCAAATCCCTGCCCATCAGTGCTGTAGAAATATCAGCCAGGCTCGGGTTTATGTGTGGGAAGAGGCAAGATATTTGTTTGAAATCTGCTTGGGTATAATTTTCTGAAGCCTGTAGCTAATAATAGCATCACAGCATAGCTCTGTCAGAGATAGGGACATATTTTTCAGGCTCTCTTGTTACAATCTTGTTTCTCCCTGCATCACTATAATAATATCTCCCACATGTTCTATGATTATATGCTCTAACAACTTCAATGAAAACATATTTGTAATCAATAATAATTATTCTTGTCAGTAATCAATTCTAACAAGTTTAATTCTTAATAGGCTCTTCTCCTCATCAGTGTAACAAATTTCCTGTCTTGTTTCATATGCAGTTCCATCCCTGCCCATCAGTGCTGTAGAAATATCAGCCAGGCTCGGGTTTCTGTGTGGGAAGAGGCAAGATATTTGTTTGAAATCTGCTTGGGTATAATTTTCTGAAGCCTGTAGCTAATAATAGCATCACAGCATAGCTCTGTCAGAGATAGGGACATATTTTTCAGGCTCTCTTGTTACAATCTTGTTTCTCCCTGCATCACTATAATAATATCTCCCACATGTTCTATGATTATATGCTCTAACAACTTCAATGAAAACATATTTGTAATCAATAATAATTATTCTTGTCAGTAATCAATTCTAACAAGTTTAATTCTTAATAGGCTCTTCTCCTCATCAGTGTAACAAATTTCCTGTCTTGTTTCATATGCAGTTCCATCCCTGCCCATCAGTGCTGTAGAAATATCAGCCAGGCTCGGGTCTGTGTGTAGGAACAGGCAAGATATTTGTAGTTGAAATTTGCATGCAATAATCTGGATGTATGAGATGTTTTATTGATTTTATGTTTCTGTATTTTTCAGGCTCTCTTGTTACAATCTTGTTTCTCTCTGCAACATTGCCACCACTATAATAATATCTGCCACATGTTCTATGCTAACAACTTCATAATCTAAACCTGAAAACATATCTGTAATCAATAACAGTAATCAATTCTAACAAGTTTAATTTTTAATAGGCTCTTCTCCTGTCTTGTTTTGCATGTAGTTCCAAATCCCTGCTCATCAGTGCTGTAGAAATATCAGCCAGGCTCGGGTCTGTATGTAGGAAGAGGCATAGTTGAAATCTGCTTGGGTATAATTTTCTGAAGCCTGTACCTAAAAATAACATCACAGCATAACTCTGATAAAGAAGCAGCCATTAATGCAGATATTTGTGAAAACATTGACAGGCAAGACAGTGACCCTGGAGGTAAATCCAGAGGACACTGTTGCTGCTATAAAGCAGAAAATACAGGATAAGGAGGGAATCCCTCCCGATCAACAGAGGCTCATATTTGCATGCAAGCAGCTTGACGATGACAGGGTGCTTTCAGATTACAACATACAGAAGGAATCAATAAAATATAGTTATATTCAGAACAAAACCTCTATAAGATAAGACAACCTGCAACAATCTGGATGTATGAGATGATTTATTGATTTTATATTTCTGTATTTTTCAGGCTCTCTTGTTACAATCTTGTTTCTCTCTGCACCATCACTATAATAATATCTGCCACATGTTCTATGCTAACAACTTCATAATCGATGCATGAAAACATATCTGTAATCAATAATTGTCAGTAATCAATTCTAACAAGTTTAATTCTTAATAGGCTCTTCTCCTCATCAGTGTAAAAAATTTCCTGTCTTGTTTCACATGCAGTTCCATCCCTGCCCATCAGTGCTGTAGAAATATCAGCCAGGCTCGGGTCTGTGTGCAGGAAGAGACATGATACCTGCAGTGGTACATAAAATTTTGAAATCTGCTTGGGTATAATTTTCTGAAGCCTGTACCTCATCACAGCACAGCTCTGTCAGAGATAGGGACATTGAGTATAAACTTAATTGAAAACATATCTGTAATCAATAAGTCACTAACAAGTTTAATTCTTAATAGGCTCTTCTCTGTGTTGTTTCACATGCAGTTCCATCCCTGCCCATCAGTGCTGTAGAAATATCAGCCAGGCTCGGGGGGTCTGTATGCAGGAACAGGCATAGTTGAAATCTGCTTGGGTATAATTTTCTGAAGCCTGTACCTAATAATAACATCACAGCACAGCTCTGTCAGAGACAGGGACATTGAGTATAAACTTTATTGTGAAAACATATCTGTAATCAATAATTATTATTCCTGTCAGTAATCAATTCCTTCTCATCAGTGTAACAAATTTCCTGTCTTGTTTCACATGCAGTTCCATCCCTGCCCATCAGTGCTGTAGAAATATCAGCCAGGCTCGGGGGGTCTGTATGCAGTAACAGGCGTAGTTGAAATCTGCTTGGGTATAATTTTCTGAAGCCTGCACCTAATAATAACATCACAGCACAGCTCTGTCAGAGACAGGGACATTGAGTATAAACCTCTATAAGATATGACAACCTGCAACAATCTGGATGTATGAGATGTTTTATTGTTTTTATGTTTCTGTATTTTTCAGGTTCTCTCTTGTTACAATCTCATTGCCCTGCCACATGTTCTATGATTATATGCTCTAACAACTTATCTGTAATCAATAATAATTTTTCTTGTCAGTAGCACTTCTCATCAGTGTAACAAATTTCCTGTCTTGTTTTGCATGCAGTTCCAAATCCCTACCCTTCAGTGCTCAGCCAGGCTCGGGTCTGTATGCAGGAAGAGGCAAGATATTTGTTTGAAATCTGCTCTGAAGCCTGTACCTAATAACAGCATCACAGCATAACTCTGTCAGAGATAGGGACATTGAGTATAAATTTAATTGAAAACATATCTGTAATCAATAAGTCAGTAATCAATTCTAACAAGTTTAATTTTCTTCTCATCAGTGTAACAAATTTCCTGTCTTGTTTCACATTTCCAAATTCCTTCACATCAGTGCTCAGCCAGGCTCGGGTCTGTATGCAGGAAGAGGCAAGATATTTGTTTGAAATCTGCTCTGAAGCCTGTACCTCATCACAGCACAGCTCTGTCAGAGATAGGGACATATATCTATAATCAATAATTCTCAATAATCAATTCTAACAAGTTTAATTTTCTTCTCATCAGTGTAACAAATTTCCTTCTTGTTTTACATGCAGTTCCAAATCCCTTCACATCAGTGCTCAGCCAGGCTCGGGTCTGTATGCAGGAAGAGGCAAGATATTTGTTTGAAATCTGCTCTGAAGCCTGTACCTCATCACAGCACAGCTCTGTCAGAGATAGGGACATTGAGTATAAATTTAATTATATTCAGAACAAACCTCTATAAGATATGACAACCTGCAACAATCTGGATGTATGAGATGTTTTGTTTCTGTATTTTTCAGGCTCTCTTGTTACAATCTTGTTTCTCTCTGCAACATTGCCATCACTATTATAATATCTGCCACATATCTGCCAACGTATGTTGAAACGTTTATAAAGGAACAATGGTGGAAAATATCAGAATCAGATTATCAGCAGCAGCTATAAAGCAGCAACAGTGTCTTCTGGATTTACCTCCAGGGTCACTGTCTTGCCTGTCAATGTTTTTACAAATATCTGCATTATATGTATATTTATAATGGCTGCTTCTCTATCAGAGCTATGCTGTGATGCTATTATTAGGTACAGGCTTCAGAAAATTATACCCAAGCAGATTTCAAACAAATATCTTGCCTCTTCCTGCACACAGACCCGAGCCTGGCTGATATTTCTACAGCACTGATGGGCAGGGATTTGGAAATGTGAAACAAGACAGGAAATTTGTTTCACTGATGAGTTAGAATTAATTACTGACAAGATTATTATTGATTACAGATATGTTTTCAGGTTTATTTTTTTGCATCGATTATGAAGTTGTTAGATAGAACATGTGGCAGATATTATTATAGTGATGGCAATGTTGCAGAGAGAAACAAGATTGTAACAAGAGAGCCTGAAAAATACAGAAACAAAACATCTCATACATCCAGATTGTTGCAGGTTGTCATATCTTATAGAGGTTTATACTCAATGTTCCTGTCTCTGACAGAGCTGTGCTGTGATGTTATTATTAGGTACAGGCTTCAGAAAATTATACCCAAGCAGATTTCAACTATGCCTGTTCCTGCATACAGACCCCCCGAGCCTGGCTGATATTTCTACAGCACTGATGGGCAGGGATGGAACTGCATGTGAAACAAGACAGGAAATTTGTTACACTGATGAGAAGGAATTGATTACTGACAAGAATAATAATTATTGATTACAGATATGTTTTCACAATAAAGTTTATACTCAATGTCCCTGTCTCTGACAGAGCTGTGCTGTGATGTTATTATTAGGTACAGGCTTCAGAAAATTATACCCAAGCAGATTTCAACTATGCCTGTTCCTGCATACAGACCCCCCGAGCCTGGCTGATATTTCTACAGCACTGATGGGCAGGGATGGAACTGCATGTGAAACAACACAGAGAAGAGCCTATTAAGAATTAAACTTGTTAGTGACTTATTGATTACAGATATGTTTTCAATTAAGTTTATACTCAATGTCCCTATCTCTGACAGAGCTGTGCTGTGATGAGGTACAGGCTTCAGAAAATTATACCCAAGCAGATTTCAAAATTTTATGTACCACTGCAGGTATCATGTCTCTTCCTGCACACAGACCCGAGCCTGGCTGATATTTCTACAGCACTGATGGGCAGGGATGGAACTGCATGTGAAACAAGACAGGAAATTTTTTACACTGATGAGGAGAAGAGCCTATTAAGAATTAAACTTGTTAGAATTGATTACTGACAATTATTGATTACAGATATGTTTTCATGCATCGATTATGAAGTTGTTAGCATAGAACATGTGGCAGATATTATTATAGTGATGGTGCAGAGAGAAACAAGATTGTAACAAGAGAGCCTGAAAAATACAGAAATATAAAATCAATAAAACATCTCATACATCCAGATTGTTGCAGGTTGTCTTATCTTATAGAGGTTTTGTTCTGAATATAACTATATTTTATTGATTCCTTCTGTATGTTGTAATCTGAAAGCACCCTGTCATCGTCAAGCTGCTTGCATGCAAATATGAGCCTCTGTTGATCGGGAGGGATTCCCTCCTTATCCTGTATTTTCTGCTTTATAGCAGCAACAGTGTCCTCTGGATTTACCTCCAGGGTCACTGTCTTGCCTGTCAATGTTTTCACAAATATCTGCATTAATGGCTGCTTCTTTATCAGAGTTATGCTGTGATGTTATTTTTAGGTACAGGCTTCAGAAAATTATACCCAAGCAGATTTCAACTATGCCTCTTCCTACATACAGACCCGAGCCTGGCTGATATTTCTACAGCACTGATGAGCAGGGATTTGGAACTACATGCAAAACAAGACAGGAGAAGAGCCTATTAAAAATTAAACTTGTTAGAATTGATTACTGTTATTGATTACAGATATGTTTTCAGGTTTAGATTATGAAGTTGTTAGCATAGAACATGTGGCAGATATTATTATAGTGGTGGCAATGTTGCAGAGAGAAACAAGATTGTAACAAGAGAGCCTGAAAAATACAGAAACATAAAATCAATAAAACATCTCATACATCCAGATTATTGCATGCAAATTTCAACTACAAATATCTTGCCTGTTCCTACACACAGACCCGAGCCTGGCTGATATTTCTACAGCACTGATGGGCAGGGATGGAACTGCATATGAAACAAGACAGGAAATTTGTTACACTGATGAGGAGAAGAGCCTATTAAGAATTAAACTTGTTAGAATTGATTACTGACAAGAATAATTATTATTGATTACAAATATGTTTTCATTGAAGTTGTTAGAGCATATAATCATAGAACATGTGGGAGATATTATTATAGTGATGCAGAGAGAAACAAGATTGTAACAAGAGAGCCTGAAAAATGTGTCCCTATCTCTGACAGAGCTATGCTGTGATGCTATTATTAGCTACAGGCTTCAGAAAATTATACCCAAGCAGATTTCAAACAAATATCTTGCCTCTTCCCACACATAAACCCGAGCCTGGCTGATATTTCTACAGCACTGATGGGCAAGGAATTGGAACTGCATGTAAAACAAGACAGGAAGAGCCTATTAAAAATTAAACTTGTTAGAATTGATTACTGACAAGTTATTGATTACAGATATGTTTTCAGGTTTATGTTGTTAGAGCATATAATCATAGAACATGTGGCAGATATTGTTATAGTAATGGCAATATTGCAGAGAGAAACAAGATTGTAACAAGAGAGCCTGAAAAATACAGAATCAATAAAACATCTCATACATCCAGATTGTTGCAGGTTGTGATATCTTATAGAGGTTTGTTCTGAATATTTTATTGATACTCAATGTCCCTATCTCTATCAGAGTTATGCTGTGATGCTATTATTAGGTACAGGCTTCAGAAAATTATACCCAAGCAGATTTCAAACAAATATCTTGCCTCTTCCTGCATACAGACCCGAGCCTGGCTGTGATGGGCAGGGATTGGAACTGCATGTGAAACAAGACAGGAAATTTATTACACTGATGAGAAGATCCTATACAGCATATAATCATAGAACATGTTGCAGATATTATTATAGTGAAGGCAATAGAGAGAAACAAGATTGTAACAAGAGAGCCTGAAAAATACAGAATCAATAAAATATCTCAGACATCCAGATTGTTGCAGGTTGTGATATCTTATAGAGGTTTGTTCTGAATATTGATACTCAATGTCCCTATCTCTATCAGAGTTATGCTGTGATGCTATTATTAGGTACAGGATTCTGAAAATTATACCCAAGCAGATTTCAAACAAATATCTTGCCTCTTCCTGCATACAGACCCGAGCCTGGCTATAATAGGCAGGGATTTACACTTGCAGCAAATATTTATTTACCTTGATTGTTGTCTCTGCTGAAATAATCAGGGCTGCCTGCTGCGAGTTGATTCCCAACTGCCAGATTCCTGTGCCTGAAATCACACTGAGAGGCTGGACAAAACTCTCCCACAGTTGCATATGTCATGCAAATTATTCTGCCCCAGTGCCTCAACAATACAATCATAAGTGCAATCTCTAAATTTTTGCCTTATAAAATACATGATAAGCTCATTCAAATATATATAGTTGGAATATGATACAAACTCTGGATTGAAATCTTCACCACTGTACAAATTCCCATTATCAGTTGTAACAAATTAAATCTTCTTATCTATAGATAATCTGTTAATAATTTTATTTGAATATGTATAATGTCTCCAATTTAAACTCTGAGATGCAATCATAGGCATCCTATACTCTAAACAATGCTCATAGCAATTGTTGAACCAATAATTGTCAAACAATTTCAACCTTAAATCATAATGGCACCTGTCTGTATAAAAATTAACAAACAATCCAACAATTCTCCTGAACCTGCTGTATACAAGCCTTTCAAACTTGGTGATAAAATTGAGATAGAGGCATTGGAATGGCCTGTCACTGGCAAGCACCCACTGCATTTCAGTTTCATTTTGCACTGTAAACAGGTCATACTCGGACAGGCCAAAGAATCTAAGCTTTAAATCATCAACAAGTGACTTAGATTTTATGTATTTTGAAATACATATTCTCTCAAAAAATCCTGTGTCAAGATTATCCATGCAATTAGATAGAATACACACTGCCTTCTATAAGTTAATTGCTTGCTGCTGCTGCTGCCTTGTATTCCTCAGAAACTGCTTATGTGCTCAAAACTTGTTGTACCTGTTAAACAAAAATAAATATTAGAATTTTGTTATGTTTATTATATAAATTTTCTTGGGGTTCAAATCAAAATTCTATGCTTAATAAAAAAATATCAGTTGGGTTCAGCAGTGTGTTTTGTATATTTAGTGTGTGTGTGTGTGTATGTGTGTGAATATTTTTGGCTTTGGTATTTATATAAAATTTCTTGGGGTTCAAATCAAAACTCTATACTTAATAAAAAAAATCAGTTGGGTTCAACAATGTGCTTTGTGTGTGTGTGTGTGTGTGTGTGTGTGTGTGTGTGTGTGTGTGTGTGTGTGTGTGTGTGTGTGTATCTTGGCTTAGTTTTAAGTGTAGCCAAAAAAAATATCAAGAGGGGCATATTTTTAACAAGCTTATGGACAAAAATCTCACAGAAGTGCCTTTTGTAAGTGTGGACAAATCAATCTGAGGGGGCTCATCATTTCACAGAAATTCCGAGGGCATTTTTACAAAAATCTTGGATTAGACAGAGTACCACACTTGAGCAAAAAGCTCATATGGGCATGTTGAGCAAGTTTTAAGTGTAGCCAAATCTGCCTGAGGGGGGTTCATCATTTCTCGTCCTGATTATAGCATCAATTACACTACTCGGTTTCGTCTCGTCTCTGTAACATCCTATAGACAGTGACCGAGCCTTGCAAACCGGAATACAGAAACGGTTCTTTTCATTAAACCGGAAATTGATTTCTCAAACGGAATGAAAAACCCTCTTGGACAATCGAAAAACGGATTTGAAAAAGGCTATTTCATTTTTAACCATGCCACTCACCATAACCAATTCCTATTGAGCTAGACGTTTCTAGATCCTTGCTCCTACGGCCTAGCGTCGTTGCCATGGTTACGAAGGTCGCCAGTACCACCAACGCAGCCTGAAAATTAATGCAAACGTATGAGAAATGTAAACATAGAACCAGAAGACGGATCTGGATGCAAAACTTGGTCCCTTACATTGAAAGAGGAACATAAATTGAGAGTATTTGAAAATAAGATCCTTAGGAAAATCTTTGGACCTAAAAGGGATGAGAAGACAGGTGAGTGGAGAAGGTTACATAATTTGTATTCATGTCCAGATATTACTAGAATAATTAAATCAAGAAGACTTAGGTGGGCAGGCCATGTGGCACGAATGGGAGAGGAAAGAAGAGTTTACAGGATTCTTGTTGGGAAACCTGATGGTAAGAGACCTGTAGGAAGGCCAAGACGAAGATGGAGGGACAACGTTGAGATGGACCTAAAGGAAATCGGTAGGGATGGAAAAGAGTATATAGATCTTGCTCAAGATAGGGACAGATGAAAAACCTGTGTTGCTGTAGCCATGAACCTTCGGGTTTG
Organism: Lepisma saccharinum; assembly: GCF_977018435.1. Classification (NCBI taxonomy): domain Eukaryota; kingdom Metazoa; phylum Arthropoda; class Insecta; order Zygentoma; family Lepismatidae; genus Lepisma; species Lepisma saccharinum. The sequence continues at coordinate 76,122,038 of NC_139241.1, forward strand.
AGAAGGCTAGAGAGTGAGTGAGCGTGAGTGTAGACGGATCTAAGCAGATATGAGAAGAAGCGATTAGAAAATAACTTAATACATAATGACTTGCTTATTTGTATGTATTGCCAACCAATATTCCACATCTAAACTGCCACCTCGGTTTCCAAGGGCGTTGAATGGCAGGGCGTAGCCACTAGAAGGGGAGAAAGGGAGCTGAACAATACAATTTCGTGCAATGAAAGGCTATGCCATACACTAACATATCCCGATTCAAGGGCGTGCTAATCCCCTGATATGACAGATACTTTAATACAGGAGACAGAAGCGTGATAAAGAGTGCCCCTTTCTCGATTGTTCACAAAAATATCTATTTTTATTATATTATATAGAGTCCTCAAAATCGGATCGGCCTGCAAACCGAATCGCCCTAATGTTTACTGTCTCCAGCGCTGAACATATGGCGTGGTGGTGCATTTTACCATACTCACTGAGTGACCCCATGCCTCGTGCAGACTGTACCGGACGGGTACAGTGTTCACTGTATTCATTGTGACAAAGCGATTCGAAACATACCGTTGACGTGAGCCATTGTGTGTGTTGACTGCTGTGAAATATTTCTTCAGTACTTGGTTAAGCTAATAAGGTAAGCATTGCTGTAATAGGTGGTGATGCTTGTGTATACGTAGGAGGAATACTACACAAATGTGATGTCATTGACTTTTTCATGGTCATTGTTGCTGTTGCTCGTGTAGGAGGTACTTTGCAGTTCGTATACTAATCCCTTAAATTGGATCATAGTGCAAATCGGATCACCACACAATAGCACAATATGTAAACAGAATGTATGATTAGATGTTAGAAAACAGAAAAACACGCATATAACACACACACACACACACACACACACATATATATACATATATATATATATATATATATATATATATATATAGAGAGAGAGAGAGAGAGAGAGAGAGAGAGAGAGAGATTAATAACATATGAAAGATAGATCTATAACTAGTAAAGTCGGGAATAGAAATAATGGCATTAATGGAATTCAGATACAATAGTTAGATATTGAAAATAACAGTAACAATTTTGAGCAGGCAATCATGGCAAGGAGAAAGACCAAACCACACGTTCGTAGGCCTACAAAGCAGTGGTCTGAAGTTGCAATGGCTGAGGCAGTACGTGCTTGCAAGGAGGAAGGCCTGTCGCTCCGAAAGGCTGTTTGTTTGTACGAAGGTCCCTTCAACGACGAATTTCTTCAGAGGAAGTGAAGGATCATGGACATCCACCCACTCTGGTCAAAGAACAAGAAAAGGAGTTGGCGGATCGATTAATTTATCTTTCTAAACGGGGTTTTGGGCTTACCAGAAAACAAGTGAGAAAAGCTGCTTTTGAATATGCGGAACTCAATAACTTAAAACATACGTTCAACAGGGAAATGGGTGTGGCAGGAAAGAACTGGTACTTTGGTTTTATGAAGAGATATGACACTTTGAAACAAAAAAAAACAACTCAAGGGCTATCCTCTGGTACAGCACCTCCACTTTCTATGAACAACTCTACTGAACCTCCACAAGATAGAGTAGATTATTCTCAGAAACGGTCCACTTCTTCACAGTTTACAAACATCAGTGGCGTGGCGTGACTTTTTCAAAAGTGTTACCGGTCGCGGTCATCAGACGCTATCATCTCCACCCTACCCCCCCAAAAAAAACATGCCTTTGATCTGTTTTTTTTCGTTCATTTCGTTCTTTTTTTTGCAATCCGCTCAGTGATTTATTTAGCCACAATCATTCCTAGAAAGAACTACCACTCATGAGAGAGTTACCGCGAAAATCCAGTGAATAGTAGTTGAGCCTTGTCAACCATCTCTGTTTCTTTGCAAAGAGGTGGAAAGGGAAAGAAGAACCACACATTCGGGTCAGTTTGATGTTTCTGCGGTGAGCAGACGACAGAATGCCCCTCCTCCAGCGGTGGAAGGGAAGTCCAGATGTACGTTCTACTGTTGCCAACTTAGTTTTTTGGAGCAAGGTTTGTCCAAATCACGAATCGCAACAAGTACTTATATTTTCGTCTATTACTAAACGGTCTCAGTTGTAGTTAAATCCAGCTTTGGCTTTGCAGTCTAGCTCTTGTTGCTTCAGAGAAATAGTATCCTCGTTTTAGGCGGGATTTAGCTCTTTTCTGGAAATCCAATGTGACAACACTTGCTGATCCGGTAGGCCGCAGCGGCAACAGGGCCCCTAAACAGGCATATGAATAACCCCCTAGCACACTTGCCTCCAAGTCTTTCCCCGCTGTTGCCTTGCATTGGCGCCCTTTCCTCCTGTTGCCTCTTGAGGGTAGTGGAACGGCCTGTCTCTTCGCTTTTGTCAGCTGCAGAAAAAATGTCCTCTGCAATATACACTCAACTCCGTTAACTTATTTAACAATGTTGTTATTTTATCAAGAAAAAAGCTTTTTAATTTCTTTACATTTTTCTGTTACCTGCGGTAACACCGGTTACATGCACGCCACGCCTCTGACAAACGTACCCTCGCCAAAAAGGGCACCAACACCAGCACGAAAAAGAAAACAACAAGAGAAGAAAGACGCTCATGTCACATCGCCCAATAATGTGAAACAATTACGAAACCTTGCAGCAGCATCTAAAAGTACAGAAGTTCACAAAAGTACAGAACATCACATTACAGAAAAAGAGAGACGGCATTTCTTTCACTGATAGCTCCACCACTTCTGATGACCAATCGTTAGAGGAAAGTCAAGGTAACGACAAGTGTGGATTTTGTGAGCGGTTATACTCAGATTTAAATTACAGTTTTATGAGCCATTGGATTTCTTGCATGCGGTGCTCACCGTGGTACCATGAAAAATGTGTTGGAGCACAAGGAAAAATACATTCATTTGTGAGAAGTGTGTTGTGTAGGGAAAAGGTGTTTTGTGTAGTGAAAGGTGTTAGTAAAATTAGACAAATATGTTTGTCACTGCAGTTAATTTCAGATACTACCATATGATCCGCTTTCAAGGACACGTGATCCGGTTTGCAGGACATTTTTACAAAACAAATATTTTGTAGTTCTTTTAGCTTTTCAAGTGGCCGCGGTGGCTCAGTCGGTAACGTGTCTGACTACCATGCTCAAGGTCCCGGGTTCGATCCCCGGCCGGTTCAAATCCGGGAACTTTTATAACTGTGGAAGCGGCCCCGGCGCCCACCCAGCGTCGAATAACATGGGTACCTGGGGGAAACCCTGGGGGGTAAAGGCGGTCAGGGGCGTGATGCTGATCACATCACCCCCACTCACGACCGGATCAAGAAAGTGTGGGGCGTTACCCCCACACCCCCTATACACCTTCATGGCGTGGTGCTATGCACAGGGGAACACTTTACCTTTTTTTTTTTTTAGTTTTCAATATGTAACTTTATTAATATGCAAATGTAAAAAAACAGCGTTTCGGGAACATATGTAGCAGCGATGTACCTGTCGGATGCTGTTCAGTTCGTGTCGAAAACAATGACTACTTTCGATTTTATGTGTGTTTCATTTCAAAGTGATCCGATTTTGAGGATTCCAGTTTTTTCCCCAGAAAACATTGTCTAATTCTTCACCACAGCTAAGATTTGTGATTCTGCAGCTGTAGACCTTCGGGTTTAGTGATGCCATTGGGTCGGCCACTTAGGGTCTGGTGCGGGGCTCAGTCAGCTTGCAAAAAGCGCCAAAACTAAATACAAGGAGCTCTAAACCTGGCCTTTCTTAGCTAACCACGGTAACAGTATGGTATAGTGAAAACACATTTCACTCGTTTATTTCCTAATTATTTACATTTGTACTTACCTGTTATGCATAGCGGTACATTTTTGAACGTGGGATTTTGCCTTATTCACTGAAAAAAACCGTAATTTTTCACATTACAAGTATTTATTGTTCGTTTCTAATTCGCTTTCGTGACACACAATATGGCGGGCAAATCTTGACTCACGTTGTCTATCGTCAGCTGATATGCAGTGTTTCCAAACTTATTAACCGTAAAATGCCGCACAAACTATTCACAGAAGATTTTTAAGCGAAAATTGATCCACAAACCATTCACGGAAGGTTAGGTTAGGTTCAGTTAGGTTAGGCAAACAGAAAATTAAATTGAAAAAAAATCACAATCCAACCTTCATACGTCATCTTGTAAAACTACCCGGTGGTTGCTACACTTACAGGGGGTTACATAATCGAACGCACGGAACATTTGATTCACGTTAGTCGACGTTAATGGTGGCAAGAGCTATCGTGCATCGGAGATACATTTATGTCGAAAAATACATGATTACCGACCGAATAAGTTGAACGAAGAGATAAAACACTTCCACGATCTTCCAAAAGTCTACAGAAACTCAGTTCCGTAAGTAGTTTCTCATGTAAATTTAAAGGAATGTGTTTTCACTATACCATACTGTTACCGCTAACCACATGTGGATTATTGGACCTAAGCGGCATTGTGAGTGAGGATTTGTTAGTTTTGGCGTATGTTGCAAGCTGGCTCAGTCCCGCACCAGATCCAGATATTTAGGGATGTGTTAAAATCTTTAACTGTACATAAAGAAATGTTAATTCTGTCTTTTGTTTCAAGTCCTCTTTATGCTCAGATAGACTAATCGGGACTGGAATTGCAGTTTAAACATCAGAACTACTGTGGAATGTGCCACTACTGACAAACGAACCCGATTACAAGGCTAGAGCTTTATCACAACACTGTCACATTGCATAACTTACAATATATAAAAATACTTCAAACGCTCTAAAATTCCTGTAAGTTCCTAGGAATTATTTTTGTCATTTTTAACTTTCCTTGCCCGGGTATTTGTTTATCCCAATCTTCTATTAGACAGGTAAATAATGAATTGTAACTATAGTGTAAAATGTAAGTAATTTAATTTAATCCTGAATGTCACCAATTAGCTTAGCGACTCCGAAAACTTTGGATGGATAAGACACTACTGTAGGTCATTTCTCACTCCCTCTCACCCCTCATGCCGATAGGTGATGAACTTGGAGTTGAACGGCATAGGGAGTATCACTATTCATCTTAGCGACCCCGCAAATTATGGATTCCACACTAATATCGGTCGTTTTCGTAACACAAACTCATATCAGCCTGAATGTTAGACAACCCGTGAAACACCACCGTTGTGCGGGATTGCATAGAGTCACGGATGTCTGTCTGTGCGGAATTTAATATAGGTCGTTTTCGATTATTTTTACATGTCACCCCTTCCCACCCAACCCCTATGGGTGCCAGGGGTGTCTTATCCCCACAGAATTTCTTTCGAGATTGCAAGTGATACGTGTACCAAGTTTGGTTGAAATCGCTCCACGCGTTCGAGAGTTATGCCGGAACAAACATACACACACACACACACATCCATTTTATATACGTATATAACTACTCAAATTGTTTTTATTCTTAATGCATTTTCTTATAATTTAATGTCTTTGCAATCTTGAATCACAAAATTGAATTGTGGCCGCGGTGGCTCAGTCGGTAACGCGTCTGACTACCATGCTAAAGGTCCCGGGTTCGATCCCCGACCGGTTCATATCCGGGAACTTTTCTAACGATGGAAGCGGCCCCGGCGCCCACCCAGCGTCGAATAACATGGGTACCTGGGGGAAACCCTGGGGGGTAAAGGCGGTCAGGGGCGTGATGCTGATCACATCACCCCCACTCACGACCAGATCAAGAAAGTGTGGGGCGTTACCCCCACACCCCCTATACACCTTCATGGCGTGGTGCTATGCACGGGGGAGCACTTTACTTTACTTTTGCAATCTTGAATTTTATCATTATTTTGATCTCTACTTTTGGAGGCAGGTTAGCAATAAAGTAAATTCAATTCATTTCAATTCAGTTGTAATATTTTCCCTTTGCAGGTCTTCATTCACAAGAGCTGCTTAGTGGTAAGTGAGATTTGCTGATACTTTGAACAATTGAAATTTTTAATATCAATAGCCTTTCCCTTACTACACAATGATTAAATCACAGATTCGTGTATTTCAGAATATATTCGTGGTGACTTCTAAACCTTGATCCATTTATTTACAATTTTCAAACGCTACATTTTTGGAGATTTTTGAAACTTTTCTTGGAGTGACTTTGTCAGTTGCAACGCCCTAATAGTAATTCATGTTGAGACGTAAATTAATTGCAGTTACTAACATTCAAAAGTTAGCTCAGGCCGTGTCCTAAAGGTGAAAGACCGTACTTGAAGCGAGCATACTTGGAGAATGGTCTCGCAGTTCAGTCTTGGACTGGAAGCGAAAATCTTTTGAATTGCACTCTGCGACGTTACTTCCAAGAGCATACTTCATACTTCAAGCCTGTTGTTTGTACCTTTCAGACACAGCCTCAGTTATAGATACGAAATTCATTTATTGCGCAACTCAGAATAGACTGTTTGACCGCGGAGAGCAAATATAGCTCGAACGGGAGAGTCCAAACGCTAGACGGGAGGTGGGTTGAAATAATGTGCGAAGCAACACTGTAGGATTCAGACCAGTATTTCGCTTGTATGCGTTCCGATTTTTTATGACACCCCTTTTGTGTCTTTCTGATGGTCATTACAACTTGAAGAAACTCTATCTAAGTGGAACGGGGCGATTTTTAAGTAATCTACATTTCCGTCTGCGTTCAACTTGCAACCGTACCACCCCTATTTTTCCCCAATCGACTCGTCCAGTCAGTGCATGCAATATAACAATACCTAAATCTTCTCTGCCCTCGCTTAGTTCTACGCTACGTAGGCTCACGTGGAGACACCAGAGGGGGGATTAGGGGCTGGTACCCTCTTTACAACACCCCGCAAAAAGAATCGCCGGAACCTTGAAATGTTTACTAACCTATCCGAAACACTAGGTTGAGCCCTCATATAAGTTCCTAGGTACTCTACTGGATTCGAACTTGGAATGTTGTGAATCGAATGACGATGTCATTGTGGGCGCAAGGAGGGACTGGCGCCTCCACAATAAATAATAATTTAAGTACATAAAAAATATTTTTGTTGAAACATGGATTTTTATGTTATTTGGGGCATATTAAATATGACTACCCCCCAGAAAATGCCCCTGCCTATTCCTTGTCGTTCCCCGCATAATCTCTGATGCGGCAGCTATAGTTGTGCAACAATTAGGATAATGATTCAACAATAAGGCAATAATGTGAAAATTTCTACGAGATGGTACTTTCATTGTGTGTAACGGACACCTAGTTATCGGAATTACTTAACATGGAAAATCAATTGTAAATAATTCCTTACCGTTTTGTAGAGAGCCATTCTTGTCCTACACGAATCGCTATTGTTGCCCAATCTCTATTGTCTTTTATATAAAAGTCCCTGGGGGTGGGGTGGAGATGGTAAAAAATAAAATTTGTGTGACCAGAATCGAAGGCCTTACTTCTGGCATTTCCTCTGCCTGAAGGTAAATGGGGGGGGGGGGATTTTGAGTGTTTCGGTATTACGCTTGTTTACATTCCACAAGGAGAACAAAGGAGGTGGAACCTTTGATACACTCGAATGCTTTTTAGTTAAGATTTTCATGATCTTGCATACGCATTTAACGGTAAGGTTGATACAGTCATAACTAAGGCTGGACGATATCGGAAATTTGATATCGCAATATCGTCAAGAAAATATCGTCACAAACGATACGATACGACATTTTCAACATATAGTGATAACTGCGATATATTGTCTCCACGATATATATCGCCGACACGATATATATCGCGAAACTATCGTCTAGCTGATATCGCCCAACACTACTCATGACTTATATAGAAATTCATAGTATGAAGGGGCCTTTCAGATGGCGCAGTGTCGTCGCCGCCTTGTAATCAAGGGGTCCCTGATTCGATAACCGGTGGAGGCACAAGTGGTTCGGATCACACTTTAAACTGTAGGTCCAGTCCCGATTAGCCTTACTGTGCATAAAGTGGACTTAAAACACCAACTCAATCATATTGTGAAGAACGAAGTAAACGACTCGCTGACTGATTTATGTGGCTGGTGATGTGATGGTTGTTTTTGTGTGTCCCTTCATCAATTTCATCTAATCATAATCATTCATCCTCCTTATCGCGATTAGCTACAGTAGACAAGCGACGCTGAATAGTACCTGGAAGTTGCATTTTAAGTAGGCAAGCGCGAGAGAACTCATGCTATTCGTTTCAATTGTACCCACATGGTAACGGATAAAACAAAGTTACCATAAGGGACAGGAGGGGCTTGCTAATGTTTTTTTCCTCCTGTTTCTCTATATTTCTTTATTTTCTTCTTCCTATCTTTATATTTCCTTTCGTCTCTCTATATTTCTTTATTTTCTTCTTCCTATCTTTATATTTCCTTTCGTCTCTCTATATTTCTTTATTTTCTTCTTCCTATCTCTATATTTTCTTTCGTCTCTCTATATTTCTTTATTTTCTTCTTCCTATCTTTATATTTCCTTTTGTATCTCTATATTTCTTAATTTTCTTCTTCCTATCTTTATATTTCCTTTCGTTTCTCTATATTTCTTTATTTTCTTCTTCCTATCTTTATATTTTCTTTCGTCTCTCTATATTTCTTTATTTTCTTCTTCCTATCTTTATATTTCCTTTCGTCTCTCTATATTTCTTTATTTTCTTCTTCCTATCTTTATATTTCCTTTTGTATCTCTATATTTCTTTATTTTCTTCTTCCTATCTTTACATTTCCTTTCGTTTCTCCATATTTCTTTATTTTCTTCTTATCTTTAAATTTCTTTTTGTTTCTTTCTTTATTTGCTTCTTCCTATCTTTATATTTCCTTTTATCTCTCTATATTTCTTTATTTTCTTCTTCCTATCTTTATATTTGCTTTCGTTTCTCTATATTTCTTTATTTTCTTCTTCCTATCTTTATATTTCCTTTCGTTTCTCTATATTTCTTTATTTTCTTCTTATCTTTATATTTCCTTTTGTTTCTTTCTTTATTTGCTTCTTCCTATCTTTATATTTCCTTTCATCTCTCTATATTTCTTTATTTTCTTCTTCCTATCTTTATATTTCCTTTTATCTCTCTATATTTCTTTATTTTCTTCTTCCTATCTTTATATTTCCTTTCGTCTCTCTATATTTCTTTATTTTCTTCTTCCTATCTTTATATTTCCTTTCGTCTCTCTATATTTCTTTATTTTCTTCTTCCTATCTTTATATTTCCTTTCGTTTCTCTATATTTCTTTATTTTCTTCTTCCTATCTTTATATTTCCTTTCGTTTCTCTATATTTCTTTATTTTCTTCTTATCTTTAAATTTCTTTTTGTTTCTTTCTTTATTTGCTTCTTCCTATCTTTATATTTCCTTTCGTCTCTCTATATTTCTTTATTTTCTTCTTCCTATCTTTATATTTCCTTTCGTCTCTCTATATTTCTTTATTTTCTTCTTCCTATCTTTATATTTCTTTCGTCTCTCTATATTTCTTTATTTTCTTCTTCCTATCTTTATATTTCCTTTCGTCTCTCTATATTTCTTATTTTCTTCTTCCTATCTTTATATTTCCTTTCGTCTCTCTATATTTCTTATTTTCTTCTTCCTATCTTTATATTTCCTTTCGTCTCTCTATATTTCTTATTTTCTTCTTCCTATCTTTATATTTCCTTTCGTCTCTCTATATTTCTTATTTTCTTCTTCCTATCTTTATATTTCCTTTCGTCTCTCTATATTTCTTTATTTTCTTCTTCCTATCTTTATATTTCCTTTCGTCTCTCTATATTTCTTATTTTCTTCTTCCTATCTTTATATTTCCTTTCGTCTCTCTATATTTCTTATTTTCTTCTTCCTATCTTTATGTTTCCTTTTGTTTTTCTATATTTCTCTTTCTATGATTGAGAATCTCTTTCCTACTTTTCTATCTCCATCCTTCTTTCTTTTTCTGCCCTCTCTTATTTCTTTTCTTTTCTCCCATTTTTATCTCTGTCTTTCCCACTCCTTGTTTCCCTGTCTCCAATCATCATTGGCTCTCTTTATTTCCTTTCCTAATTCTCTCTCTCTCTCTACTTACTCTGTGTGTTTGTTTCAATTTAGGGTAAATAGTTATACATGAATTTTTTTTTATTTTTTTTTTAAGAAAATAAGAATTTTTAGTTCAATTGGTGATATTAACTATTATCAAGGGTATAACATAAGTCTTCTACATTTCTAATTTGTATTTGTAATACACTTTCTATCCAATCATTTATGATGTATGAATTACACAACCATGGTTTTACTCGGGTCATGAAATTTCCATGACTATTTTTGCACATGAAGCCTTTTCTGTCGAGCTATTTTGAACTCTTTACTTCTCCTGACAACTGTACAGATGAATATTTGCATATAATTTAAAGGCACCCGTTTAATTAAATTTCTGTTGTGCAAAAATCTACAAAAGGGAGAGAGAAAATAGTTTTAGTTTTCAGACTCCAAGTTTTGTAGCTGCTGCCATCTCTTGGTGTGGTTGAGTAACTAAGAGAGGTGTGTTGTGTAGCCTCTGGTACGTTATTTGATTATGAGGATAAAATGAAAGTTTATTCTAAGCTGGAAATGACGATATCCTTTTTAAATAGAAAAGGTGTTGAAGATGGGTAGCTAATAAAATTAGATGTGTGTGTGTGTGTGTGTCTGCCTCTTTCCGCATCTCTCCTCCCCGCTGTTTCTTTTTCCTTCTTTCCGTCTTTCTTCTACCTCACTCTGTCCCTCTATGTTTGTCTCCTTCTTTCTCTCTGTATCTCTTTCTGTATGCCTCTTCCTTTCTCTTTCACTCTTCTCGTCCTCCTTTCTTTCTTTCCTAATTTCTCTCTTCTCTCTCCTCTCTCTCTGTACAAGAAAACCTACAAAAAGGAGACGAGGAAAATTGTTGCCTTGACCTAATGCCAAGGTTTGTAGCTTCTGCCATCTGTTGGTGTACTTGAGTACTAATAGATTAATTCGTATTTTCTTTTCCCGCTGTTTTTATCTTTCCTCTCTCTTTTCCCTTCATACTCTTTATCTCTCTGCTTGTGTAGTGTTTCGTTCACCTTCATTTCTCTCACTCTCTTTTCACTTTCTATGTGTGACACTCTTTCACTTTCTCTCTCTCTCCGCCCTCCTTTTCCTCCAACACTCGCCCTCTCTCTCTTTCTTTATCTTTCTTTCTATCTCTTTATCTATCTTTTTCTCTCTTTCTCTCTCGTTCTTTCTTTCTTTCTTTCTTTCTTTCTCTCTTTCTCCTTCTTTCTTTCTCTCTTTCATTCTCTCTCTTTCTTTCTTTCTCTCTCTTTTTATCTCTCTTTCTTTTTCTCGTTCATTCTCTCTTTTTCTCTCTCTCTCTCTTTCTTTGTATCTCTTTCTCTTTCCTTCTTTCACTCTTTCTCTCTCTTCTCTATTTCTTTCTTTCTCTCTTTTTCTCTCTCTTTCTTTCTTTCTTTCACTCTCTTTCTCTATCTTTCTTTCTCTCTCTCTCTTTCTTTTTCTGTCTCTCTTTTTCTGTCTCTCTCGTTTTTCCTCTCTCTCTCGTCCTTTTTCTCTCTCTTTTTCTTTTTCTTTATCTTTCTTTCTTTCTCTTTTTCTTTCTCTCTTTCTTTCTTTCTCTCTGTCTTTTTCTCTCTCGTTCTTTCTTTCTTTTCCTCTCTCTTTCTTTCTCTCTCTCTCGTCCTTTTTCTTTCTCTTTTCCTTTTTCTCTTTCTTTCTCTCCCTGTTTTCCTCCCTTTATCTGTATTTTATAACGTCATTCAGTCTCTCTCCTTTCCTCTTTACTTTTCTCGTTTGGTGTCGTCGTACTAAACGCAGGGCCATGAAACTAGGCGGGTGGCAGAAGTTCGCGCTGTTGCCAGGTCGGAGCACAACACCGTGTGTTCGGAATGAAAGATTTCGTTGTAGAATTTTGTCTTTGTAATCCATGTGACACAAACTGACAGTATTTGCTCGATAGAACAGGGATGACACAAAAGTATCGCGGAGAGAGAGGTCGGTCTGACGCTCGAACTAGGCAACGCAACTAAGTTGACGTTGCAACACAGTGCAGCGACTTTTGTCCCGCTCTGGCTTTGCTTTTCCCATATGTGGCCGAGTTTCGATAATTTCAAGGTTCTCTTGAACCTTATCCCCCCTCCCCCGCCCCGTGTCGTTTTAACGTGTGCTGTAATTATACCGCGTTTGGTAGAACCTGTCCCGCTTCCCGCGCTAGGGAGCGCTCAACAGTTTCGGTGTCAATGAGAAACGAGGAAAAAATCGTCTGCTGGGCAGCGAGGAGCGAATGAAAGCCAGAAGAGAGGCGTTTACGTAGACGCTGTTGCGACGTTGCGTATTTTAATTGGCTGCCTGGCTTTGACTTTCCCCAGCACGGAAACTGTTGAGCGCTCCCTAGCGCGGGAAGCGGGACAGGTTCTACCAAACGCGGTATACATACGGAACATATCACAACAGTAATATGTCGATCTTTCGGTTGGATTTCTCGCAGAGTATTATCACTAAACCTAGGATTTGTATGTAATTACATATTCTATTCCTTTCTAGATGCATACCTTGAACATGAAAATGTCAAAGAATTATGTAACTGACATCATTTCGCATAAGTTTTATATTACATATTTTTTTTACATATTTGCCAGGATATTACATATTTTACATATTTGCTAATTTACTTTACATGAAACAACATATTTCGGTATTTCCCCCCATATTTTGATCCTTTTCCCTATTTTCGATCTCTGAAACACGATGAAGAAAATTTGTAGCTCAAGTGATGTCATATTTTCTAATCAATGAGATGCATAGTGCATACGGTCCCCTAAAATTGACAGCCAAGTCGAAAGACAGGCTGAAGACCAAAAAGAAAAAAAAATACTGGAACTGTTATTTATCGAAAGATGCTGGAGTTTTTCTCCCCCTCATCCCCTCTGGTTACATATTTTCGTTTCGCTTTTAGGTTTAGGAAAAGGACCTAGAAACTTGGCATTGGTAGACAAGAAAGCTACTTTCCTGTACAAAAAAGTACATAAGTAGCTATGTACTTTCATTCGATTGTTCTTTCTGTAGACGCTTTTTTTTTACAATTTGTTTCGAAAGTAACGAAAAGAGCTCTCGTACATATTTACATATTCTACAATAATTTGCGATGTGTAAAGGAATTAATAGTTGACAAAATTGGTTTCTTAAATATGTGCACATTGCTGTGCTCTTTGAGTTTATAAATTTGATACATGTTGAATATGTTCAAATAAAATAGCCTGAATATGTAGCAGAATTCTTGAAATTGCTTGCTACTCGATTATCATTAGTCTAATATTACATATTCTATGGTGCTACATATTTATCAACAAATCCTTTTGCTACATATTTGGCTACACATTTTATCAATTATTGTTACATATTTATGTACATATTTTGTACTTTGACAAATGAGTGATATTATCTTGCAAGTTACGCAAAATTCGAAGTTCTCGTTGATTTTGTACCAATATGATGTGAAGAAACTGTATTTTGCGATTACGTAACAGGTATGTTTATATTTTTCTGTATTTTTTTTTAATATTTGGTAAATTGATGTCTATAATTGGAGTTATTTTTACAATTTTCAAACATCATTATCGGCTGAACCCTAACATATATATAACGAAAAGAGATGGCGCTGGTGGTAATAAGTATTTTATTGTTAAATTGCAAGGGTAAATAGGGTTTCTGTATTAACATCTCTCCTGAATAAACAACCTTTGTTTACTATTCAATCAATTCTTGTGCAGAAATACAAAAAAAATAGTCCAAGTTTAGTTTTTAGTTTCTATTGCTACTGGCTCTTGGAACATAGGGATAAGAATTCTTCTTGAAATTTTTGTATTTCACGAAATGTTTTGGTGAGACTAAAATTGGCGGTATACCAGTAGTATAAGCCGGAGACACATTAAACTCGTTTGTTTTCAAATAAAAATCATTGCTACTTACCTCATGTGCCGGAGACACATTAAACTCGTTTGTTTTCAAATAAAAATCATTGCTACTTACCTCATATGCATAGCGGAAGATTTTTCAAGCTGGGGATCACTTTTTTTTCCATGAAAAAGGCGTTATTTTTAACATTATACTCATTTATTGGTCGTTGCTAATTCGGCGCGCAAATTTTGACTCACGTTGTCTATCGTCAGCTGATGTGCAGTGTTTCCAAACTTATGAACCGATAAATGCCGCACAAACTATTCACAAAAGGTTTTTAAGAGAAAATTGAGGCTAGACTCTACTTTACGTCCTTATCTGCATGGTGATTGCTTCTTTGCGTTCGCGGTGCGCGATCGTGGTGCGGCACCCGGCATCTCTTCGGGTAAGTACCTTTTTCTTTTTATACTTTCTGTTCACGATAGCCCCACTATCCATTCACGGGGTCGAGGTATGCCTACGAGGTTAGGTTAGGCCTGTTAGGTTAGGTTCCATTAGCACTCATTTCACCCCTAAATATGTGCTTCATCATCTAAAAAATTCCTCAGTACGTTCAATTGCGCATATCCGGACAACATCGGTTTTTCTCGATTTACTCCTTCAGGAAATGTTTGCTCGCTTTGGGCTTTACGTTGTTGAATTCCTTATAAAATAAGCTTTCCAACGATATATGACACGTATTCCTTAGGAAAAGGACAGCAGCGAGGGCACGAAAGGCAATGATATGCAAAGAAAAGGGGAACAGTATTCACCCCACCCTCCTTGATGACGAGAGAGATCAAGAAATGGAAAGTAGTAGTCTCAGCACCATTTTTGATTTTGAGGAACACAAATGTCAAAAAAGAATTCGTAAAGTGAAATAATCATTCGTTTAATAACATGTACGCTTTCTACATTATTATATATTGTTTTTTTTTTTTACCAAGCTTGTACTTATTATAAACAATTATTTTTAGAGCTTCATGCACGAAATGTGAAATCGTCACTAAAATTTGTCTGGTGGTACAAAATCGTATTTCAGTTGCGGCAAATTTCGTTTGGATACTTAAAGATGGCCCTATTGAAAGAGTAGCTTCCAGTGCTTCCAGCAGTATACTTCTTTGGGTGAAACCCCCCCGCTGCTATGTTGTACAGCGGCGGACCGATGATCCTTGAACCGGCTTCGTGATTGCGATAGAAACTCTCGCCACTAGAATCGAAGATC
The DNA here is from genome assembly GCF_977018435.1 of Lepisma saccharinum. Classification (NCBI taxonomy): domain Eukaryota; kingdom Metazoa; phylum Arthropoda; class Insecta; order Zygentoma; family Lepismatidae; genus Lepisma; species Lepisma saccharinum. The sequence goes on from NC_139241.1 coordinate 76,137,179, forward strand.
GTGTTGGCGATTGGAGACTGAACGAAGGACTCCAGAACGTTTTGTCCAGGTGCTGAAGTTTCCTTGGGCGACACGGCACGCTGGATTTTGGAAGCTTGAGATATGCTCCAGAACTGGCCTTGCAAGGGTTTTGGGTCTTGTAAGCCCAGACGTGAAAACGTCAGCTCGCTGAAAGTCTTGGATCTTTGCAAACCACTTGGATCGGTGTTGACCGGAGCTTGCAGACCGTTTGGTCCCAGCATGGCAAGGGTTCTTGTTAATTGTCCCTCACTGCTGACCCGGCTCACTTCTCCCGCCACGCGATCCGTGAGGTACTGCAATTTGACACCAGGTGGCTGTGTTACCTTCCGCTGGCCCAATAGCCTTCCGCTGTAGCTCCCTGCGTAGTACGGAACAGAGTTCCCGCTGACGGAATCTCTCTCTTCTAAGATTGGTTCCTTTTGGACATTGTCTGGGATTTTTTGCTGCTCGGTTCTGGCTACAGTGTGGTCGGGGCTTTTATGATTCAGCATGCTATGTTTGCGATCTGAACGCATCGAGTTTTTCGTTGCCTCGTGACTTTTTCCTTCGCCTCTTTGGTCGTTCTCTTCAGAACTCTCTCCTTTGAGCGTATCGGTGCTGCCATCTGATTTCTTTCTTCGGAATCCAAGGAGACTGCTACCTGAAATGTCAATTTACAGAAATGATGGCCTAGGTTTTGACTGAAAGATTTTAAATGGTTGTGAAATCTCCCATGAAGCTCTTAGAACGAAATTATAGTGACTTTAAACTTTGCAACGCATTAATTGTAGAGATAAGTTATATTTGAAAGAAATTTGGAACTTCCTTAAGACTTTGCGTTGGGTTAAATCTATGGTTAAATGACGCTGTTAGTGAAAATAAAGTACAAACATTCTAAGGCGTCTAAAAGAAATGCACATGACGTATAGTCTCTACAAAAATATTGGGATTTCCACTGAAACGTAAGTATTATTTTCGTATTAATAATTGATTTGTAATATCATAATATATTTTTGAGATTGAGAAACATTGTGTCCATTTTCTTCCTGTGTATTATTGGTAATATACAACTTTTCCCCAAACATGGACTTTCAATATTAATAAATATTATTTGTACAATTTGTTACTGATGTCATTGTAATGAAACAATTCGAATGGATGATATCCAACTTGACGTCATCACGCAGTGTACTGTGGGAAGAAATCTGGCAAACAGATTCACGTGTGTTAAGGAAGGCATATGAGCAGATTTCTTACAGCGAGAAAAGTTGAATTTTGCCACTTTACACACTTTTCACTTCGGGAAAAGTAAAAAAGTACACATTCCTCATATGATCACGATAATCACGCCTTGAATCACTTCGGTAAAGACCATACGCAAAATGCTTACCCAGAATGTTTTCAACGCAGGACCTGATCTGTTTGGCCAAAATATGACGCAATGAATTGTGGGGGAAGTTCGCTGAATATCATTCATTGACTTTTATGAAGTAGATTACAATACTACTTAAAATATAACGAAATGTGAAAAGATCTTTCAGCTCAAACACAGTCTTTATGCGATTTCGTCAATTGCTGTGGAATATGTGTGTGTGTGGTGAGAATTAGGGAATATACATTTGATTTCTAACTTTGTTTAAGCAGGAATAGAACTTTTTGAAATGGGAACTTTGTGTATCTAGATACTTAAGACATTATGCTAAGTATTCGGATGAATGTTTTTAGGTAATGCGTGTTACTAGAAGTCCATAATCACCTTAAGATACATGGCTATGATAAAATATGATTTGAAAAAGTAATATCAAAATATATCTACCGTCAGATAATTTTAACATGTTTGAAGATTTCTTGTCCAACTTCTCAGTCGTATTTCTCTCGCTTATTTAGAAATCTCGAGGAATAAATCTACTTCATTTAATGTTCTCTGCTGTTTCTAAGTTACGGTTTCATTGTTGTTTATTGTAAATAGGCTTATTCTTCCCCAAACTGAACACTTATGCATTAATGCAAGCCAAGTAGTATGAAAACATATATTAATGGTAATTGTGCTGCATTCTACAAGTTGTCCACAACAAAACTGCTTCACGACTCACTTGTTCAATCCATCCGCTTTGTGGCGCTAGTAGTTTCCACAATATCTTACTACTAGAATCTAGTGCATGCGTATGACGTCACACTCCACACACATGTATGGCCGATATTTTTAGTTTGTATTTTTGTGAGCACTAACCATGTGTGTTTTAGTATTGCATAATAACAATTAATTCCTTACGACGAAATATTAATTTGTATAATTGTAGGCTCAAAGCAGTGTTACGTTTTAGAATTTTTGTATTTGCCTCGTATTGCGGCGGAACAGGGGGTTGAAAAAGAGGAATTATCTCTAGAATCTACACTATTGGCTAATCGCGAAGATGGTGAAACGATGAAATAGATCAAGGAACAATGACAAACTCATATGAACATGGAATAACACAAGCTCCTCAGAGGATTATACCGTGTTTGTAGAGCCTCATTATCATCTTCTATTGGTACTACATTAGTACATTCGTACATCTCCCACATTATTGGTTATTGAATTCTAATGAATTGCTAATGAGGATAATCTATATCATAAATAATTTCCATCATTCATTATGCACAGTTTTATCTGGGTAGCATTTATACAGTATCAGAATAGCAAAATCGATCGAATGTTTTATTACAATTATTGTCTTATCGGCATCTTTCAACCCACAAAATATATTTATACTTTTCTTGGTTTCGGATAGTTCGTTTTGTTGTCAATTTTTAGTCCCTTTTGACAGACAGACGGGCTGATGGAACGAGATAGTAAATACTCCATTAAACCAACACTAAATAATCTTTCTGTTCACGAAATTTTTATTCTTGTGTCTGAAGTAGTTTTCGATCATTCAACAGACATCGAACTGTTCCATTGTTGACATAGGAACGGACCAATCGCAAACCTTTTATAGAATTACTTTGACACTTTATATACCTGTGGGAAAACATTAGCCTATCTGAGCTTCAAAAGTTCAAACATGTAATGTAGTGTCCATTGGTGTGGAATGTCACGTGAAACTCTTACTTCCAAATAATGCTACATTGGTACTCTTTCTTTACAAATTTCATATTCCTACGCTACTTTATTATTTCAGCGTTCTTCGAAGAGCTTGCACAAATAACACTAAAACTTACCACTAATATACAATATTAATTAGCAATAGTATGAATGTAAATAAGTCGAATTAATTTTTTGAAACAGCTTTATTTTAAGCAAAGAAAAAAACATGACAAGAACTCTTATTTTATAGTTTCTTGCTTTGTGCTGCCATCTACCGTACCTTTTAGTAATTGCGCTGAACCAGATCCCTTTGGCACGAACTGATTGCTTCCCAACAAACCTGAATTCTGCCCAATAGGACCAAAATCGTGCCCAAAATGTACATTCCCTTGTCCGAAATTGCCAAAACCGTGACCAAAATTGTCGAGTTTGTGACCAGTTTTGGCAGAACCTTGACGAACAGTATCGAACGCTTTGCTAAAGTCGCCAACCTTTTGTCCAACATTGCTTGCTTCATGTTCTGGAACTCCAAACCCTTTTCCAGTGGCCAGGGTGTCCTGACCGAAGCCTCCAGTTCCAGAGTTGCCAGTTCCAATTCCTTGGTTGCCGCCGAAACTCGTCGGAGCGCCACGAATGTCCTTGAAGGACCTGGCAAAATTGCTCTGTCCGAGTTCACCCAAGTTTTTGATTCCTTCGTTTATGGAAGCTGCTAGATCCTGAACGGTCCCGAAGGTCTGGCCGAAGTTGGTCCCAGATCTTGCTGGGAAAAGATTCCTAGTAGTTGATCTCCCTGCCTGTAGATTGTGCTGTGTTGCGGGTGTCTTCTCTCCAGATTGGTAAAATGATCCTAGGTCTGTAAAATGGAAGAGAGACTGATAACCGCATTTTGAGGTTAATAAAACGATTAGATGAAGTAAATGATACATTCTTGCATGTTAGAACGTACGTAGAGCGTATGGAGGTGTCCTATCACGAAGAATTAAAATTTATTGTACTACGGGATTGTCCCCTTTTTTAAAGAAATGTCCTGGTATCCCGGAAAATGTTCTCGAGACGCCCATTTGTCCCGTATTTAGCTAAAGAAATAACGAATTCAAATTTCAAAATCATTTTATATAACAAGAAATCAATAACAATTTATAACTAACCTAATGGGATACCAATTACGTACCATTTACCACTCAATCCTCATATTAACATTGATGTAGAACTGCTCATTGTCGATTGTTCTGAATTTTATAGTAATGCATTGGAAAAACACATACTCTTAAAGGTCACCAATAGTTCACTCAAATATTTATATATTTTGTCAAAATGTTAAAAATTAGGGATTAACAATGCTTTAAACAGCAATTGATTTTGTAATGTTTAAAAATGTCATAAAAAATAAATATAACTATATCCATGTCTATATAATCTGTATGTCCCGTTTTTTTTTTATTTTAGAAATCTGGCAGCCCTACGTGTACTTACAAATCTATACATAACTCATACAGATAGGAAACTCGTACCAATCTAGTAAGCCAGGCACCCTGGGATCGAATCTTGTGTAACGCATGCCTGTTTCATTGTGCTTGCCCACTTACGTCATCATTCATATTCACCGCTGTCATTAACATAGACAAGTAAGAAAGCAAAGTAAATTTTAGAAAAATATATACAGGGTGTCCCAAGGCAAGTGTGAACAAACACTGAAAAATTGCACACTTAGGCGTCTCTCGTTTCGAGTTTCAAATGGCTAATCTGGAATTCTAAACACCAGCCTCGTTATCGTCTCGTAATTTTGAATGGTATCTCGAACATATTTGAACACAATTGAGCTTGACTGTACATACTTGGAGTGCTGCCTAGGGGTCCAATATTGGGAAACTCGTAACCGAAGTTCAAAATTTGACCGGAAGGTGTCAGTGTATCCGCTGCTAGGTTGGGCTGGTAGAAGTTGGTTTCTGTGCTGTAGCTTGTCGAGTAGCTTGTTCCTCCACCATAGCTTTTTATATTTTCCGGGCCTAGAAAAATCACAAAATATGCTCTCAATAACACCAAGACTTACTGTAAATAAAACGTCTCGCTTAACGTGTGATATAGGCCAGGGTGTGATTTGTGATTTTAGCAGAGAACGGATGGCCTTAGTGGGTTTACTATCTTAATAATCTTTGCCAATAGCTTCCACACAAAACTAGTAATACAGTTGTGTTTTTGACTTATGTATGCTTATAATTGGACGTTAATTGCTTGAAACCTAATTTACATATCAAATGGAACACAACACCATTCTGAGTTAAGCTCTGAAATGAAACTATAACAAAATTCGACTTACATAAATGAGTTGAATAAATTTTTAATTGTGTTTCTTGCATTGAAGCAAGGCACTGGAGGTCCTATAGTCAATTCAATCAAAATAAGAGTGAATAGCAACGTATCAGTGTTACCAACGTTTAATAATCAGTGTGGTATCCTTTAAAAAAATGCTTAACGGCTTAATGTTTGATATATACAACCTCTGACAATAAAGTTCGGTGAATGATCCCGAATATCGAAAGTAGACGAATTCTTAATGAAACCTACCTCTCCCATGGCTATGCACCGTTGAGAACGGCTGTACGTGTCGGAAGAAGGTCAAGGCGTAAAAATCACGCATCCAGACGATGCTTATCACTTTCTTTCACAGTGATGGCATGATCCACAAGGAATTCCTGCCGGAGGGAACAACAATTTTTACGCTTTGACCTTCTTCCGACGGGGTGATGCAGGAGAACGCCATTCCATGCTTTGGCGTTTCGTTTGAGGGTCGTACCTCACACACCAGCTCTCATCCTCTGTAGCAATGCATTGCAAGAAATTTGGATCTGAATCCTCCAGATTTCTTTCTCTTCCCACGTCTCAAAATCGCTTTGAAAGGTCAGAGATTTGAGGATATTCCGGACATCCAACGGAACGTGACGAGGGTCTTGAACACCATCCCGAAAGAAGACTTTTCTAAAAATTTCCAGGACATATACAGCCGTTCTTAACGGTGCATAGCCATGGGAGGGGACTACTTCGAAGGACAGTAAGGTATTAAGAATTCGTGTACTTTCGATATTCAGGATCATTCACCGAACTTTATTGTCAGAGGTTGTAGTTATGGAGCTCTAGAATTAACTGAACTGGCATTGTAGCACGATATATTATATATAATAAATTACATATCCAGATGATGGGAAATAATGTTATCTGTTTGGGTGTTTGGGACGTGTCTGTCATGGTGTGATCCAGGACAGAAGGAAAGGATCCCCCATTCAGTGGCGTGTCCAAGGAGGAGGGGTTGGTGGATGTCACAACCCTTCTTTGCACTAGTATTCCTTAAAACAGAACATGAAAGGCAGGAAAAAAGATGGCAAAGTGTCTACTGAGAAAAGTATACATACCCTCTCCCCCTTTCGAAAATTCTTAGTACGCCACTGTCCCATCGTCTATGAAATCGCACCCTGTAGGTCATTGCTCAGCGTCAGCTGTGATTCGTGGCTGACTCACCAATCAGAACCACCAACGTGGTTATGTGTAAGATGCTTTCGTTAAGTTCACGTTAAGCATCTACACCTTGACTTGATCTATTACACTGGAGAACAGTGAAATTGCGGCACAGTGTTTGAGAGCTAATTTAGGGCGATTTCATGCTGCTGAATAATGATATAATAATATATTTCCTGAATTGGCTCTAATTTATGAAATAAATGCAACTAAACCAAAATGGCGGAAACATAAGGCATACTGTACACATAAATGAACTTCCAACAACAATTTAATATTTTTTTATTATAAAAATAATATAATATAGGCCTATGATCGTAATAATTAAGAAAATATGTACACAATGAAGTAAAAAAACTATGTGATCGTTTTCCTGCTGTATTGCACTAGCACTTTCATCTGATATCTCAACGTCATCGTCGATATTTGGCGAAAAGGTACATACTGGTAAAGGTAAATTTTCACTGTGCAGTATTGGCGACTTTGCTGAATCTACATTAGGGTACACCCAATTACGGTTTTTGAATATATTCATGCCTTTAACATTCACAACACAAAAATAGCAATCATTAACATCATTTTTTGATTTACTCCATGTCATGGGCACTCCAAATTTGAGTCCCTTTCGTCCGCCTTGGCCCCAATAACGAAGTGATTCCAAACAAGTTTTGCAAACTATGTGTGGGACGCATTTTTTATTCTGTTGTTCCAGATTTTTGGCAAAATAAGCCTGATGCAAATCTCTCACTTCATCGGTGTTGGTTTATTGAAACACTTACTACGTGAGGAACTCATATTTTCAATGTATTCACATTAAATGCATTTCGCTTAGTTATACTACAAAATTCAACATTAAAAGATATATTGCCTAACGCTTCATAAGTTGCCTAGCAACAATTTACAAATAAATAAGTAAGTTTCTTAATGGGAATTTCAGCCCATTATCAAATTTTGATATTACCGAGAAAAGCGTGGAGTAATTTTACCTCCTACATTTTCCATGGTGTGTTTATTTTTATAACTGGAGTCAATTCAACTGAACCAATCATACAATTGGCAATCACAGCTGTTTTGTGTGCTGAAACTATTATTAAACTTTATGCCACAAAATAAAATCTTTTTTTGTTCCCCAGTGTTATATAAGCTTTCAAGAGCAAAAGTTTAATGCGAGAACTTCACATATACACAACAGAAGAATTTTGTTTACTCCTATGTTGCCAATCTCTTTGTTTTAACACTGAGTCAGTTAAGCAGCTAATGTCATATTCTAGAGTTAGCCAGAAGCTATATTTAAATCTTCATCATTTCTTGTCAGAAATATCATATTACAGTAATTTCATATGTTGAGATACTCTTTGGTGTCATGCTGTGGCAACACTTTCCCTGTGCATGTGATTATGTTTACAGAATGCCACAAGGTAAGCTTCAGTTTCCAAACACACAGATGCATACATATCTAACTGTTCGGAAATCAATTTACTCTCTATTGTACAGGGTGTTCCGTTCAAACCTCCCACATTTCAATTCATCATTGCTAAAAGGTTATGAAACATAATGGGATGCGAGTGGTACTAGACGAAAGAGAAACTCAAAGATTTTTATTGCATGAAGCACTAAACACGAATACACCAATACATCTCTACACTGAACTCTAATACACCTCTATGTGTGCACCGTTTGTAGCACGAATAATATCCAATCTGAGAACCTTAAAATTGTTTATTAACACTTCCAGTCGCCAAAAACTTCGGACGCCATGCCTTAATGGTTTTCCCATCAGATGCTTCATCTCTCCGGTAATTTCTTTGCACTGTAATGATTGATTTGGTGTCTGCATACCAGAATACAGATTGTGCGCGCTGCTGCTGAGTCGCCATTGTGCTTTATGCGATTGTGGCTCTGCATAGTGAGAGAACGGTGAACTTCGTGGTCATGCAATAAAATTCTGAGTTTCTCTTTCGTCTAGTACCACTCGCATTAAATTATGTTTCATCACTAGAGCTCGGAAGTTTGGCAAAATGCCTCTTTTTATCTACTGCATATATTGATAAAAAAATTCCGGATATATGTTTTTATGTTGTTTCGAATGTTGTAGAAGCCTTTTCATTTTGCCTATTTGGGACCCCACGGCCTATTTTTAATTATAATGCCTTTTTTTTGCCTTTTTCAATGAAATTTAACCATTTTTTTTAAAAAAAAAGTGTGTACATAAATTATTTTTCTCCCAAAAAACGTTGTTGGCATTTATTTTTCTTCCGTTTATTATGTGAATGATTTTCGCCTTATTTAAGTAATATTGAACTCAAGCATTTTTCAACATTGCTGAAGGAGAAAAATGTGAGAAAAAGGTATTTCATGCTGAGTTAGGATATTGCCTTTCGGTTAACATTTCCTTGTGAATGATTGACTGCTGAAAACCTGTTGCAGAACACCTGCACTATTATGTCATCACGTCCAGCATCGGTGTCAGGAGGTTATTGACAAGAAACAGCACTAATGCCCAAGGGCCTTTGCATGGATTCCAAAATCAAAATCTGCACTTTGGAGGGAAAGGATCGTGTAGTTGTCATAATGCCGAAATTTAGTGTGCCATTAAGTGGTAAGTTACATGGTTACGTGCGTGAATTCGGTGAAAATTGACATGCTCTTCCCAATGTAGATTTTAACATTTTCCCAGAAATTATAGATAAAAGTAAGCGACTTCCAAATGTGCCTTTTTTCGGTTTATTTTGCCTTTTTTTTTTCATTTTTAGTGCCTATTTTCCACATTATAAATGCCTTTTTGCCTGCCTATTTTAACGAAAATGAATCCCTGAACTTCCGGGCTCTATTCATAACCTTTTAGCAATGATGAATTGAAATGTGGGAGGTTTGAACGGAACACGCTCTATATCTACAGAGTGATCATAATCTTTTCCTAGCCCGATATTTGATCCTTGATAACGCGTGAACCTCAAGTTTAATCATTGCATAACCTTGTGCTTCGAGCTAAATACAGTGACTTAAATACCGAACCATATAAAGTTAGTAAATGGTGAAGTTGGAGTGCATTTATGTCAGAAAGTGAACGATGAGATGCCCCATACACTGGCAACACTGAAAAACCCACGATTTCGAATCGCCCTGTAGATATAAATACATGAAAGCACATACTCACCTACTATGCCTGCGGTTCCCTTGTTTGATACACCTTGGTTATTGTAATTGTTATTAGCAGTTATCTTGTAATCGCCTTGTGCATGAATCACACAGCCACATGCTGATAACAATATGACCTAAAAGGATAGTGAACAATGAGGTTAAGCTGAAAGAAATTGTGCAAAATTCAGATAAAAAAAATACCAAAACTCAAAATTGTGTATATTTTGGTAAGTACAAGTTCACATAAAAATGTTTCCTATCTCTGTGTTATGCATGCTTTATGGATGATAATCGCATTATTTATTATTAGTAGCGGCGATTTGGTGACAAAACTGGGGGTTAGGGGCAAGGACAGTTTAGTTTCTCTTGGTTAACAGGGGCCTGCGGGGGGCAACTGCCCACCTCTAATCGCCGCCACTGTCAGTATAAGATTCAATGCGCTTAGAAGTCTGTTTGTAAAATACTGTTATCTTTTAACACCATTTAGCCTTGTTTCCATGATATGAAAAACTCAATATGCTGACCAATGCAGACATTTATTTCATTTTAAAACATAAACTAAACGTAACGTTTCAACCTTCTAGCAAGGTCTTCTTCAGACTCTGTACCAAGTACAAATGAAACAAGGTACAAAACAGGAAGATATATATACACAAAAATTACTCTCCTCCAGACACAAGATTATTAGAAAGTTGTTTCTGGAACATTCCAGCAGGTGGCCATCCCTTGCCAATAATCTTGTGCTATATACAGGGTGTCATTTTAATGGCGCCCACGGACTACAGATTCGTATAGAGGACATCAAAACAAACAACTTTTCTCAGTAACATTTTTCTCGTTGGTGCGTCGATTCAACGCTACAGCCATTCAAAAAAGACCGTTTTGCCGTCCAACGCAACATTTGATCGTATCTGTGACGTCATTTCCTGCTGCGAAACAGCACACGGCAGGGTTGCAAGTAACACGCAAATCTTGTGAAAAATGACAACTACCAACCAAATTATTAGCTATAAAACGAAGCGAGAAAAGCGTCCAGGAGACCGAACATCATAGCCTACCAGCCAAAGATCAGCAGTCATCTCCGGGGAAGGGGGAAGTGAACCAACGATATGAGAAATGGTAAAAAACGTATTGAAAATGAAGAGTCAATATCGGATTTTGTCTCAGCCTACATGTCAAATATCAACAACAATACATTTTATTGGACTTACAGCTTACATGTGGCTGTTTACGCCCAGTTACATGTCAAATGTTTGCAAATCTCGTTGCAAGGTTGATATCTACAGGTTTGTGTCCAGATGCCATGTGGTACTTTGTGCTGATAAGGCAAGTATCCGAGGTTCACGTTGTTACATTACGGCTAAAACACGTACAGTGGGATCCATAAGTATTACCAAGCCAATTGTCCATCACGCAGTGTACTCCCTTTGTTCTATGCAATGAGAGCTTCAAGAACTGACACAAAACACTAAACAATCTGGTTGCAACCTCTGAACCAGTATACGTAAAAAAATTGTCCTTAAAAATACGTGGGATGAAGATAAAAACCAACGAAAATAGTCATGGACAATTTGCTGAGCAATACTTTAGGATCCCGCTGTACAGCCCCAGTAACAATCTGATGATGAATCAGTAGCGAATATACTGCCCTGTTCACAGTTGCAAACTATTACATTTGTATCCGGTGCATAGATAAACACAGTCGTAGGAGAGCTTGTATTACTACTACTTATATCCCTGTATTTTCAACCATTTTTGCTACTTGCCTCATAATGCCCTGACATTATATTATGTGTTGCTTACCTTTGGAAGTTTGAGTTATTTCATTTCTATTTTGTCATCTGTTCAGTGTGCCACAGACAACTAGCATCAGAAGAACGAAATGGATAAGACTAAATTGTAGATGCCAACTTGGTAACTAAATTTGCAAATATTTGACATGTAAGCTGAGACAAAATTCAATATGACCACTTCCACTTGAACTCGATTTTCATTCTACCATTTTTCGTATCGTTTGTTTACTTCCTGTTAGGTTACAGAACGTGTTTTCTCGTTTTGTTTTACGGTACATAATGTGGCTGATTGCAGCTGTGTCATTTTTCACAGAATATGTGTGTTCCCGGCAACCCTGGAACGCATCGCTTCACGACGGGATATGACGTCACCAATGCAATGAAATGTTGTGTGTGGTTGCCAGCATTCAGGCGGCAAAACGGGCTTTTTTGAACGACTGTAGCGCCGAAACGACGCACCAATGAGAAAAATGTTAGAGAAAAGTTGTTTGTTTTGATGTTCTCTACACGTTTCCGTGGTCCGTGGGCGCCATTAAAATGACACCCTGTATATTACTATAGTCCGTCTACGTAATTTTGGGGAGCAGAAAGTACCTTGCCTCCCTAAAGTCAGTGCCCATGTGCACATTACAGCACAGCACAGCAAAGACGATTTTTTTTCGGTTTCAAGGTTTTGAAAATTTCAGCTCTCGTTAGAAGCAATATAATGGCTTGTTGCCGCACATTCATAATGGTAGTGCAATATTAACATTCATATTTATACGCTAGTTTATAACGAAAGCACAGAAAACGACTGAAATATAGAACGTGATTGATTTGTTTTATTTAACGTCGCTTTTTAACACTTTTTGATAATCGCGACGATGGGATGAATTGTGTCGAGACGGTCAAAGGGACATGCACACATGGGCAGCACACATATCAAGTCCCACAGATAATTATACTGGTTGTGAGTAGAGACGCCAGAGCCTCGTTAGTCTGCAACAATGTAGTCCATGGTGTGCTACATGGAAGAGAGGTTGACATTTGGATGCCCTTAGAAAACCCTTTATACCCTAGAGCCGCCCTTCGTGGTGGAGTAGTTGGCACAGCGTGCTACGACGCAGGTTCCGTGTTCGAATCCCGGCCTGGATATGGGTGTTCATAACTCGAGGTGTAAAGTGCGAACATTTGTAAAGACACCGAAATTTCAAATCTCTTCCACGTAGCACACCCTGGACTCTGGCGTCTGTGCTCACAGCCAGTACACATAGAAAACTAAATGCATTATATCGATTGATTCAGCAGAATGCATCGATTGATGCACTAAAGTGTGTTTTATGGCTTCTTCAAAGAATCAGATTCACATTTGATGCATTTGGGTGTATTTTTGTATGTCGTGAAAGAAACACCCAAGTGCATCATAAATCGAGATGCACTTCAGTGCATCAGTTGATGTTTCTTGATGCACCTTCCTGCATCTTTTTGGATGATGCACTTAAACATTTGGTCTGAGCTACATAAACTCTATAGGTCAGACGAAACATTTAAGTGCACCATCGAAAAAGATGCATTCTGGTGCATTAAAACGCATCAAGTGATGCATTGAGTTGCATCTCGACTGAAATAAATCCTCACTTGAATCAAAAGATGCACTTTGGTGTTTCTTTCACGACAAACAAGAATACATCCAAATGCATCAAATGTGAACCTGATTCTTTGAAGAAGCCATAAAACACACTTTAGTGCATCAATCGATGAATTCTGGTGCATTAATCGATATGATGGATTTAGTTCTCTGAGTGTATAATCCTCTGTGAAGCTTGTGGCGTGTGCTGTCCATTTGTTTGTTTTCTCATCCATTTTATCTTATCATTCATTCTAATCTTCGCGATTAGCCAAAAGTGGCAAAAAAAGGAGTAAAATAAATCATTTATTCATCACTCAAAATCATCGTTGCGATTAGCCAAAATCGTAAGAAAGGCGATGCAAAATAATAATAACAACATCAATATTAATTATCACTTTCTTTTTAACAAGCCCGACCCTGTGGCCGAGTGGTTAGCACATCGCGCTGCGACGCCAAGGGTCCCGGGTTCGAATCCCGGTCGAGCTTGGTTGTTTGTGAATGTCCATTCATCAATTTCATCATTTCATCACTCATCCCCATCTTCGCAAATTAGCCAAGAGGCACAAAACGCGAAGTAAAATAAACTAAATCAATCAATCAATCTTTTTAACAATTATGACTACTGAGAAAATTTGGGGCAACCACCTCCTAGCCCCGCTTATTAGTACCACACTTACCTTAAACAATGGCTTCATTGTTGTCCTTCTTGTCCTAAAACCAACACTGGCTTTTTCTTTATCTGATTCAGAGGATATATACCAGGATGTTCGCATCAGCAGTGTTGTTTGTTAATTGTTGGGAAGGTCTGCCTTGCCTTCGCTGAAGCGAGAAGATTGTTGAATGGCGGATACAACAATCGCAAAGGTCTGTCCAAGAGCCTGGCACAGACGGCGCGACATGACCTTCTGTGCGAGGCGTAGGTCGGTCCTGGACCAATTGGAAATGACACAGTCGCTAGACCAGTGCAGGAATGGCACCCTTCCCATAATTGTTTCTGTGAAATGTGTTCCGTTAATTTAGAATTATAGAAGAGTTCTCTCCCATCCAATCCCTTCCCTGTCTCTAAAAAACATGATCCAAGATTTATGTAAAAATCTTGAGTTGCTGTTAGAATTGCTGCATTGTTATCTGGTTTTCGATCGATTGATTTGGTTGGCTAATCGCGACGATGAGGATGAGTGACTGATATGATGAAATTGGTGGAGGAACACTCATACCCTTGCCCTGGCGTAGCAGCATGCTGAGATAACCACTCCTCCTCGGCGGTCGGTACACACACGTATTCATATGTACATACATTAGGGCTACCATACGTCCTGGTTTTCCTGGACATGTCCTCTTTTCGGACCCTGAAATTTGTGTCCGGGCGGGTTTTTACTTTCTGTTAAAATGTCCGGGTTTTTACTTTTATCCAATCATCATAGGTCAGAGATCACGAAGTTACAACTTTTCGAATCATTAAACGTCTGACCGCGTCATTCGTTTGTTCGTGTTTCGAAGTGGAAGTTAGAGTTTACTAATGAGTTACAAGAAAAGTATTCATGTTTTAGACATGGTAGAGACGATTTTGAAGGCGAGTGTATGGTTTGAAAACCCGGTACATATGTGTCTGTGGCAAAGAAAGGAGGGTTAGACTTGCAAGCACACGTGGAGTGCGAAAAGCACAAAAGAGACGTCAGAGGTGAAGCTTCATCTACAAAACTTACTCCGTTTTTCACGAAACCTGGCAGTGAACATGAAGATAAAGTAAGTGCTGCAGAAGGTTCTTTCGCGTTTCATACTGTTAAGCATCACAAATAACGAGGTACTGTGTTTCTATATATAAAAAGACTAATCCAGAATACACAATCATAAGAATAGGTTAGTTCAATATAACAGGGTGAACGTCAATACTATAAAGTCAGGTTAGGTTAGTGGCAGTATAATATCATGGAGAATAATATTTTATTTAATGGTGATAAATTGTGTGTTATGTAATGTTTTCGTGTTTTTGAATAAATTGATGGTGTGTGTGGCTTTCGAAGAAAATGTCCTCTTTTTAGAATTTCAAAATATGGTAGCCCTAACATACATTGATATACAATACAGTATATGAAGGTTTGTACTTGTTTGGGCCTGGAGGCGTATTGTGGATATAGATATTGGGAGTTGATGTGCTGATGTGATCAACACCGCTCTCAGGTACCTTTACCTCACACCTCACAGGGTTGTTCCGAGAGCTGTTTTATGCAGGGGCAATAAGATGCCCTACCATCTTGACCACAGCGATTCCCTATGTTTATGCATGTGTGAGTTCGTGTGAACAGCCCCCTCCGAGATGTTGAGAAAATCAAAATTTTCATAAACCAGAGTGGTACATGCAAACCCCCTTTAAAGTGACCCCCCTTCTGCCATTTTTGCGAGTGGAAACTTCTAAATATATTAAACATCTTATTGTGTATGCCGCCCTTCTAGAAAGATGCTATGAACTATTCACCTGCGTGCACCGGTGTTGGTAGATTAACATAATTCTTCACTACATTTAGAAATGAATGTACGTAAAGAAAATTTAATTAAATGATAAATTTTGTTCGCTAAACTTATTAGAAATTCAAAACATTCAAATACATTTTGTTCCGCAAATCTAGTTTCTTTTTTACATCGTAAGTTTATTTCCGAACAGCTGTCACTTCTTAACAACAGACTTGTCCGGCTCCCGTGGCAGTGGTTAGAACATCGCGCTACGATGCCAGGGGTTCCGGATTCGTATCCTGGCCTGGGCATGGATGTTTGCGAGTGTCCATTCATCAATTTCATCATATCATCACTCATCCTCATCTTCGCAAATTAGCCAATAATGGCACAAGGAGCGAAGTTAAAAATAAAGCAATTCAATAAAAAATTCAATTCAGTTTAACAACGGACGCAGGGTCTTCTCTCAGATACTTTTATTATTATTATTATTATTATTATTATTATTATTGCCATTATTTTTGTGGTTTTTATTATTATTATTATTACCACCACTACTACTAATGTTTTTTCTTTAATTACATACATTTGCAATTTCCATATTCTGTGTATTTATGTAGAATTTGCATAACTGGATATTTAACATATTAATTCATGCAGGACAAAAAGCTGTTTCTTATAGTTAGATATAATAAGTGTAAAATGAACTGTAAGTTTAAATGTAACCCTACTTCAAAAACAAATAATAATAATAATAATAATAGTTTATTTTAAAGTACTGAGAACAGTTAAAAAATAGAAACCTTATACAGCACCATGTCACAAAGAGTAATAACAAAGGATTAACTCATAATGGTTTTTACAGTAAATCTCATATCATACCTAAATATAATATTTTAAGGGAAGTCATAGTTAATATCATCTTTTAATATTTTTTATAAATTCACCAACATTCTTCAAATTTACTGATAGTAATTATTTTTTTCTTGTTTTGTATTTTGGAACGTTATATAATATTGTATTTATGAAGTATTCACTATCAATCTTATTTGACAAAATGTTTTGTATCAATACATTAATTTTATATTTCCTTCTTGAGTTCAAGGTTGTTAAATTAAGTATCTCCAACCACTCCATATAATTTAGTGATTTGTAACTTTTCTTCATTTTCATACACAGTAACCTCATAAATAATTTCTGAATCGATTCAATTTTCTCGGTGTGACTATTTGTTGCTGCGTTCCATAATTCACTTCCATATTCCATTAATGGGCGAAGCAAAACTATAAATAGAAATCTAAACGTTTCTGTTAAGTGAAGTCCAATTAAAAAATATGAAACCTAAAACCGTTTTACCTTTTTTACAAACTTCAATTATATGTTCATCAAATAGCAATTTAGAATCTATAATTATGCCCACATTCTTATGACTAGAACAAATAGAAATTTTATAAGATTTAATAACATATTGAGAGACAATACAATTTGTTTTTCTCGAACATCTCAATAGTTTGCATTTAGCTAAATTAATTTGCATACCATTTATGTCACACCATTGTACAACTCTATTAAGATCATCCTGTAATTTTAAGACGTCTGATCCGCTAATAGTAATAATAGTTGCTGTCACAGAAAACAATATTTTTTTGTTACAAAATATCGCTACAATTTCACCGTTTGAATTTCATTAACTCTTTCCAGAAATCTCAGGTGAGGCAAGTGCCCCTGGCCCCTCCCTGCAGGCGCCCTTGTTTCACATTGGTGTTCGTTACAGAGAACTTCCACTGTATCAATATATGTTTTAGATTTGAAGCAGCAAGTTCGCAATACGTTGTCATAAACAAAGCTCTAACTTGCATTCGCTGGTCTCTTCCAGAGAGAGAGTATCTGTGCTTGTGCGTACAGTAACACCTCGTTAATCCGAAGTAATGGGGGATAAGTTGACCGGTTTAACGAAAGTCCGGATTAACTGATATAACCTAAAAGAACAGTAGAAAGTGCATTAAAACACCGTTTATAGCAACCAAACACGTTTATTATGGTGTATTTAAAGGGCATAGGCCTAAATACACTATACAGTAAAGTACAAAGTCTGCGGGAAACACAATTTTATCAGTGGTTGACTGTCTTTTCTTTTGGAAGTTCTCTTGTTGACTTCTAGCCACATTTAAAACCTTGCATTCCTTTTTTTTGGGGGGGGGTATGGGGGGGTTGCCTGTCCTGATGAAGCGAAGTCCGGCTTATCGGGGTCCGAATTAACGAGGTTATACTGTATTACAAATCTATATCCTCAGTCATAGGTTCGATTCCCAATGGGGACAAAATTCGTTTGTTCCTATCCCACTAATCGATCTCGGCTAGCTCCAACTGTTCATAAAATGAACTTAAACAAGATTAGACGAAATTTCTTTACGCTTGCCTTTCACCGAGTTTATCGCCAATAGAGCATAAACAGGAATCTCGCAGCGTTGCCACTGCCTTGAACTTTACTGAGGAACAACGACAATATTGTGCAATGTGGAAAAGCAACAATGCACAAGGTCTATGTCGGGAAGTGCGATTAAACCATGGAAACAGAATTTGACCGTGTACGGTAAAATGACAAACTGTGCCTGCCTGGGGCTAATTGTACCACGAGGAGAGTATATGTTGTATAAATAGCCAAGAAGTATTTGTGCTCCACGCTGTTTATGATTGCCCTCATTGGATTCAAGATGGACGATTTTAACTGGGTAAGTTGTATATTTAGGTTGTTAACATTTTTAAGTTAATTTGTTGCCTGTAGTGTAGTGTCTGATACGGTTGCCTTGTAATCAATATACAGGGTGATTCAGAAGTGATGGTACGAACTGCACAGCTTGACCAAGTTGAGTCAGCTTCCGTGGCGGAGTGGTTAGCACATCGCGCTACGATGCTAGGGGTCCCGGGTTCGAATCCTGGCCTGGGCATGGATGTTTGTGAGTGTCCATTCATCAATTTCATCATATCATCGCTCATCCCCATCTTCGCAAATTAGCCAAAAGTGGCAGAAAAAGCGATGCAAAATAAACAAAATCAATCAATCAATTGACCAAGTTGAGAAACATGATAAAAATGATTTCATCATTAAAAAATGTGTATTTTTAAAAATAGGTGTCCATCAGGAGTGGCGATTAGGTGCAAAACTGGGGGAGGGGGCACGGACGGTTTAATTTCTCTTGGTAGACAACACTTAGCATTAAAGGGCCATAGAGAAGGGGTACAAAAAAAGGAGCAAAAAGGGGGGGAATTGTCACCCCTCGCCCTCCCTAATCACCGCCACTGGTGCTCATTAGTATTAGTTTATAGTCCTCATAGTATTATTATATATGCTTTTCAATGACGACCCAAAAGTTTCTGGCAACGCACCTGCATAGGAATATACAAAACAATAGATATTCATAGAGATTTTCAGCGAAAGATGCAGGCTCGACCAGGACTCGAACCCGGGTCTCTGGCATGCCGTGTCATTGCTCTAACCACTAAGCTACTGAGCCGGACTGAAGTCGCCTGATTTTTCGCTATCGCTGTTTTACCTGCGTGGAATCGTCTCTGCCTGCATTTTTCGCACGTACAGTAGTACATCTCCTGTGTGTGCCTAATCTTCAATACATATTTATGTTTCAACATTGATACGCTCATGCCAGTTAAGATGAACAAAATATTATCCATTCAAAAAGTGCAAATCACTCATAGCTAGTGGAAACATAATCGAACTAAGAACACAGTTTATCGAATTGACAAATCGATTGCGTCTGGCTGCCTTAGCCGAGACCATGGACGGAAGTGCGCATGCGCCAACCGGACGCGTTCAGTGGCTAAATAGGAGTGACGGAGCTTTGGACAGGAAGCGGGTTCCTTGAAAATCGTCTGCTGTAGAAACAGCAATGAAGTTTCAACGTAGTAACATCGCCGCCAAAATACATACAGAGATGTTTACGAATTATGTAAGGGTTATGTAAGCCAGTCATATACTATATCAGCAAACAGAACATATCATGAGTATCTGTATTCATCACGTCGCATTAGTAGATAAACTTGTTTGTAAAGCAGTGGCTTTATTTTAGATCATTCAATTAAATTGATCTCCTTAGTAAATATTATAATTAGCACAAATGTACACAACATTAATCAGGATAGTATTCAATAATAATAATAATAATGTTGTATATACTATTATAAATATAAATGTAGTAACTGAATGGCTTGTGACATTTTCTAGCATAAAGAGGGGGTTTTGTAGAATGTGCAACAGGGGGCAAAACGTCCCAATTTTCCTAATTCCACTTCGAAACGGTTTGTTGCGAATTATAAGTCATCACAAACAAAAAACAGAAAGCGGTAATAAACACAAAAAGCGAACCCATGCAAGCGAAATACCACAGGGTAGTTTGGCGAGTGCTTCTCCCTGCTTCCCCTCTCGCGTTTGGAATCGTCCTTACCAGGTAGTTTCGTCTTCCTTGGACCGACTGTACAGTCTCGGGCATTGTTGAACGGAATTGCTACGACCAAGGAGTTTCTGTTAGTGTACAGATTTTGTTTTATGTGGAGAGGATTTGTTACAACACACACACCGTGCTATTTTGCCTTGCACGGATAGTGCAAGATAATTGTATTTAATATTTTTCATCCTGATTATGTCTGTTACATATTTCAGGGAACGTTACTGCTCCTGCTGTTTAGCTGTTATTCTGTGGGGAATGCTGGTTCCATAGGGCTTGGATATGGGCTTGGAGGAGGTATGTAGTCTTTCTTTTTTTTGTCTTTTTATTTAGCGTTGCCTTTCTTCCGTTTTTTTTTTTTTTTTTTTGCTAATCGCCTGTGTCAGTGAATTATCCCACGAAATATATTGTGGACAGTACAAAAGTTACAAGGTCTTAATCTGGCATGTACACAGGGTGTAGCCGTATAACATTATTAAATTTCACAGCGCGTAGAGGACATGCTAGTGACGTTTTTCTCGATGAGCCCTCATTTAGACTGAAATGTGAGTTTCAATCATGATTCCTGTGCTGCGTGCTTGCATACATGCGAGAGAGAAAAATGACATTGTTTGTAGCCTCGTAGCTTCTAAACAACGAGACTAGAGATAAAAACATTAATGAAAATTGTTCCTCTTTATGTCCTCTATACACTGTGAAAACTTGTTGATGTCATTTATGCTATAGTTTCCAAATTAAATGTAGGTTCATTGTCCTATAAGGATTTAGAAATTTACCTCAAAAGTTGGAGTGTCTTAAATAATAATATTGCTATTAGTATGTTAGTATAAATATGGTTTTATTATTATCGATATAATGAAAGTAGTGTTATGGCTTTGAAATAAAATTGTGAACAGTTAAGAACATGTAACAAACACTTGTTTTTCATTATTTGTGTATCATCTCACCTGATCAAAGGCTTTGCTAACATCGCTCTTTTTTGTTGCAGGTGGCTCAGCATTAGGAGGTTCCGGTCTTTACGGCGCCGGTATTGGTGGATACGGCCTCGGTAGCGGATCTGGAATCGGATTGGGCGGTGGACTTTACGGGGCGGGAATTGGATCCAGCCTGGGACAGTACGGAAGCGGGTTTTCCGGTAGCCTTGGCCTCGGGGGAAGTGGAATCGGCTTGGGAGGAGGTGGAATCGGGAAAGGATTCGGGGGAGGAAGCGGAATCGGACTGGGAGGAGGTGGAATCGGACTGGGAGGAGGTGGAATCGGGAAGGGATTCGGGGGAGGAAGCGGAATCGGACTGGGAGGAGGTGGAATCGGGAAAGGATTCGGGGGAGGAAGCGGAATCGGACTGGGAGGAGGTGGAATCGGGAAGGGATTCGGGGGAGGAAGCGGAATCGGACTGGGAGGAGGTGGAATCGGGAAAGGATTCGGGGGAGGAAGCGGAATCGGACTGGGAGGAGGTGGAATCGGGAAGGGATTCGGGGGAGGAAGCGGAATCGGACTGGGTGGAGGTGGAATCGGTCTAGGGGGAAGCGGAATTGGGAAAGGTTTCGGGGGAGGAAATGGAATCGCCCTTGGAGGAGGTGGAATTGGTCTGGGCTTAGGAGGAATCGGTGGTGGGTTCGGGGGAGGAAATGGAATAGGCCTAGGAGGAGGAATTGGGAAAGGTTTCGGTGGAATCGGCTTAGGAGGCGGATTTGGATTTGGATCAGGTGGTATCGGAAAAGGGTTCATTGGTGGTGGAAGTTTTTAAGACTGGATATAAGTGCCAAAACTCAAGTCAGAAATATGAATAAAAAAATTTCATCCCGAGTACTTGTATGTTTTAAAGTACCTACCTATCCGTTGTGTGTGTGTGTGATCGCATTGTTACGACCTCGTATCGTAATTCTAAGAAACTGCAGTTATAATAACCAGTTATGTACAGCCAGAAGCAAAAGTAAATCGTACGTGTATTCAAGATTCAAAATAGTTGAGTTATTACATTTTTAAGCGAAATGTCAGCGAAACTGTTTCAAAACAAGGAGTTTTGATGCTGAAATTCAATATCGGATAGATAACTGCACTTTTGCTTGTGACTGTACGCTTATGAGTAAACCTCGATTGCAATTTCCACACACAAAACAAATTCCAATCCTTAAGTTTATGCAGCCTGTTTCACAGATTTGTATGGTGGTTGCCTATTCTTGTAGGATACATTAAGATCTTCATTTTTAATTGGATGTTTTCTGCTTGTATTACCGAAGCCGTCACAAAGAAATAGTTTCCAAAAGTTTAAAAGTGTATACGTAGTCAGTGACGTACCCAGATGGGATTAGTGGAAGGTCATAACCCCTTTTCGCTGGATTACGTTTAAAAATACGCCAGAGCAAAGACTATCATACCTTCTCCCCTTCACCCTCTTATATATCTATAAAAATTGCCATATGTATGACTAGAAGGAGATGAATGTGCCCCAGGTAAGCACCATTTTCATATTCTGTGATCAACTTCCTCATACATATTTGTCATACTTGTATTTCATGAGATTTAAGAAAAACTAAGCATAATTTCATGGATTTAGAAGAATATTTATTATACTGCAATATGTATCAACAACATTAAAACCAATTATAGTTATTGTTAAAATTTAGTTACATTTGTTGAACACATTAGTGATTTCTTTTATCGCGTTGCAAAATAGTTGTAGAAGACAAAAATTGAACAACAATGCTCCCATTATACTTTGAATTCTTTACTTCTTTCCTTGATACAATGAGCTGTTGGGATTCAACTGTTTTGAATGGTTATCCAGGTCTGGTTTTGTACCTGCTCCATGATATCCCGCTGTACGACCTAGAATAGAAAAGATTGATTAGAATAAATAGCATTCCTTCTATGTTGCATTCATTGTTGCACCCTGTGGTTCTATTTACATTTGTTAATTATCATTTGTATAATTATTATTATTTATCGTGTCTTGTGGATTCGATTATTCCAACATATATCCTTCTATCTTCACACAACCAGAGAATTTTTTTTATGGACACTAATTTTTTATTTCAAGATTCTCGTATTTTATATTTACCCTGATTAATCTAACGGTATAAAGTGGGCTGGACATCCAAAATCAGAACTCACATCAATTCGTTCTTGCGGCATGTTTGTTTATATTTCTGATATAAGCTGAGCAAATATATTGTTGACCTTCTAAAGAATAAATCTAATCCTAGAACATATGCAAGAATAACATGAAAATATCTTTCCCTTGGTTATTTGAATAAGCAATATTAAGGCAAAGTATTGAGTATGGGTACCAGTGATGTGCGTCTACGCGTAAACAACGATAGTCTACATTCTACACGTCTACACGTAGGCTATTTGATACACGTAGACAACAGAATCTATGTAAACAACATGGCGAAAGGTGAAAACTTAGCAAAGAGCTAATAATAAATAAAATTATACTGCGTATCAGTTGGCAATGTGTGAGGAGAACCTTTCATACTCTTCCTTACAAATTCGAAGAATTTCTCATCTAGGGAAATACCTAACATAGAAAATATTCTAGTGTTTTATGGGAAAAGACCACTTTGCCTCACGACTGCCATCTGTTGTTTTTTTCTTCATATGATATATCTTCTTTCATAGTTCTTTCGTAGTTCATTTGTTGTAAATAGGATTCTTGTGAGTTCGTTAGGAACCATTATAATTGAAAATGTCACTTTCCTTTCATGAAAGCCTTGAAAATTAATTTTAATGTACTTTAGATGGCCTACGTAGTCCATGTAAACTACAACCCAATGTAATCTACTCGTAGATTACGTGTAGACAACGAATGTAGACATAAGCTTTTAGTGTACGGCACATCACTGATGGGTACATTGATTGGGTACATTGATATTTTTTTTTAATCCAGGGTTGGCGAGTTGACCACCATTCACGATTTCAGTCTGTTCAAATTTTAAAAGGGAGAGAAAAATTCCAAAGATTCGTGTCCAATGTATTTTATATAATTTGATGTTTATGTAAATCTTTTAATATTAACTATATTATGAATTGTAATACAGCGCACCATTTCAATAGTTATTAATCTTGTCGCTGTATAGTCAGAGACAAAAAAAACACCATGTTAACGAAAGAGAAGCGTTCCGTTTAGTGAAAAGTTTCATTCTGATCCCCGATTCTTACACTATAATCACACATATTGACGGCTTCCCCAAAAACACACAGAAGAGCTAGACGAAAATACACCATCCTTAGGACGGACACAGCAGCGGTCTCGGAAACGTAGGTTCGAAGTTTAAATGGCCACAAATTCAACATGCACCAATCACCACCAATCAGCTACAACGAATATATCTTCTGAATATATCTAAATAACTCGCACAGTAAAGAAATGTTGACTGACGTCTTTTGTTTATTCAATGTTCTAAGGTCGAGAACGAAACGAAATTGGCTTTATTCAATGTTCTGAAGTCCAGAACGAAACGAAATTGGATATCTTGTAAACGCGTCTTCCTGGTTCGACTCAAGACTTAATTCGCCTCTGCACCGTTCTTACTAATAATCAGTGGCGGCGATTGGGGGGGCAAGGGGTCAAGTTGCCCCCTCATTTTTCGCCATTTTTATGCTAAACCTTATATACAAAGGGAAATATACTGTCTCTGCCCCCCCCCCCCCAGTTTTGGCACCTTGCCTCCGGTTTTGGAACCCAATCCCGCCACTGCTAATCTAATAAACATTCCAGTAATACAGGATGTCCGAATTGAAACTGCACTAATTTCAACTGTCTGTGTAACTCCACATGTAGGCTATTTGATACATCCAAGTGAATTATACATTAATGAATATACATAGTCCTAAAGTTTCTGTGAGCAAAGCAGTAATTAGTACATTTCCACATGCGCTACACGAGTCACAAGGAGGATATCCATCCGATATCTTATTTCCCTTCAGGTTGCCTGTAGCATGTGTGGTGTGACTGTCCCACAGGCAACTGTAATCCTTTCACGAAGTTATTCCATAGTGTCACTTTGGTTGAATACACCATGTCCTTGACATATCCCCACAGGAAGAAAATTGAGAGGGGTTATGCCAGGCGCATGTTCAAATGTATTAATATTTACTACATGTACTAATTACTACTTTGCTCAGAGAAACTTTACAGCTATATATGTTCATTAATGTATAATTCATTTGGATGCATCCAATACATGTGGAGTTACAGACAGTTGAAATTAGTGTGTTTCAATTCGGACACCCTGTACATATAAGTATATAAGAATTTGTAGCATACGAACCTGGTCCAGATGGACTATGGTTGGGATTTATCTGGTTAGTTCTGTTGCCTTGTGTGGCTTTATCCATTATGGTTACCTAGAGAGAAAAAGAAATATAAATTTGTATTTTAAAAAAATGGCGAACTATACGATATTGAAAATACCGAAGTTTCAGGAATATTGAAAATACCAAATATATCAAGAATGCTCAAGATTCCGAAATGACAATGATACAGAAGTAGTAAAAATAATTTTAAAATACCAAACTATACATAATACCAACCATACCGAATAATTTTTCAATATTGTACCAAAGATACCGAAAATATGAAAAAAAATCCGAATTAGCAATGATACAGAAATATTGAAAACAACGAGAGATCGATGATGCCAACCAAACAGAAATATTGACCGCACTGAAGCGGCTCTGGGGCTCACCCAGTCTCAAATTAATGGGTACCTGGGGACAACTCTGGGGGAGTCTAAGCGGTCGGAGCGTTGTGATCAAAATGTCCGAGATCGAGAATATGCGGGGCCCATACATTCATCCACAAAATGTGCCTTTATGGCACGGTGATATATACACGGGGAACTTTACCTTTACCTGAAGATTCCGAGATATCGGAAATACCAAATGGAACAAATTATTGAACATATCAACGATTCTGAAATACCGAAAATGCGTAGGGTAGAGCTATAAGAAGCTAGGTGTTCTACGTTCGAAACCTGGCTGAGAGATTTTGCTCCTTTATGTATTCGAGCAATGCAGTGTTCATCGTCATCCCCACGTTTAGTTTACATGGATAGAAAAAGACGTAAATTAAGCTATTTTACAAGATGCAATTGTAAAATTCATCTGCTGAATGTACCTATATTTCAACCGAATGTACAGTCATGGACACTACTGAGTTGTAACGATACCATTGACTTTCAATAGAATCATTGCAATCCAGAACTGTCTGTGATTGTACCTGGACACCCGAATGGTCAACATCGAAATATCTGGCCTCCCCGATAGGGAAGTGGCAGCGTGGTCGCCTTGTAATCAAGAGGTCCCGGGTTCGATACCCGGTGGAGGCCCATAGTGGTTCGTATCCCACATTAAACTGCAGGTCCAGTCCCAATTAGCCATACTGTGCATAAAGTGGGACTTAAAAACACAAACTCAATCAATCATAAAATATCGAAATATCTATACATCGCGTATTGTTCTGTTTTATCGGCAATGCTGTTTTCTTCTGCATCATCGGTTCCTATCGATATCGACATCATCTACATTTTCGATATTTCAGAATCTTCGCTCCTCGCTCTTCTTGCAGGCCAACGATACTCTGGCGCCTGAACCCACGACCAGTATAATGTCTTGTAGGGTCGTGTTGCCCTGTGCTTGTCCTTTTGTGTGCTGAATGTCCCTTTACAGCCCAGCTTCTAAGGGCTTTTAATAGGAGGAGATTTTATCCTCGGAAACAGTATAGTTGTTTTCTATCTTGTTGTGAAATGAATGAATTCATTAGTTTTAAAAATTGAGTTATGCAGTTTTGAACACACATAATTGTATATATTTTTTTTGTTAGGGGCCTCCTCTCAATTTTGTTATAGTTAAGGGACTGAGAGAGTGCGAGAGAGAGATATATTTTGATTTATTTGGTGGTGAAGTCGATTATATGCACAGTAGGGCTAATTGGGACTGGACCTACAGTTTAAAGTGGGATCCGAACCACTATGTGCCTCCACCGGGTATCGAACCCGGGACCCCTTGATTACAAGGCGACGACGCGACAGAGAGAGAGAGAGAGAGAGAGAGAGAGAGAGAGAGAGAGAGAGAGAGAGAGAGAGAGAGACACGAAAATAAATAAAACTGACCTAAGGAGAAAAGGGACAACAGGAAGCCTATAAGCTGGCCACCGTGTCGGAGTAGTTAGCTCCGACGCCAGGGGTTCCGGGTTCGAATTTCGGCCTAGGATGTTTGTGAGTATCCATTCATCAGTTTCATCACTCATCCCCATCTGCGAAAATTAGCCAAACGTGGCACAAGAAACCAAAGTAAATTAATGCAAGTCAATAAATAAAATTAAGGAACTAAGATAAAACTAAGGAACTACAAAACTAAAATAACTTCCAGGAGAACCTGTCACGCCCCTGTAGAATTGTTGCCAGGGTCCGGAGGAGGTTGAGAAACACTTGTATAGAGCAACTAAACAATTTGAAAAAAAAAAACACCAAATTCCTTTAGTAGTATTGCTGCACATCTTTTTACAGTTAGCAAAGGGTGTGCTCAAAAATTACAAAATTTTGTAAGGCTGCAAATCTTTTTTTGTTTTCTGTTACAAAAAATGATTAACCAAGCTTTTTTTTTTTAAATCAGACAAACCAGTTTTCTTTTTCTTAGCAAAGGTAAATTTAACGGTAGAAATTCTCATGACTTAGGCATTTGTGAAAATATTTTAGATGTGTGTCGCGAAAAATGTTTTCGAGTGCATGACGCAGATAAAACTGAATTTTTCGAATTCACAAAACGCGTTCAGTTAAACTTTTTGGTGAGCGTCAGTGGCGTGGCGTGACTTCTACCGGCTTTCAGTACGACAATTATGCCTGCTAGACGTCATCACCCCCCCACGCCCGGTTAAGAAAACATGTCTTCGAGCTAGACATTTGTTCATTTCGTTCTTGTTTTGCAATCACAGTGATTTAGCCACAAACATTCCTCGAAAGAACTACCCTAATGAGACAGTTACCACAAAAATCCAATGAATAGTGGTGGACCTCGTCAATTCTTCGTCTGTCTCTGTTTCTTTGCAATGAGGTGCGAAGGGGAAGGAGGAAGATACACACTTTTCTCGGGTCAGTTTGACGTTTGTGTGGTGAGCACTGAGCAGACGACAGAACTCCGCTCCTTCGTGGAAGGGAAACCCAGCTGTACGTACTACTGTTGCCAACTTAGTGTTTTGGAGCAAGGTTTGTCCAAATCACAAATCACACCAAGGAACTATATTTTCGTCTATTTCCTAACTGCTCTCAGTTGCAGTTCAATCCAGCCTTGGCTCTGAAGTATACCTCCAGTTGCTTCACAGAAATGGTATTCCTATTTTAGACGGGATTTAGCTATTCTTCTGCCAATCCGATGTGACAACACTGGCTGATCCGGTAGGTCTGAAAGGCAACAGGGCCCCTTAACAGGCATATGAATAACCCCATAAAGTCCTTCCCCGCTCTTTCCTTGCATTGGCGCCCTCTTCTCCCTTGTTGCCTCTTCAGGGGTACGGCCTCTTTCTTCGCTTTGTCGGCTGCAGAAAAAATGTCATAGGCAATATCTACGGTGTTCATTAACGTATTTAACAATGTTGTCATTTAATTGAAACAACTTTCTTTAATTCTTTACATTTTGCCGTTACAACATGCACGCCACGCCTCTGGTAAGCGTAAAGAGCCTTCACTAAATGTGAACAGTCTAACCAATTTTATGGTAACTCTAAATAAATGTGCACAAGTACTAAAATAATTTGGTTCTGGTGAAAATCACTGTTGGTCTTCTATTTAAGTAAATATTTGGTTACCGGAAATTGTTGTTTTGGTTCTTCCAAACAGATATATTTCTCTGTTTAGGGCGTCGAACAAACTGAACTCGCGGGGGCTTCCCTGATGACGTCGTGGTAACGTGGTCGCCTTGTAATCAAGAGATTCCGGGTTTGAAACCCCGTGGAGGCACACAGTCGTTCGCATCCCACTATAAACTGTAGCTCCAAACCCGATTAGTCTATCTACGCATAAATGTAAAGTTCCCCGTGCATATAGCAGCGTGCCATGAAGACAAATTTAGGGAATGTGGGGGGGGGGTAGGGCTCCACGCATTCTCGAGTCTGGATGGAGGTGTAAGGGATGCCTTCCACGTACTATACCCAATTGTCAACCTCACTTCCACGTAGAACACCCTGGACTGCCAGACTAACGAGGCTCTGGTGACTGGCCCTCTGGCCAGTATAATTCTGTGTGTTGTCCTCTGATTTGTCCACCTCAGTTTTTAACCGGTTAGAATATTTTAATATTTTAGTTACACGACACAACAATTATGTTATTTTAGTTATGATAAGGGGCTGGACCATGTATAATGTTACGGGTGCAAAATAGTCCAAGTGCTGACGCACCCAAAATTTTAAATTCCAATCAAATCATTTTGGATGGATGTGATCAGCACCACGCACCAGCAGCTTTTATGTCCCACGGTTTCCCCCCGGTGCCCATTGATTTGAGGCTAGATGAGCCCCAGAGCCGCTTGATGCGGGGACAAGACCGGATAATTTCCACCCGTCGAGATCCCCCACTTCGAGAATCGAACCCGTGTCTCTCGCGTGAAGTCAGCCGCCCTATTGACTAGACGACGGCGGCCATATCTGCGCATAAAGTAGACTCAAAACGAAAACTCAAAGAAACTCGCATTGAACTCTCACGGTAGAAAATTTAAAGTTTTCGCCGCTTTCTTGGCAGAAGTCGTGCAAGACGAGGTAAAAATCGTGTAATCTCGCGACTTAGTTAGTATGAAGAAAAAAATGTGTTTGGCATGTTAATATCCACTTATTATAAGCACGGTATCGCAACAAGTTAAAATAAAGTTTCTACATACATTGGCGTACTCAGGGGGGAGCCGATGGGGACACAGCCCCTCCCGAAAATTTGAGAAAAGCCTAAATTTCAATGGAAACTGTGAAAATGAACTCCTCTTAAAATGACCCCCAGTCATCATTGCTGTATTTGAACAACTTTTTTTAGGGCCTCCCCGATGGCGCAGTGGTAGCGTCTTCGCCTTGTAATCAAGGGGTCCCGGGTTCGATACCCGGCGGAGGCACAAGTGGTTCGGATCCCACTTTAAACTGTAGGTCCAGTCCCGATTCACTTTACTGTGCATAAAGTGGACTTGAAACAACAAATCAATCCAATCCAATTTGAAAAACATTTAAGAAAATGGCAAAATATTTTAAGAACGCAGCTACAATTCTGCGGAGCCTAGTACTAGTGTTTACATACATGAAATACTATCAGTGCAGAGAATTCACTTTGAATTTGAATTTGTGGGTGCGTCAGCACTAAGGATATTTTGCACCCATCACATTATACGGGGTCCAGTCCCTTATCGTTACACATAACAACTCTAACGTTGAAGAACTAAAATCATAAAATATTCTGACTTTTGTTAAAAGATGAGGCTGTAAAGGGGCACTCAGCAGACACACACAAGGACAGAAAACAGGACAACACAAACAAAATTATACTGGCCATGCGGCCAGTCGCCAGAGCCTCGTTAGTCTGCAGTCCAGGGTGCACTACGTGGAAGTGAGGTTGACTATTTGGTGCACTACGTGGAAAGAGGACCCCTTACACCCGGCAGAGCATTCATATACCCAGGGGTATCGCACCGTGCTCATGCCTTGGGGTGTCTAGTGAGTGCGAAAGACAAGATAAAGTGTCGTCAAGGACGTATATGGGGGGGGGGGGCATGGGGTTCGGCCCTTACCCGAGAAAGACTTACGGAGTACTAAAATTAATTAATAAAAATATATTTGTCTAGCATTTGTTGTATAATCGCTGGTTAGTTATTACTAGGGATGTGCCGAAGCCGATTACAGATGTATGAAAATCGGCCGAAATTGACATATCGGCATCGGAATCGGCAAAAATCCGATATTTAAACCGGTACAGATTATACTAGAGTATTACCTTCTAATAAGTTTTATATTCTAGTTTTGTAAGATTTATTGAAAATTTGGTTATGATTCGTCATTATTGTAGAGTTTTTGTAATACAATTATTGCAAACTCTCATTCAGAGGATCAACCTAACTATAAATCGGAAATAAAACAGTACATTGCTGAACCAGGATCTGCTGTTGTATTGGAAATTCAAAAATGAGTATTCAAACCTGAAGCAAGTGCTGAGAAAATACTTGGGCATACCTGCTGCATCATTATTCAGTGATTGAGTGTTCAGTGTTGCTGAACAGATTTGCGATAAGAGAATAAGTAGGTTACTTACTGAAGTGCTTCCAAATCTCGTATTTCTGAAGTTGAATCTGGCAGAACAGGAATTCATTTTGCATTTCAAAGAACTGCTTGTGTACTAATGTTTAATCTCTTGAGAATCCATGTTCTTCTTAAAGGTTCACATAACAATTTGTAGATGCAAAAAATGTACATTCGCATCTAATGAGAATATATATGTATATACATATGATATGTAATAGAAATGTACATAGCAAATTTATTTTTGTCATGCTGAAAATAACAACCCATTTCTGTTTAATAATCTTATGTATCGGAATCGGTTAAATATCGGCATCGGTATCGGTTCCAAAAATTATCGGTGAGTACATCGGCATCGGTAAGTTTTCAGCTTCGTCACATGCCTACTTATTTCCTCTGACCTTATTGGAAGGCAAAGATTATATCTGGATCATACTGCTTAGAACAGTGCTTCTCACCCTTTTTCAGTCCGGGACCCACCTTGATGGGTATTACACACTTCTTCATGGGACCCATAAGCATTGGCGCCGGTGCGCACCCAGCTGATAAATCATATATTTGCTAACATCGAGTACTTACAGCAGCTCTCTTTTACGCTTGCTTAAACAAATTACACGTACTTCATTCTAAAAAAGTAAATATGTAATTTAAAAAGACTATTTTACCCTAGTCTAACATCTAACTTAAACACGCATGCGCGGAAATTGAAAACATTGTTTTCATGCGGTTAGCTATGTAATCCAAGCAGTCTGGATAGCAATGTGAAATGATGACAGTTGACACATCTCGGCAACACCCTCCCCCCCCCTCCCACACACAAACAGAGGCGGTCGGAAATATCAAATCGAGATGCATGCATGCACAGATAATTAAGAACGCATTGCTATGACCGAAACGAAAACAACAAATATTCGATTCTCTTGAGTTACGAGATGCCGGTAAAAAGCAATTATAGAGCGTGGATAACAGAAATGTAGAATTTACACTACGTGAAAAACGGGTAGAATTTAAATTTTTAAAACAGTATACCTTGCTAATTTAAAAGTAATAGGCTTGAAGACACCGTAAATAAATTTTTGAGCCGAACTTCACGACCCACCGACCGTCCCCTCGGGATCCAGCAGTGGGACGCGCTCCATAGGTTGAGAAACGATGGCTAGCACAGTACCAGAGATTTATGCAAGCACACTACTGTTTATGAAAATATGCATAAAATAATAATCAGGAACATCATTTTCTATTATTCAGTAAATATTCAATTATTTATCTATTTGACATTAATTTCTTTGTCAGGGCACTTGTTTTTTTGTACAAATTATGCCGATCTACCGAATACTTGCTGTTACATATCTATTCTTACGCAGTCTTTGGTTTGACCTATACTTTAAAGTGGGTTCCGAACCACTATGTTCCTCTACCGGGTATCGAACCCGGGACCCCTTGGCCGTTACCACTACGCCCTCTTATACAGTCGCTTTACCTATTCGCGTAATAACAATATATTTTTTATATTTTAATTAGTATTTATTTAATTTTATATAATTATTTTAATTAACATTATTATTATTCCAGAGACAGTTCGTTCGGACTCAACCCCCCTTTTCCCCTAGCGATATATATATATATATATTTCTAGAGACGTGCCTAGGCAAATCTACAGAGAAGAAATCAAACCGGACCTCAAGTGCAACATAATGCTATCTACTTACAAGCTTTGGGTTTCACGAAAACTCACTCAAACAATCAGCGACCAGAATTAGCATTGCACAGCTGAACTTGGGTTATATATGCACGGGGTAAGCTTGCACATCGTTGGATGCCAGTGCTACCAACTGTTGGGAAAAACTGTGTACTCGTCCGGTTCTGTTGGATTGCTTCGTTGCATAACTGCCACCTGACGCACAGAGACTGGATGCATCCGGTCAATTTTTTACTCCCCTCTCCTAACCTAAGGTTACAGTTCAAACCTTACATTATGTTATAACATTAAAAATACATTTTGTAAAATTTTCTTGCTTACTTCGCTCGCATTATCTGCATTTCTCGTTTTCGTCAAGTTAGGAGCTGTAGCTAGGGGCGGCCATGGGCGCCGAATGATCTAAAGAAAAAAGTTGTAAAAGAGAGCGTTCAGCGAAATTATTTGCGCCCTATTAAATCAATATTGTTTTCAATTGCAAAAATTGGATCTGAAAATGTTCTTGCTCGCTTCGCTCTCAATCTACTTCTTTTCTGTAGTGTAATGTATTTAAATAATATGTGTTGTATATTTGTATTGAATAAGCTTTGAATACGTACACAATTTAGTGTTAGCTTGTTTCATATGTAGTATTTTCTTATTTTATGTCGCTCCATGTTGCATAGGAGTCATTCCATGTCAAATCAACACACATATGTGCCAACCTGACCATCTTCGATTTTCATGAATTTTGGGCAGTTGAAACTATGCATGGAACTTAGTAACTATGAAAAATTTGAGTTTCGTGGGTCTTGTAATTGTTAAATTATTCAAAATCGAAATTCGCATAAATTGCCCGTTTTGAGCCCGCTTAGCTATACTTAATGTGCTGTAACTCCGCCCCTATTTCGCCTAGGAAGCTCAAATAAAGCTTATTGTACAGGGAATTGAACAAGCTTTCCAGTGATATATAACAAGTCTGCCTTTGGATAAAAATATAATTTTGTCACCTGACCTTGCTCTTTGACCTTCAATATCTCAAAACATGTCATCACCAAAAATCGTGAAAAAAATGTATTTGGTCCCTCATGCCATACTCTAAAACATATAAAAAAAAATTTCTGGGACTGCAATGGGATCAGAAGATACAAAATAATATGTTTAACTATGTGACTGATAAAAGCCTCATTACATGAACTATGACGAGTCAAAAGTCCCTTAACACCCCCTACAAAATGTAAAGGAGTTATCCTGGTCATGAAAGAAATAGGTTAGGCACAGGGAGATCCCTATAGCTGTGTGTGTGAAGCGCAGGTCCGGCCTATTGTTGACCGCCATACAATAAGATTTTATTATTAGCTAATGTGAAATTGACGGTATTGAAAAAAATATTATTATTATTATTATTGGTAGGTGCACCTCTGGTATTACATTTTTTCGCAAATTTTGTGTTGTGACAAAAATAATTTGAGTAATTAAATTTGGCATAAACGGGGGGAATGTTCTACCTTTTGGGAGGGGAACGTGTCATGGGCTTTGGGGGGAATGGGCACCCCTCAGAAGGGTCAAGATGTTCGATTGACATCTTGGCATGAAGAAATATTGCATACTTTTGCTTCTTCCCTCCCTTTCCTTTGTAACTCTTGTATTCTCATTTTCTCTTATCTCGCTCCTAGCATTCGATCTCTCCTCAGTTTTAGAATATTTTTGTTGGTGTTTATTTCCTCTCTTCTTGATTATTTATTTCCTTACTTTATTTTCCTCTCTTTCCCTCTCTCCCTTCTCTATTTCCCTCTTTCTCTCCCTCTCTCCCTTCTCTATTTCCCTCTTTCTCTCCCTTCTCTATTTCCCTCTTTCTCTCCCTTCTCTATTTCCCTCTTTCTCTCCCTCTCTCCCTTCTCTATTTCCCTCTTTCTCTCCCTTCTCTATTTCCCTCTTTCTCTCCCTCTCTCCCTTCTCTATTTCCCTCTTTCTCTCCCTCTCTCGCTTCTCTATTTCCCTCTTTCTATCCCTCTCTCCCTACTCTATTTCCCTCTTTCTCTCCCTTCTCTATTTCCCTCTTTCTCTCCCTCTCTCGCTTCTCTTTTTTCCCTCTTTCTCTCCCTCTCTCCCTTCTCTATTTCCCTCTTTCTCTCCCTCTCTCCCTTCTCTATTTCCCTCCCTCTCTCTCTTCTCTATTTCCCTCTTTCTCTCCCTCTCTCCCTTCTCTATTTCCCTCCCTCTCTCGCTTCTCTATTCCCTCTTTCTCTCCCTCTCTCCCTTCTCTATTTCCCTCTTTCTCTCCCTCTCTCGCTTCTCTATTTCCCTCTTTCTATCCCTCTTTCTCTCCCTTCTCTATTTCCCTCTTTCTCTCCCTTCTCTATTTCCCTCTTTCTCTCCCTCTCTCCCTTCTCTATTTCCCTCTTTCTCACCCTTCTCTATTTCCCTCTTTCTCTCCCTCTCTCTCTTCTCTATTTCCCTCTTTCTCTCCCTCTCTCGCTTCTCTATTCCCTCTTTCTCTCCCTCTCTCGCTTCTCTGTTTCCCTCTTTCTCTCCCTCTCTCGCTTCTCTACTTCCCTCTTTCTCTCCCTCTCTCCCTTCTCTATTTCCCTCTTTCTCTCCCTTCTCTATTTCCCTCTTTCTCTCCCTCTCTCGCTTCTCTATTCCCTCTTTCTCTCCCTCTCTCGCTTCTCTATTTCCCTCTTTCTCTCCCTCTCTCGATTCTCTCTCTCTCCCTCTCGCTTCTCTCTCTCCCTCTCGCTTCTCTATTACATATTTCTCCCTCTCTTCCCTATTTCTGTCTTTCTCGCTCTCTCACTTCTTTACTTATCTTTCTCTCGACTTCCTACTTTCTGTCTCTCCGCTACGTCTTTATCTCTCTTCTCTTGTCTTCTCTCTCTCTCTCTCTCTCTCTCTCTCTCTCTCTCTCTCTCTCTCCCCGTTCGTCTCGCATCAGTTTTTCACTTATCCACACCCCTCTTTCTTTGTGTATATGTGTTTGTGTGTGTATTCCGCTTTCTTTCAGTGGCGCAACCACAGCGGGGGCAAAAATGAGTTCTATGGGGGCAAGGGAAGGGGAAACATTGACGGCCAAGTGTACTTGCAGGGGGGCAATTACCGCACGCAACTTCAAATTTTATGCAAATAAAGATTCTTTTCGTAAAATTTTCTTGCTTGCTTCGCTCGCAATACTTGCTTTTCTTAGTGTTATCAAGTTCAGAACCGTATCTAGGGGCTGCGGGAGTCGGCCCTGGGTACCGAACGATCTAAATGAAAATAAGCGTTAAAATTGACTGATTGATTTGTGGTTTTAAGTCCACTTTACGCACAGAATGGCTAATCGGGACTGGACCTACAGTTTAAAGTGGGATCCGAACCACTGTGCTATGTGCCTCCACCGGATATCGAACCCGGGACCCCTTGATCACAAGGCGAAGATGTTACCACTACACCATCGGGGAAGCACAAAATTTTGTAAAAGAGAGAATGCGTTGGCATACCGTTAAATTTATTTGTGCCCTGTTAAATCAATATTGATTTCAGCCTGGAAAAAAAAATTAATCCAGAAATGTTCTTGCTCGCTTCGCTCGAAATATATTGTTCTTCTCTGTAATGCATTGTAAGTTACCAGACAGAGAAATAAGACTTGTCTTAATTCATTTGGTTTTAAATGCATGAACAATTGTTTCGAGGAAAGGGAGCGTGCACATTTGAGAAACAATTTATGTAATTTTTGCTGTTGATTTATTGGGAGATGGATGAATTGGTTGTGTAATGTATTTAAATAATATATGTTGTATATAATATGTATTAAATAAATTTTGAATATGCTCCACGTTGCATATATGTGAAACATATATCATGCATGAAAGTTATACATGTTAATGTAAAAAAGAATTATATTTAGAATACATTTATCAAGCATTGTCAGTCTTTCAAAAAATAGTTTGTGCCCCGTTTTTGCATAATTTACAAGGGTAATAACATCTTTGTTACTACCACTACTACTACTACTACTAATAATAATAATAATAATAATGTTGGTCCCGGGTTCGAATCTCGGCTTGGGCATGGATATTTGTGTGTCCATTCATCAATTTCATCATCCCCATCGTCGCAAATTAGCCAAAAAGTGGGACAAGAAGCAAAATAAAAGAGCAAATCAATAATAAATAATATAATAATAATGTTATAATAATATTATTATTAACATTATCATGAATATTATTAATATTATTGGTAAGTTTATTCTGGTACTTGCCCCCCTCCCAGGAGAAAAATTCGTGGTTACGCCTCTGTTTATCGTCTTACATTTTCTCCCTTTCTATCTGGCTAATTCCCAAAATTTCTACCGCGCCTTAAATTTTCGATCTATTTTTACCCCGTTGGGAAAATTTTCTGCGGGTGCCCATGCTAATGATATAATCAACTTTAAATAACTCATCAGCAACAGACCTTTCGTAAGATTTTACATTTGCTTCTGGAAAGATCACGACGCCTTGTCACGCGGCATCGTCCTTGAAGGCGATGGGAAATTTCTGTTCGAACTGCAAGTGCGCGCAACAAGGTCACATTGCCGTTTGAAATTCTGGAGCTACGGGACTAACCCGTCACGTATGTAGTCGCGGTGCATCAGCAGGAGTACCAACGGCTGTAAAATTGTACTCGTAACGAATGTAATGTTATCAGTAGGTCTCGGAAGTTGAGGAGAAATCCTTTTTTTTTTTTCATAGTGTCCGAAGACGAGGCCCACATAATATGTTCATTTTGGGTCATTGTAGGCCAGAAAAAGGTGGGTTTTATTTGTCCTTTTTTGCCTTTTTCGGCGTTTTCTGGCTTATTGGTCCTTTTTTAGCCTTTTTCTAGGTCTTAACGGCTTTTTTTTGCAACTTTACCTTCTTTCTACTACGTTTTTACTGTCCATTCTCAATTCGAATCTTCATCAGTTCATCACCTCTTAGACATCCTTTCTGTAGTAAAGAAATAGCTATATTTGAACCAGTGGCGTCGCTAGGCCATCTGCTTTGGGGGGGGGCTGCAACCAGATACATGACTTACTACTATTGTAAATATTTTTAATGTTTGAAAATAGCAAAGTGATTAATAAGTCAATAATATATAACAAGCATAAGGAATTAAAACTAACATAGACTTACTGCATTAATTTTTATGAAAACAGATGGATATTCTTGTCCTGTTTTTCTAATGCTGGTGAACTATGTCTTCATGTGTCAGCTGTACTCTGCGGTTCGAATTTGTTGCAAAATTATCAATAACACAATCCACACACATTTCATGACACTCTTCCTTTTCCATGGCCAGTATTGTAAGTGAGGAAAGTCTGTCTTGGCCCATACTATTACGCAAAAATGTCTTGATTCTCTTCAAACAGCAAAACTCCTCTCACACGATGCTGATGTCACAGGAATTGTCACTGCAATTTGCAACATTCTGCATAAGTTCGGAAACATGTCTTTGGGAATGGCGTTCATTAAATGTGCTATGGATGTGATGGTATATGTCAAGTTCTTCAGGTAATTTTTTGTATCTATAGGTATGTTCCTGCATTAACAATTGTTCAAATATGTTTTCTCGAAATACTGTATGTAATAATAGCTAAAAGTTGGGGGGGGGGGGCTTACCGAGGGATTGGGGGGGCTGAAGCCCCTCCAAAAAGGGCCTACCGACGCCACTGATTTGAACCATCCCTGAAACGAGATAAAAACATTTTTGGACGACTTGAATAGGATCCGAAGTACTACAGTCCGGCCAAGGAAGACGAAACTACCTGGAAAGGACGATTCCAAACGCGAGAGGGGAAGCAGGGAGAAGCACTCGCCAAACTACCCTGTGGTATTTCGCTTGCGTGGGTTCGCTTTTTGTGTTTATTACCGCTTTCTGTTTTTTGTTTGTGATGACTTATAATTCGCAACAAACCGTTTCGAAGTGGAATTAGGAAAATTGGGACTTTTGGCCCCCTGTTGCACATTCTACAAAACACCCTCGTTATGCTAGAAAATGTCACAAGCCATTCAGTTACTACATTTATATTTATAATAGTATATACAACATTATTATTATTATTGAATACTATCCTGATTAATGTTGCGTACATTTGTGCTAATTATAATATTTACTAAGAAGATCAATTTAATTGAATGATCTAAAATAAAGCCACTGCTTTACAAACAAGTTTATCTACTAATGCGACGTGATGAATACTCATGATATGTTCTGTTTGCTGATATAGTATATGACTGGCTTACATAACCCTTACATAATTCGTAAGCATCTCTGTGTGTATTTTGGCGGCGATGTTACTACGTTGAAACTTCATTGCTGTTTCTACAGCAGACGATTTTCAAGGAACCCGCTTCCTGTCCAAAGCTCCGTCACCCCTATTTAGCCACTGAACGCGTCCGGTTGGCGCATGCACACTTTCGTCCATGGTCTCGGCTAAGGCAGCCAGACAGTATTTCTGTAACCCTAGTGTGGTTAGGCCAAATATGATTCTTCAAATATGATTTTTCAAATTATGTTAATGTAAAAATATATATAATGTCTCAAAGAAGATGCATTTCATTCATATAGTTTTTTCGCACTGTGTTTTCCATACCACCAGAATTTTGTATTTTTTTAATTAATTAAATATGTAATTAAAACTGAAGTTATTAATTAATTTGTATCACATTTATACGTCCTTTATTCCGTTTTTTAGGTCCTTATTTTGATATTTTTAGGTCTTTTTTTGGCAATTTATAGGTCTTCAACTTCCGAGCTCTAGTTATCAGTATGAATGCTTTCAAAGGAATTTGGTTGTGTGGGTTTATATAGCTTGAAGGAAATAACAGTTAGGCTATCTTTCTGTCTCCTCTCTCTTATATCTTTCTGTCTTCTTTATTCCTCTATCTCCCTTTTTCTTTCTCTTTCTATCCCTTCTGTCGTTCTTTAGTGTTCTCTCTTTCATTGCCTCTTTCTCTCTTCATATCTTCCTCTACTCTTATTTCCTTCTCTCGGTTTCCTCCTCTGCTTCTCTTTCTATCCTCTGTCTTCACTCTTTCTTTCGTTCTTTCTATGATTCCGTTTGTTTCCTTTTCTCTTTTTTTCCATTCTGTTTCTTCTATTTGCCACCTCTCTCTTTCTTATCTTCTCACTTTCTTTTGTTTCTATTTCTTGGTTTCTTTCTGCCTTTCCTTCCTCTTTCATCTCGTTTCTCACCATTTCTTTCCTGCTCTT
The DNA here is from genome assembly GCF_977018435.1 of Lepisma saccharinum. Classification (NCBI taxonomy): domain Eukaryota; kingdom Metazoa; phylum Arthropoda; class Insecta; order Zygentoma; family Lepismatidae; genus Lepisma; species Lepisma saccharinum. The sequence goes on from NC_139241.1 coordinate 76,177,365, forward strand.
TCTATCTTGGTATCTTTCCTGTTTCTTTCTCTTATCTTCTCGGTTTCCTTCCTGATTTCTTTCGTTTCTCTTTCTTCCTACTTTCTTTCTCTGTTTTTCTTTGTTTTATTTGCTGTCTTCTGTCCTTCTTTCATTTTATTTTATTTATAGTGGGCTGGGATAAAACTATCTCAGGACAAGGTGGCGGGCGACGCCTCTCTGCAATGAGTTCTCAATAGCAGTGGCGGCGATTAGGTTCCAAAACTAGGGGGGCAAGGACATTCGTTTGGTTAGCAAAAGTGGCAAAAAGTGGGGCAACTGCCCCCCTCGTCCCCACCCAATCTCCGCCACTGCTCAATAGTAATCTTACTTGAGAATTTTCTTGCAAAGAAATTACGCAGAATCAGCGATCATTCATTGTCATAAAATAAATATATGAAGTCTTACTTGCGGTTTATTTATATCCCTTAACAGGAAGTATGATTTTTTATTACATAATTGGAAGTATGTGTCTGACAGACACGGAACGCCGAAACTTTTGTTTCCTTGCAAAGTATTACATAGATTTATTCTTATAATCTAATATTATAAAATTTATTTCAAAATACATACACAACGCAAGTGCTACGTAAGAAAAAATAACTATTATTGAGAAAAACTTTTCTTTTTTTATGAAAATGCAACTTTGTTTGTCTCCTTCCGTGTTTCTCTTGTTTCAGAGTCGTCAAATCAGAGGCAGAGTAACAAAATTTAGAAACGCTTCACTGACATAGCTGATCTAAATATGGGTCTACCCATAGAATCAGTAGAAAATAGGAAAACCATATCCTCATGTCCAGACTTACAAATTGATGTAAGCATAAAAAGAGCTAAAAGTGCCTTTATTTCACACTTATGAGTTGGTCTGTAATTGCTCTTTTGATGCTCTTTGACTTTAATTCTTGTTTTCTCTAATTTTACATTTGTCCACAACAGAATATGATCAATAATGTCGTCATCAAAAATTAGAGACCAAATATCTTCCATTTGAGGATTTTCACCTAAATTTCTAACAATCTTTGTCAAGCCTGGAATTCCTCGTATTATATTTTGACGAGGAACACGTCTAGTCTTTGTTGGTTCTTTAGATTCCCAAGAATATCCTTTCTTCCCTTGAAAAAAAGCCGGAACGTCTTTCTCTTTATTTGTTCTGCAACTTACAGACGAAATACTAGCTTCGAAATTACGACAATCTTCATCATCAGTGGAAGAACCATATGTATCAGGAATGAACGTGGGGTCCACATCGGAATCATCATCAGAAAATACATCTTCCATCTCCTCTTCTAGCCCATCTTCTTCTTCCACTTCTTCCCACATTTTTAAAACCTTGGCGCAAAAATTGGGTTCACCCAGTTTAGCTACATCGCTTAGTTTCCTTTTCCTAGATGTAGAAGGTCCTTCCTCCATTATAACTAAGTTCTAATCATCAACATCAATAATACTTGTGTGTAAGAAAACTACACTACTGGAAGTATGTGTCCAAGGGACACGCAAAAAAACTTACGTTATTAGAAGTATGTGCCTCTCAGACACGGTAGGTTACAAAAAAAGGTCTTATCAGCTAACACACAAGCGCGACCGACAACAATGAATCACACCACCAAACTAAGAAAAAAAATTATGAAGGTATTGAGGAGCTCGCTTCACAGAAACATACAGGGTTGCCAGCACAACGAAAAGAAAAACCATGCGTGTCTGTCAGACACATACTTCCTGTTAAGGGATATTTCTGGTACATAATATGTCTTCATATATTTATATTATTACCAGGCACGTATCTAGAAATATATTTTGAGTGGAGAGTCCGAACTAAGTATCTCAGAAATACTAATAAAAGAAGAATATAAATGTTTAAAATGATTATCATAATTATACAGAATTAAATTAAAACATTAATAATTAAAATATATAAATTTATTAATATCGTGTTTTATTACATGAATAGGTAAAAGGACTGTACAAGAGTAGATATCACAGCACGTATTCATTATCTAGCTTACGTGTAGCTAAGATCAATTTGCATAAAATCAACTGCTCTGTCTAGGAAATTAATGTTAAGCATATAAAGAAATTGAATATATATTGAATAACAAGAAAAGGTGTGAGATGCAGTTGACAAAAGGTAAAGTTCTTTACTACTATTTTTTGCATATATACTAGTAGTGTGCATAAATTCCTTCACAGCCTGATGATCCCAACAAAATCTTTGCCTTGCAATAATAAACAAGTAAATAAACAAGGTGGAAATAAATAAACAAGTGATTATACAACAAATGCTAAACAAGAATATTTTTCTTCATATAATTTTAGTACTTGGAGGGGGTCTGGACCCACTTAACCCCCTCTAAATACATCGTTGATTATTACAACAAATAAGAAATTATGGAATAGACAGCCAGCTTTGCTTCAAAGACGTTAATTTGAGATATATTGAAGTTTTTTTTTTTTATTTTTAAAATACAACTTCTTATGTAATTTTTCACAAGCATAGCCAGCTGGTTAATTTTTTTTTTTGGTGGAGGCCCTTCACAGCTTCCTTTTAGTTGCCCCAGTTGCCCATAGGTTAATCCGGCCCTGCTTCTAATAGAGTGATTTTCGGTGGTTTCGGACACACACTATATACGCCCCTGTTTAGCAAATCAATCAATAATTTCCGCCGAGATTAGATTGGGAACCTACGGCTCTGAATGACAGTACTAAGAAAGATAAGTTAATCGGGACTGGACCTACATTTTAAAGTGGGGCCCGAACCACTTGTGCCTCCACCGGGTATCGAACCCGGGACCCCTTGATTACAAGGCAATGACGCTACCACTGCGCCACGGGGAAGGCCCTAGTCAAGATAGAAATAACTGTAACGTGCAAGTTTTGGCTTTCTGTAAACTTGGATTTGGGTACGGTTTTCAGAACAGGAAGCACTGAAGGCGCTGTGGATCGATCTTATCTTGCCTGTGTTCAGTTTTACTCCTTCCCCTGGTCGGTGCAAGTGCACTAGGAAAAAACCATAAACAGGATATCATTGTGGCTTTTGCGATTCCAGGAGTGCTATATGGCCCTGGCGATTCTGGGAATGAACTTTGAAGACAACAGGATGTCACACCTGCACATCCTTAATTCCTAGAAAGGACTAACTAAGTACACAAGCCACTCAGTGCAAGTGTCCCTAAGGGAGAACTATGGGCGAGACAAAGGAAATACACAAATATAAAAAGGGCAGGATATAGAATTCGGGGGGGGGGGAGTAGTTGATACTCATAGTCCAGAGAGTCGAGAGTGCAGTCCTGGTAATCCAGTCAGCCAGGGGGTGGTAGTCGACCAACACATCTGAATTACGGCCGGAGGCGCTGTCCAGTCTCCGACCCAAGATGGCTATCCACCCAGCCAAGTCCAGGCTGTCTTCAGGCACTTAGAAGATGGACAAGGAACTTCACTTCAAGATTACTAAGTATCGCTAATCTACCCTTCTTCATTTCAGCTCCTTTCCCTTAACACATAGGTTGGGATATTCTTCATATATCAGCCACATCTGTTATATATAATAAACCTTGTTATGGTTAATCATTACTCATGCGCCTAATTGTATCTACACCTTACAGTTTCTCCTATTTAGTATTAAGACTCTATCATAATATTAATGTATTCCTTTACAGCTCTTAGCCCAGACGTCGGATCTACATACCCCTAACGGTAGTGCTCGGGCACAGGCCCGACAACCGTTACAGTTGGTGGAGGTGCGTTTTTCTCTGTTTTCCAACGGAGGACCGATCTCAGTACCCTGGGCTAGGAAACCATAGGAGTTCGTTCAGACATCGAACTCAGTCCCTCACTAATTTATTTTTCCTTAGGAACTTCCAGCAAATGCTGAGTTGATACAGACTTGTTTTTCAGCACCCCATGAATGTTGAATATATGAAATCCCCTTTATTTCAGTAGTAGTATTGGTGATAGAACCAGCACCACTTACAAGTGTAGAAAAGGAGAGGCTATTTGATTGAACAGCCCGATTTGCCTATACTTAAAACAAAGCCAAGAGGGGCTTATACCCCAATTCTTCTAGTGTGATATGCTCTGAATTTTTAAGAATTTTGAATTCTAGTGTAGAAAACAAGAGCCTCAATAATCTGATTTGCTTATACTTAAAACTATGCCAAGTTCCCATATCATTTTATTGTTTATAGTATGTTTTTCTGTCAAAATCCCAGGAATCTTGAATTCAAGTGTAGCCCCCCTCAGATTGATTCTGCCATGTATATATTTATGAGACCCAGTGGAGTATGGTGCGTAGTCCCATGGTTTTTATTGTCTTGTAATCAGGAGGCTTCACGGGTTTAAGTCCTCATAAAATGTGAAGCCTCCCCTGATTGCAAAATGTTAATATTGTTGCCTTGTAAACAAAAGGCTCGGGTTTGAGTCCTGATAAAATGTGTAAGATTGAAATACATGTGGCAAAATAATATCTCCACACGTGAGATTTTGAGAATAATTATTGCTAGTTGATATACAACTGATAGCTCCCAGATCTGAAACCTGGTAAAAAGTGTTGTACAACAGAGCAAAATTATTTTATATTGGGGATCACCCAAGCCTAGTTATTGCTGTTATAATTGTTTTGGCATAGTTCTGTTTTTTTGGACCAAGAAATTTTATATAAATAAACAACAAAAATGCCAAAACAAAAATATTGCAATCAGTGTAATAAAAATATATCTAGTTCTCATTGGGCCAGGCACCGGCATATTTGCGACCGTAAGAAATGCAGAAAGGCCACAAAAATGTGTCCAAGATGCCATAAAATATTAAGCAAGGCATATTACAAATGGCATAAGTGTAATTCTTAGGTACAGTCATCAACATTGCCCCCACAACCATCCACATCTGGTCTGAAAAGGAGGCATGAAGCACCTCTTAATGCTGGACCGGCAAAGCAGCCACGCTATGAACCCATCCATAGCAGTTTTAATGGCCAATTAAGGGATAACCGGTTTGTATCAGAGCCAAGATGTGGAATTAAGACTTTTTTGAACAGTATAAATCCTGATGTGCAGGCAATTCTAAATGCACAAAATGGCTCTTATAAGCTGTCCCTCAAATTGTTTACACAATATAAGAAGCCAAATGGCACAAAATTTACACAGCCCCACATAACAGAAACTGTACCGGTATATTCAAATGCAAATTCAGACAAAATAATAAGCAGTTTAATAGATCAATTGAATATTAAACACTCTGAATTTGCGGCAAAAGAGTCAGGATGGAGCCTATGCGGATCTCCACACAAGTTATATGTTAATATTTCTGAATTCAACCCATTACAAGGATCTACATATTTGCCATTACCTGCCAATATTAAAAACAAAAGAGCCGTGGTTAATATAGAAAATAATGATGAGAAATGCTTTTTGTGGTGTATTTTAGCTGCTTTGTTTCCAGTTTCAAGGAATCCTCAGAGAATAAATTATTACAAACAACATGAACATATTTTTGACGATGCAATAGAGGGTTTAGAATATCCAATGTCTGTTCGGAATATTGATAAATTTGAAAAAAAGGCCAGGCACATCAATAACAAACAATTATCTATTAATGTATTTACTTGTTCTACTGGCCGTGACAATTGCTTGATAGATCCTCTCAGAATCACTACACTTGATGATGAATCTGCTATTCCGATTGATCTGCTCTTAATTGAAAAGGATGGCACATATCATTACACTCTGATACACAGTCTTGAAGCTTTAGTGAGAACACAACTAGACAAATTTAATAGAATATTCAAGTTGTGCAGAAGATGTTTAACTGTTTTTGATGGTAGAAAAATGGTGAATGGGGTTCGGGAAGAAAATGCAGAAATTGCTAAAAACAAGTTAATTGAGCATCTGAAATACTGTGGCAACCATAAACCTGTTCATATGGTGATGCCAATGCCAAGTGAAAATGCAAAATTCCAAAAGTTTCAAGCCTTGTTGGAACACCCAGCATATATAGTGTGTGATTTTGAATCAAATCTCAAACCTCTTGCATTCTGTAGCCCAGATCCTGATGAATCTTCAATTACACCATACCAGCTACATGAACCTTCCAGTTTTTATTATGTGATTGTACAGGATGGTGTGGTTAGTAAAGAATATTTATACATGGGAGCAGATGCCATCAAAGAATTTGCACAAAGAATAGAAAATGAGTGCCGTGACATAGCATCTAATATCTTATTAAAATCAAAACCTATGTTGCCTTTAACAGAGAAACAGATTGAAGATTTCAACAATGCAGAAAAATGCCCGGTATGTGATTCTGAATTTTCAGATGCAAATATCAAGGTGAAACACCATTCTCATACAGATGGTAAATTCTTAATGGCTCTGTGTGATAACTGTAATATTAAGATCAAGAGACCAAAATTTGTCCCCATATTTTGCCATGGAGCATCCAATTATGATTTTCATCATTTGATCAGGTACGAGGGGTTTGACAAGCAGAATTTAAATATTGTAGCAGAAAATGATGAGAAATATATAGCTATTAGCAAGAAAATTGAAGTTAATGGTGTTTCTATTCACTTAAGATTTCTTGATTCATACAGAATTTTATCGGCTAGCCTGGCTACACTGGCCACTCAATTATCTGATGATCAATTCAAAATCACATGTGCTTTGTTTCCAAATCAGGACCTGAAATTAATTAGGCGGAAGGGTGTATATCCATATGATTATGTTACAGATTTTTCTAAATTTGATGAGTGTCCTCTGCCACCAAAACAACAGTTTTACAGCAAAATCATAGGATCTGGAATCACTGATGATGATTATCACCATGCCCAGTTGATGTGGAACAATTTAAAATGCCAGACATTTGGTGATTATCACATGGCATATTTAAAACTTGATGTGACCCTCTTAGCTGATATACTGCAGGCATTCAGAAAATCTTCCATGCAAAATTATAAGTTGGATCCAATGTATTTTTACAGTGCTCCGGGCCTAGCATGGTCTGCAATGTTTTTGAACACTAAAATGCAATTGGATCTGATCCAAGATCAAGATATGTATCTGTTTATGGAGCAATGTATAAGAGGAGGCATGGTGCAATGTTCTCAGAGATATGCCAGAGCAAATAACAAATATATTCCTGATTATGATCCTGCACGGCCATCAAATTATATATTGTATGTGGATGCAAACAGCCTGTATGGTTATGCCATGATGGATAAATTGCCATATTCAGGGCTTGAATGGGTTGAAGATTTCAATATTGAAGATCTTAAGGACTTTGATGACAGTAACTATGGCCTGTTCTTAGAGGTTGATCTGACAATTTCTGATGATTTACACAACAAATTTTCTGATCTGCCCCCAATTCCTGAGGTTCAGTGCTCACCTGGCTCTAAACAGAAGAAATTGATGATGACACTGGAGCCAAAACAGGGTTATGTCATATATTACAAAAACCTCAAGTTTCTGATGCATCATGGTGTTCAAGTGACCAAACTTGGCAAAGTTTTGAGGTTCAGGCACTCAACATGGTTGAAATAATATATTGATACAAATACAGAGCTTCGAACATCTGCAAAAAGCCAATTTGATAAGGTTTTGTTTAAATTGATGGTCAATTCAGTGTATGGCAAAACAATTGAAAATGTCAGAAAACATATTGATGTTAAAATAATTACTGACCCCAGCCGGAGCAAAAAATTGGTTGCAAAGCCTAATTTCAATTATAGAAGAATTTATGATGAAAATCTGGCACTTTTCAACATGAAAAAAACAAATATTAAATTTGATAAACCTATTTATGTAGGGGCTGTGATATTGGAATTGGCAAAATTACATATGTTAAAATTGTATTATGATGTGTTGAAACCTTTTTATCAGGATCGTGTAAAATTGATGTACATGGATACAGATAGTTTTGTTCTTGATATTCAAACAGAAGATGTTTATCAAGATATGGCACAGCCTGCATTGCTTGAATATTTTGATACCACTGAACATACAAGGATTCAACCCCACAACAAAAAGGTGCCTGGCAAGTTAAAAGATGAGACACTTGGTGATGTTATTGTGGCATTTGCTGGGTTAAGGGCCAAGATGTACAGTTTTGAAACATGTAGTGGTGTTGTTGCCAAAAAGGCCAAGGGCATTGGCAGAGTGACTGTGGAAAAAGAGCTTGAATTTGAAGATTATAAAAATTGCCTCAAGGCCCAGAATTTAATAAGAACATCAGAATCCAGAATTCAGAGTGTGGATCACTTATTGACTAGCAATATTGTAAGAAAAGTGGCTCTGGACCCACATGATGATAAGAGATGTATTTTATCATGTGGCACACATACTTTACCATGGGGTCATTGTGATTTGAAAAGTGGGAATCAATGCCCAAATACAGAGCATGATTTGAAATAAATAAACATGCCTATGAACTTATTTGGGTTCAAGAAACAAGGTATTATGGACCTGCCAACACCCCAAGCCTCTCCTGATATGATATCTAAACTGAGTGCTTTGTTAATTATTCATCTGAACAGCATACTTACAGATATTGATGATGAAACAGGTAAAATATTGTACATATTTAACAATAATTTAAATCATTACCAATTACCTGTGGGTGGGCAATTGCAATTTATTACAACCCCTGAGGGCAATGTCAAGATTTCAATAGGGAAAAATATTTACAGAATTAAGCACTCAAACATGGTTTCTGGCACTGTTTATACTGTTTCTGCTGGTGACTGCTTATATATTGGGGTCCCTGGGTCATATGACAAGCTTATACCTTTTTTTATAGAATTAAGAATCAGATATTCAATAATAAATAACCACTAAAACAAAATGCCTAATGATATATTTGGCCATACAAGGCATGAAGATCACAGTGATGAGATTCTGATGCTTGATGTCAGAGTCAAGAAATTAAGAAGCTTTACAAACCACACTCAATGCCAGTCTTCAATTAGAAATTACAAATTTACAATCACAATGCATGGACCCTCTTCTTAAAATTGACTCAGAATTTAAATTATTGCTTCAGAAATATACTGATTTGGCCACATTAGATAATTTTCAAAGTTTAGAAGAGGCTGTAGCAGCTCTTCAAGCCAAATTTAAGACCCAGGCTAACAACTCTGAGCAATTGAAACAACAATTAGAAGAACAGATTAATAATGTCCAGGCACAGCTCCAAACAATTGTCAAAAGCATAAAATCACAAGAAGATTTTGATCTAGTGATTTCCACTCTAAAAGAACAGATTTAATCACTCCAAATTCCTAATCTAGATCCTCTGAACAATGACATAGCCGAGGTTAAAGAAAAAATTGAGACACTTGAAAATTTTATGAACAACTTGCCATCTTCTGATGCTTTGAGTGCAATAACTCGGAGTGTTGCAAACATCAAGCTGCAACTTGAAACATATGAAGATTTTGGAAAAATTCAAAGTACCATAACCCATCTTGAGGGTACAATAGCAGCAGTGCAAAGTGATTTAACAAATATACAAGAATCTCTAGAATCCCGCCTGCCCGGTATTGTAGACACACTTGTCAGTGTCCAGGAACAGATCACAAAGCTTGAAAACCTCAACACTGAATCTGAACTATCTCATTTTCATCACTTGATTGATGATATCCAAACAAAACTTGAAATTTTACAACAATCCACACCCTCTCAGGCAGATATAGCCCTGCTCCAAAATGCTATGCAAAATGTGGCTGATGCTTCTGAATTAAACAATGTGAAATTGGCACTTAAATTTTTGCAAAATACAGTATCAAATCTACCTACATCACAGGAACTTAAAAATATTAAGAGGGCAGTGAATAGGATATTGAAATCAGAAGATATCAAGAATATCCAGACAGAGATCAAACAACTTACTCAGACAGTGGCCACTCTACCAACTAATCAACATATTAATGAACTGCATGCCCTGTTTGAGGATATCAGAAGACAGGTCCATGATCTTACTGCTCAAAATTCAAAATTGGCAGTTATTGAAAATTTGCAACAAATTGTAGCTAATATCAAGCAACAGCTAGGGACCATGGAATCCAATCAAGCAAATGCCCTGTCTGTTTTTGCCACCCAGCTACAAGAAATTGTGCAACAATACAAGAAACTTGTTGTGGACATAAAAATCAAGCCAGGCCATGATGATGTTGTTAGGACCATCAATGAGCACCTTGAATCTGTAACAAGCAGATTGCTTACAGCAGAAAAAGAAATAACAGGCATAATCGAGAATCCAAAACATACAGTAATTCTTGAATTGTACAGCATCCCCAAGAAAGAATATGATTCACCATTTACACCAGGTGGCAAAATATATATGCTGTCCCCTGCACAATTTTATTACCAGTTTTTTGTTGGGGGCACACTGAGACCAATCAAGATCAAATATTGGCTTCAACCACAGGCACACCACTACCCCACCTTATCAATAACAAATGCTGACAACAAACCAAAAATCACCAGTGTAGAGTTAGAGGATTTTACAGACCCCAATACATTAGAAACAGCCTATGCTGAAGATGATGGCTCTCTGGAATTTAAAATACAAATAGGGGACAAATTATATTTAGAAAATCCTGTAGTATCAGCTGCTGAACATCCCATAGTTGCAATATTCTTGTTTTCATATTATGTCTAGAGAAATTATTGTTGATGAATTACACAGACAAGCTAGACATAATTTTAAGAGACTGCCAGTAGTCACAAAAAGCATAGATGATTTATGGCAGAGCGACTTGATTGAGATGGCAAGTGGACAGTTGAAAAACTTAGACAAAATCAACAAGGGCTACAAGTATCTACTCACTGTAATAGACACATTTTCAAAATTTGCCTGGGCTGTGCCACTCAAATCCAAGACTGGAAAATGTGTTACAGAAGCCATCAGGACAATCATCAATCAGAGTGGAAGATCACCGCGCTATTTGCAAACAGATAATGGCAAAGAATTTTATAATTCTGTGTTCCAACAATTTATTAAAAGCCAGTCAATAAAACATTATTCGAGTTACAGTGATCTCAAAGCCTCAATTGTAGAGAGATTCAACAGAACCCTAAAAAATCATATGTATAAACAATTTACACTTCAAGGTAATTATAAATGGATTAATATTCTTCCAGAACTTCTACATAAATATAACAACTCGGTCCATTCCACAATCAACATGAAACCCTCTGAAGTAACTCCATCTGATGAGCAAAAAATGATCAGAACTGTTTATTATCCTAGATACCAGCCAACAACAAGAAAAGCCAAATACAGGGTGGGTGATCAAGTAAGAATCAGCAAATATAAGCACTTATTCAAAAGAGGCTTTACAAGAAACTGGAGCACTGAATTATTTACAGTGGTTCAAGTTAAACCTGGGACCCTTAACACATATATAATAAAAGATCACCGAGGAGAAATTCTCAAAGGCAGATTCTATGAAGAAGAGCTCAGCAAAACTAAACAGCCTGACACATATCTCATAGAAAAAATCATCCGCAGAAAAGGCAACAAGTTATTTGTCAAATGGCTAGGACTTCCAGAACACAGCTGGATCGATGCAGACAAAGTGATAATATAAGCACCTGGGATGTTATAAAGAGGCTGCCAGAACCTGAACAGCAGATTAAGAGAAATGGCAAGTTGCTGCCTGAAAATATTAGATGTCTTATTGTTGGGCCATCTGCTTGTGGTAAAACTACACTAATGGTTGATAATTTTTTATTGGCACCCAACTGGTTAGACTGGAAAAACAGGCACTTGTATATCTTCTCTAAGAGCTTGGAACAATTAAAATATCAGCAGCTGATGAAGCTATATGATGGATTGGATATTGCCACTTTTGAACCAGATGTTAAGCCACTTCATGACTGTCTCGATAATTCTGTTGTTGTGTTTGATGACATTATACTGGATAATCAAAACAAGGTTAGAAATTTCTTTACACAGGGCCGGCACAAAAACATTGATTGCTTCTACCTGGCACAGACTTTTTCAAAAATACCCAAGCAGCTGATCCGAGACAACAGCAATTTTATATGTGTGTTTCATCAAGACCATACCAACCTCAAACACATACATGATGAATATGTAGGTGGGGACTTGAGCTACAATGATTTTTCCAAGTTTTGCAGTAGGTGCTGGAACCAGGACAGTTATGGGTTTGTCACAATTGATATGACAAGAACACCCAATAGTGGCAAATACAGAAATAAAATCAACAATTTTCTAGACATTGAAACATATATAAATAAACATGAAAAGGCCAATCATTGATGATCTTAAATTAAGAGATTATCTTGTAAAAAGATTTAAGGGATGGAAATCAGAGAACCGGGGAATTTATGAAAAACACAAACAAACAGAACAGCCTATTATTGGTGCTATTAGTGAATTAGGTAAAAATATCAAAACTGTTACAGAGCAAAATAAAAATTTGATCACAGAGCTTGTACCTGTAGCTGCAAGGAACATATTAGATTATCCAATCACCCCACTTTCCAGTATTCATACACCTAGTCCTGTTGCTCCTCGAAGAATTGAAGCTACTCTGGATCCTATTGAATTTGGGTCTTCTTGCTCAAAAATATTTAAGCACACCTAAAGACAACAAAGATGAGGTCTTTGGCTTATATGCTGACACAGAGCGTGATGGTAGCATCATACATAGAATTGGCAATTTCAGAGTAACATTTATGAGAGATGATATAATTGTATATTCAGAATCTCATCTTGGAGAAAGAGGTGCTTTTGTTAAGTATCTCGGAACACCTGGATTGTGGGAACTGATGACTAGGAAAAGGCCTGGCAGCTATACAGATCAAGACTATGAACATTACAAAGAAATATTAATAAAATCAGATGCTCTATACCAGAACAATGATCCCACACAAAAAAGAGTCAAGTCTAGCAGTGGAGCAAAATACAACAATTTAATCAAGCCCATATGGTCACAGATCAAGACTGGGAGTGGAATCAAACAATACAACACCCTGCCTAAAGAATTTGTGTGGGTTGATGATGTCAGGAAACTTGTAGATAGGTTATTGGTGATAGCTGGGGAGGAAAATGCTGGCAACCACAATTTTTACAATGAAAAGGTTGGAATTATGGACATGATAAGCACAAAATTGTCTAATTTTATAGTGAATGACACTAAGGGGATTGGATATCTTATAAAAATTATTAATACTCTACCACCTAAATTTTGGAATATTTCTGAGGGCCGGGGGTTGGTTAATGACATTATAAACAAGCTGCCATTTGAACTACACATTCCAGGCTATCAGTATTGTGGTCCAGGCACAAAATTGGACCATAGATTAAACAGAGGTGATCCTGGTGTTAATCCCCTAGATGCTGCTTGTAGAGACCATGACATAGCATACAACACACATTCTGATCTTGACAAGAGACATGTTGCAGACAAAAAATTAGAAGAGGCTGCATTTGGCAGATTTGTAAGCAAAGATGCTTCTTTAAGTGAAAAAATAGCAGCATTGGGAACCACCATAGCTATGAACACCAAACAAAAACTGGGGTGGGGGCTGTGAATATGTATATAATAAACCTAGAATGAAGGCCAAGGGTGTTATGTATCAAATACCTTATGCAGGTCTTAAATCTCTTGGGCCTATTGACAGTCCTTTAACCAAAAAGCAGCGCAAGAAAAAAAATTCTTGTCTTGCAAAGGTACATGGTATGAAATTGTTGCTTAGTACCCCCCAATTAAAAAAATTACAACAATCCAGGAAAAAATCACATGTGGGGGGGTTTCATATTTACTATCCCGGCCATCTTAGCAGCACTTGGGGCTGTTGGGAGCTTGGCTGGGGGATCAGCTGCCATAGCAAAAACAGTAATAGATGCCAAAAAGAATAAGGCAGAATTAGATGAATTGAAGCGCCATAACCTGGCCATTGAGAAACAAGGGAAAGGTGTTAAGGGAGCCATGAATAAGTTTAAAAAAACAAGAGCCGCTTACAAACCAAGATATTGAAGCTTTAATCAAGCCACTGGGCATCAAAAATTTTAGAGGTGTGTACATGTCTGATTCTTTGCCAGAACAACCACTCAACAAAGAGTGTGGCATTGTTAATTTGGATAAGTACAAAAATCAGGGCACTCACTGGATCTGTTATCTTAAATATTTAAACAATGAGGCATTTGTGTTTGATTCATTTGGAGGTGTTCCACCTGAAAATTTAATAAAATATCTAAAATCACCTAATCTTTATTACAATAATGCCCGTGTTCAAAACTTCAAAGATGTTAATTGTGGACATTTGTGTTTATCTGTTCTTAGATATATGTCTCAAATAAATAAACCATCAATTGAAGATTTTCAAAAAGCCTTGTGGTATTTAAAACATCATGGGGGTATTCCATCTCACCAGCCAAAATTCAATATTGAAACTCAAATTACATGATGATATAGTGTATCCCAAAACAATAGCTCTCAGAGCATTTTATGGCATGTACTTGATCCCTAATATTACACACCACAACAACACAATTGCAGTAGGGGATCAAAAAATTGTCATCACTCCAGGTCAATATAATCTGTCCACTCTAAATGCTCAATTACCCAGAGGTGTAGTGTTAAGTCAAAATTCTGTCACTCACAGAGTAGAGATTGTATCTGCTACAGAAACAGTGGATCTGGGTACTATAGGAGAGCTGTTAGGCTTTGAGAAAAACACAAAACTTGAAGCGGCCATCAAACACACTGCTATTAATATACCTAAATTCTTAGCCATAGAGACTCTGAATATTCACTGTAATGTGGCTGAGGGTATGATCACCAAATCTAATAGCATAGGCACTCACAAACAAACTGGCATCATTGCAACATTCAAACCTAATTCTGAATTTATGGAGCCAATCATCTACACTCCATCCCCAACATTATATTTTCCTGTGTGCCATAATAGAATAGATAATATTGAATTGATGGTCACTAATGAAAAAGAAGAATTAGTTGATTTTGCTGGAGCCACAACAACTGCAATCATAGAGATTAATATTTAAATAAAAATACATACAAGAAAAAAATGGAAAATATTGAGAGTTATGAGCTACAATCATTCCCTCCAAACAGGAGGACATTTGCAAATTTAAATCAACCCAACACAGAGATTGAGGTTGATCTTGATGTAGGGGATGGCTTTATACACCCCCACAGAGCAGATCTATACATCAAATTTGATGTTGTAAAGCTCGATGGAACAGATTATCCGGCAAATTCAAATATAAGATTGGTAGATAATTTTGTGCCGCATCTGTTCTCTGAAATTGAGATCAGAAAGCATGGCGTTGTTATAAATAGAGTAGATTATCCCGGCATTACCTCCACAGCTTTGGCCACATTAAAATTATCCAAAACCGAGGCTTCTTACTACAAAATAGGTGGATTTGAGGCTGGTGATAAAATTATATCTAAAAGCCACACAGTGCTGTTCCCTATGCGCCTGTTGCCAGGATTCTTCTCAGATTACAAAGATATTATGTGGAAGGGTGGTTTAAGAATCACATTTAGAAGAGCTGCAAATGATAATAATGCTTTGATGAGGTACAGCACATTAAACTCTACAGGGGAAGCTCTGCCCAATACCTTACCTGATGAGGGCAAATGCATTATTCAGACTATGGAGTTAAGAATCCCAGTTGTTGAATATGAGGCCAGTTATGCTCTTAAATACAAAGCTGATATAATAAAAAATCCACAGATTCCTCTACAATTTTATACATATCAATGTGTACAGAAGCCCGCATCTGGTACCTATTATGAGTTTGATGCTACAAATTCATTCTCCAGTATACAATATGACATGCCGGATTTTGTGATGGTACTGTTTCAGACTGGAAGACACAACAATCAGGAAAAAAATTCAAGTAGATTTGATAACTGCAACATCAAGAACATATATCTTAAAAATGGCAGAAATGAGGTATTTCCTAGAGAAAATTATAATTTAGACATTTCCAAGGATGATTTCCTCAAATTATATGAGGCATTTTCATCATACAAAAGGGTCACTACTGGCAATACTGACATGTATTACACACCAGATGAATTCAAAGCACAGAGGCCCATGTTTGTCATCAACACTTCAAAAAGGAAACAAGTTGTGGTTAATGACAGGACAAACATTAAAATTATCTGTGAATTTCATGAGGCATTACCTGATGACACCATATGTAGTGTTATTCTCATAGGTGAAAAATCATATGTTTATGATGTAAGAAATGAGAGAGTCACAGAGCAATTCTAGAGGGCCGACTCAAAAACAGAATCCCCTTGATTACAAAACAATAATACCAACATTTTGCTGTCAGGAAAACTTTTTTATATATTACTTACCCAAATTTTATAGCACCTCTGCTCGTGGCAGGAAAGCTTAAATATATCACATCTGCATTTTGCAGGAAAAACTCAAATATAGCACCTCTGCATTTTGCAGGAAAACTTTTTTATATATTACTTACCCAAATTTTATAGCACCTCTGCTCGTGGCAGGAAAGCTTAAATATATCACATCTGCATTTTGCAGGAAAAACTCAAATATAGCACCTCTGCTCGTGGCAGGAAAGCTTAAATATATCACATCTGCATTTTGCAGGAAAAACTCAAATATATCACATCTGCATTTTGCAGGAAAACTTTTTTATATATTACTTACCCAAATTTTATAGCACCTCTGCTCGTGGCAGGAAAGCTTAAATATATCACATCTGCATTTTGCAGGAAAAACTCAAATATAGCACCTCTGCATTTTGCAGGAAAAACTCAAATATATCACATCTGCATTTTGCAGGAAAATTCATATCAAACAGCACCTCTACATTACAACAGGAGCTCATAAACAGCTCCTGTGTATTGTAGGAAAGCTTAAATATATCACATCTGCATTTTGCAGGAAAATTCATATCAAACAGCACCTCTACATTACAACAGGAGCTCATAAACAGCCCCTGTGTATTGTAGGAAAGCTTAAATATATCACATCTGCTCGTGGCAGGAAAATTCAAATAATATGCAATGAATATTCTGTAAGTTACAGACTCGGGCTTATATTATTGCGACAAGACCAAACCTAAATGCAGTTCAGACAATATCCAAGAAGCCAATATTATCATTACTAAGAATTTCCTCTTTGAGTTAATAATATGACTGATAACATGTAATTTTCTCTGAAGGGGTACAGTATAGATAAGAATTTCTCTTTGAGAAAATAATATGATGGATGACATGTAATTTCCCCTGAAAAGGTAGAGTACAGGCTATATTTCTTGTATGGCAGCAGATAAAATCTCCCAGGCCTACAGAAAAAGGGCAATATTCCCTTTACTAGGAATTTTCTCTTTGAGTAAATAATATGATGGATGATATGTTATTTCTCTCTGAAAAGACACAGTGTAGATTTTATCTGCTGCCATACAAGAAATATAATTTCCCAGGCAAGCATGATTAATTGCTTGCCCGGGACATGGGACTGATCAAAAGATTGGAAAAAACATGCAAGCATAATTAATTGCTTGCCCGCTCTTCTCTTATTGTATTGATCGGGCAGGACAATAGCAGTAACTAGGCTCTTGGTAATTCTCAATATAGAGTAGTTTCTGCTCTATTATTGCTGTTATACAACATTTTTTACCAGGTTTCAGATCTGGGAGCTATCAGTTGTATATCAACTAGCAATAATTATTCTCAAAATCTCACGTGTGGAGATATTATTTTGCCACATGTATTTCAATCTTACACATTTTATCAGGACTCAAACCCGAGCCTTTTGTTTACAAGGCAACAATATTAACATTTTGCAATCAGGGGAGGCTTCACATTTTATGAGGACTTAAACCCGTGAAGCCTCCTGATTACAAGACAATAAAAACCATGGGACTACGCACCATACTCCACTGGGTCTCATAAATATATACATGGCAGAATCAATCTGAGGGGGGCTACACTTGAATTCAAGATTCCTGGGATTTTGACAGAAAAACATACTATAAACAATAAAATGATATGGGAACTTGGCATAGTTTTAAGTATAAGCAAATCAGATTATTGAGGCTCTCCTTTTCTACACTAGAATTCAAAATTCTTAAAAATTCAGAGCATATCACACTAGAAGAATTGGGGTATAAGCCCCTCTTGGCTTTGTTTTAAGTATAGGCAAATCGGGCTGTTCAATCAAATAGCCTCTCCTTTTCTACACTTGTAAGTGGTGCTGGTTCTATCACCAATACTTGTTTTCCCCTTGGGTATTGTTTTATTTTATGCGAAGTTTTATATTGTATGTTGTCTGAATTTACGAAGGAAAAGATTTTTGGTTCTTGAGGCTGAAAAACTGCTTGCTTGCTTACTAATGCTTATGTTGCGGTAGGAAATGCTTATCTCCTTAATCACCACTCGCTCTTGGTATACAGGAAGTGACCGCTGATAGCCCCACTTCGAGAGCATCGCGTAGCTCGTAATTTTTCTCTAATTGGTTACCTCCCATTTCCTTCGCTCGAATGTTCCGCGTGATATCCCTCCCATTATGAGAGCGATATCCCATGTTCCGCAACCCTCCACCCTTACCGGGCCGCTTCTGGCAGGAAAAACCCAAATAACAACTAAATAGGTTCGTTAGTCCTGGGTTCCCATCCCGTTCCTCACCAAAGCGCTCGGAACCAAAGAATCAATCACAGGCAAGAACTTACTGAATTAATGCTGCAGGGTGATTGCTGAAAACTCGCAGAAATGGGCTTTATACATTTATTTACAATTCAACAAAACAAGGCTCGGATTCTTCCAATAATACTCTAATTTACATTATGTACATTCCTCTAACTTGAGCCCCACGGCAGAACTACCAAGTGGAAGCTAAGCATCGGCGGAACCGCCTCGGGATGCTCTTTCTCATGGGAGGCCACTGGAGCCCGAAGATCGCTCTCCCTTCTGCTATCCAGTTCCTAAACACACTCTCCCTGTCCTCTGTCAGAGGCCATATTTATACTTCCTCCCGCGTCGCATGGGGGAGGGCTGAAAGTTCAAACCTTATTGGCTCTTTTAAACTACACAGAACCATGGAGGAAACCCAAGCATACAGAATCATACAGGATGGGATACGGAGCGGCGATCCTCCGCCTCCACTCGCCACTCTCACTTTTGGTACCCTCTCACTCAGATCTTCTTTCTTGATCTTATCTGAGTGTGGTATCCGTATCCCGGAATAGGATATAGCTAAGGATTAACTTGGTAAGTGGAGAGGTCAGAAGGTACGTAAGAGAGAAGAGGCAAGTGCTCTGAGTCTTGGTACCTAAGATTTAAACCAAGACGTTTTTGAAAAATTAATATTGTGAAATTGAGTAGCTCCAAACAATAACCAAGATATGAAATATAAAGATACATATAACATAGAAATAAAATAATGAATATATAAGAATACAATATAAGAATGAGAATATAGAATAAGATATTCGAGGAACCCTTAGATCCCATAAATAAGAGAATAATAATGGCACTTGATGAGGAATCCTGAAATCCACGTCGTTACTTAATACATATGTGTTTTCCACTGTAGGAACTTCCATAACCATATAGTGCTCCATTATTTACATGTTTACTTACACCTTATTTACACATTAACGTTATTGTAACATTTACAAGAATTTCATACATAAGTTATCGTCTCTGTTGTAATTGAACGTACCCCTTGTTGTTGGTACCCTGTACGGACGATTGCATTGCCCTCAAGTTGGCATCATGTCATTTTGCTATTTTTGTGCAATTGTTTCCTTCTAAGCTGGTGAGAGACAAATCTCTCTCTTCCTCTTCCTTCTAATGTGCCTGTCTGGTTAAATATTGCCCGACATTTTTTTTAAAACATTGATTGGTTGACGCGTTACTTGCGTTGTACTTGTAAATGTTATTTTACACATACTGGGTCGATTAGATGACCCAATTTTCTATGTTCACTGATAAAAGTGCAAAAATTATGAAACGCACTAGGGCAATATTTATGGAATACTTT
This sequence comes from Lepisma saccharinum, assembly GCF_977018435.1. Lineage (NCBI taxonomy): Eukaryota > Metazoa > Arthropoda > Insecta > Zygentoma > Lepismatidae > Lepisma > Lepisma saccharinum. Next base: position 76,197,404 of record NC_139241.1, read on the forward strand.
AAAGTTCTTATATAATTAATTATATGTGTAATTTTTAGCATTTGACCCAGTTGAAATGTACTATTTTTTTTTCTTGCCCAAGTTCTGTGTATTTACTCGCGGCCGGCATTTAATATTTTTAACTGCGAGGTATGAATCTTTGGTCGCCCTGTGTGTGGTCAGTGTGTGTCATTATTCTTAAAAGTTTACGTCTTTTTTCACTTCGGTTTTGTAGTAACACATCCTAGTGTTACTTCGGCAGTTATTAAGTGCAGTGATTTTTTAAACCGAAGGTGTGTTTCAAAAGCGATTACAGTGCTTTTTCTAGGGATTCTTGTGCACGTAGTGCCGTAAAAGCGGCAGTGTTTCCTGCATATTGTGATGCAGAGGATTTTTCGTTATTTTGTGGTTAAGAAGTACTCCGATTGACGTTGTTGCAACTTTCATAGGCTCAGGGAGCCGTAGTTGGGCATTTGAGGGAAAATTGCCTAGATCTCGTTGCCTAGAGATGGCAATAGTGTTAGTTCATGTACCGTGTGCATGTTGTGCTCAATTGGGAGCAATTTCTGTGTGCCGCCAGGACGGCCACGTTTAATCTTCACTTCTGTTTATTTGAGTAGAGTACCGCTGATAGGCAGCGTCTTTAAGTCATTCACAGAGGAATGCGTAATTATTTCCCTTTCCAGGCACCTCAGTTGGCCTGTTGTGCACATTTGGGTAAATTAAGTGTTATTGATGTGTGAGTCGACACTTGTGTTTTATGTACAAGACAGTACATTTCTTTAGGTCGCTATTATGAGAGCGGCGGTTCGAATCCCGTGCCATTCTTTTATGGCCATTTTGTCGCTTAATTGGATTAAGCAGAGTTTCTTTTCTTGGTTCAGATGATCATGCATGATTTGCTGTTGTTGCATAGTATTTTGGTTCATGTACTCAATTTTGGTACAGTGTTATCATATTCACCACGTGTGTTTTTAGGCTTCCTTAGCTGAATTTGGCCTACGAGACGGTTTTGTGCCATGGTACCAGTTGTACCTGTTGATTCATGATGTGTTCATCCGCCACTGATTTTGCGTTTATGATATCTGATCTGATTTCGTTGGTTATTCTTCGTACACTTTTCAATTACGTGCTGATCATTTTCCACTCTTTTGGGCAAGTATCTTATCATATGTAATCCTTGTACACTTTTTCTAACACTACTTTTATTACGGCTGACACGTTTATTGATAGGGTTTTTCAACCCTTTTTGTGACTAGCATCCCATACTAGGGGACTTGCTGCCCACAGCTGACGGTGTCGTTTCAGTCTATCTTAGGTAAAAGGGATTTTTCTATATTCCTCTATCGTCCGACGTCCTCGATTGTCTCATGCCGTTACCCTTTGGGTTAGTACTTCGTGTTTACGAAGCAATTGGTTCTTTTGTTATAGGTGTGTTACCGAACTTATATTTCTAAGTCTTGCACGTCATTGCAGCTCGAATGAGGAAATTTGATTCCCAGCTTCACGTTAGATGGCATAACTGGATTAAATAGGTAATTCGATGTGTCAATACGCATCCGTTTCTTGCAGCCTACGTAGTAGATGTTCTCCTTTTCGAATTTCAAGCTCCTATCTTGAAATCCTTAAGTGTTGAAACTTGTTCATTTTTTGGCTGAATGGCCCTTTATATGAGTCAGGAAGAACGCGAAGTTAGCTAATTTTTCCAACCCGCATCCATCCGTTTCTCGACTCCCAGCAGCGGTCGAGCTAATCTTATCTGCTTCCGGCAAGAGCCGTGAAGACTTTCCAGATTCAGCGCTTTCATACATGACACGAAAATACATACATTACGTCTCCTTTTTACACCTTACATTTAATACTTACACTACACATATGGTATCTCCAGACTTGGGTCCCATTTCATACATATGCAATTGTACGCTTGTTATTATTCCTTTTGGGTCAAGGCCCATAGTCATCTTCCATATATCTGTCTAGAATTGACCTCTTATAACTTCCACTCCCTTCAGAGAATTGATAAGTAGTCTTCATGTTCCTTTTTGTACGCGAGGCCCCATCCTATTCTTTTTTGAGTTCTTTACACTGTTTTTACTTACACATGCGTTGAGTTCCATGCTACTATGAAGTACTTTCAATTGTTTATGTGAATTACTAAGTATTCCTCTCTCCCATACATACTCAACATGAGAGATCGTTCTCCATGTGTTGTTGTCCTTATACTGTATTAAGCCTATTCGGTTACTTTACAAGACGCTGTTTACTGTTTTGATTTCCCTTTTATTAATTTCTTTTCTTGATTGACATTACTGTACAGTGTGACAGTATCCATTTTCACTTTTAACGAGCATGTACTCTTGGAACGGTGGTCGTTCAATTAGGATGTTCGAGTCACACTGGTATTTTCCTTCTGGTGTACACTTTGTGTGCGATCCGCACTGCACCACGGCACAGGTATAGCAGCGGTAATGGACATTTGACACGGACCCTGTCAAACACAGAACATCCCATAGTTGAGCTCGTGTTTCTCGCCGCTCGTTTTTTTTAACTTTTGACGGTACCTGAGTGCCAGTCTTTTATACGCTCCTATCGACTTCTACATTTCTTCAAGTTACATACTGATCTTTTAGGTGATATGCGGACTCCTTCCTTCACCTTGTATTTCACGGTTCGTTCACCTCGTAACGCCGTTGTAGCGTGAAGTTTTGTTCTCGTTATTTACTTTCATTGTATGATGATCCTTGCACCTGGATACCCCTTTTGTTCCAGTCCTGGCTGTTGACTTTGAGCCACAGATTTTTCGGTTGGGATTTGATTTTTTTTTCATTGCCTGTCATGGGAATGTATGTACGGACGCTATTCAAAGTTATTCGTTATATGCGTCTAGGCCTCGACGTAGCTCTCGTCGTTTACTTTCCAGGATTGTTCAAGCCCTGACTATTGGACCCTTCAGGACGAATGCCTCTGGCCATCATCTGTTGTACATCTCTGTGAATCTTGATTTTTATTGCTGCATGCGCCCATTCCCCTCTACTGAACGTTCGATTGCGATTTTCGCATTGCTGACGCACCTTTGGATTTTTTTTTACAGTCTGTTCTACATGGCTGTGTTTTTGCCCTTTCATGGATTGTGGTCTTTTTCTTACCTTGCCCCATTCCAGTTCGTTTTATTTTCCCTTACTTTGGCTTTCTCCCTGTTTCCTGCTTGCAATTGGGGGCAATTGCAACCTTGGGTCGGGGAGAGTAAAGGGAAGATTAGGAGGTAAACAGGAAGTAGCCATTCTCGGATGTCTAGTGACATAGTAACCGATTGTGACGTCATATCAGTAACATGACGTTTTATCACAGCTTGACTGCAAGCAACCTAGTCCTTCCTTCTTGCTTCTGGGTCAATGTGTTTTCCTACTATCTATTATCTAAGTCAGTGTTTACCTTACTATTGTGTGTTAAGTACTTGAGTACTTTAAATACTAATGTTTCTTAATAGTGTTTAGAAGTTATGGCCCTTGTTTTAGAAATACTAGTTGTGTTAATTAACGTTCATTCCCTGATTTAATGAGTCATCAAGACATTAATTATTTAATTAATGAGAGTGATAGAATAAAATATAGTCGCTAATAAAGTAGTAATTACTCGATGCAGATAGTTTCCTCATCAACTTTTGGACTTAGTATAGTCCTGTTGCTTTTACAAAGGTCTCAATTGGAGACAGTTTGCTAAGGAAGCATTCAACTTAGTAACCTCCTTCAACTTATTATTTAGAAGTTAAATAAAGAAAAAGTATTTAGATTTTACATCACGTGAATTGGTGAATTGTTACTAGTAGAGTAACCAACCAAACCAATGGATGTAATTTTAGGTGAAAATAAATAACGATGTCATATTGTCATATTTTAGTCATGTCTTATTTACAGGAAAATAGATTAATTGCGAATATATTTAAATGATAAGATAGGATAAGCTTAGAATAAGTGTAATATTTAACCTTGTTTCGTTATTTCATTTTATGTGATTAATAAATATGCCTCTTACTTTTAGTATTCATGTTCATGGTTGAATATGAGAGATAACTTGTCAGTACATTAATGCTTGTTATATGTTTGTAAATTCCCTATTTCTTGCACTTAATGGATGGATGCTGCTGACTTTTCCCTTGTCTACTCCTTGGTTTGTGTTTCCCATTTGGATTCCACTCCTCCTTATTCTGGACTAATGGTGGTAGGACAAACTTTTCTTATTTTTCATTTTTGATCAGAAGCCATGCAGTTTGAGGATGCAACGTTAATCAAAATGTTTTAATTTCAGCGCTAATTCATAATGCAACAATCAATGCAAATTATTGGACTCTAGAACGTCCAAAATTAACGAAGACAATTGTGAACTTTACCATAAGCATGAACTTTCACATGAACTATCACATTTCAGAACAATTGTACTGATTTAGAAAATTCCAATTTGCAGTTGTACTGCAGTTTCCTTGTTGTGTTGAACTTCACAAAAATCTTCACGACGAGATAACTGAAATAATATATACAACATATGGATTGCTGATTTTTTGACAATTGAATTGTCACTTTTGATTTGAATGTTGATAACTTCTCACATCTGGATTTTATTGGTCTAGCTATTATTGCTGACAACAGATAACAAGTAAAGTATCTTGTATTTACTCCAGTACACTTACGAGCAGATATTCTGAATTCAGCTTGAATTGCATTTGTTCGTCACGGTACTTCAGTACCCTTGAGTACATTAATATTTTTATTTTCAGAATGACCATCTATTTTCAATCGGTATTATGATGTAATTTTCTTATCCTTACAGAAACTATTCCCTTGGTGTCCATGTGTGTCATTGGTCACCTGCATCCTAACACTGTATTGTTTGCAAATTTTATGTAAATGAAAAATCAAGTATAAAACGTAATCCAAGGGACTCATATCTCCGTATTATGGATTAACGGAGTGAAATGACGAGAACCATGAACATTTTTAGCAAAAGTGAAAAGCAAAACCACGCGTGCAAGTCTACAACAAATGTGTAATCTACGCAACTACAACCATGAAAACTATTTCTGATATATGGCGAAATCTCTTTAGCTTATTTAGGGTTACCCACTAACAATTGCAAATACACCTTAAACTTCATTTCCTTTAGTTACTACTTGAGTAGGTTAGTGTCTCTTATCCCTATACCTGACCTCACGATACTTCTAAATACTCCAACGATATAGTGCCAATATCATCATGTGATATTCTTTAATTCCAATTCTAAAGCCTAATCGAATCATCTTCATGGGACCATAATCTTCAACTTTAACACTACTTCTGAAAAGCCATAGGAACTTCGCCTTGGAAGTTAGTTTTGTCGATGGATTCCATAGCTCGATTTCATCTCTCAAGCCCTGATTGACTTTTGTAGGAAGCTGTTCATTGTCTTCTGCTTAGATGGGGGCCATCTAAGCTAAGGTGGGGAGTATGTAACGTGCAAGTTTCCGCACGTTCATGACTTTCTGTAAACTTGGATTTGGGTACGGTTTTCAGAACAGGAAGCACTGAATGCGCTGTGGATCGATCTTATCTTGCCTGTCTTCAGGTTTACTCCTTCCCCTGGTCGGTGCAAGTGCACTAGGAAAAACCATAAACAGGATATCATTGTGGCTTTTGCGATTCCAGGAGTGCTATATGGCCCTGGCGATTCTGGGAATGGACTTTGAAGACAACAGGATGTCACACCTGCACATCCTTAATTCCTAGAAAGGACTAACTAAGTACACAAGCCACTCAGTGCAAGTGTCCCTAAGGGAGAACTATGGGCGAGACAAAGGAAATACACAAATATAAAAAGGGCAGGATATAGAATTCGGGGGGGTAGTTGATACTCATAGTCCAGAGAGTCGAGAGTGCAGTCCTGGTAATCCAGTCAGCCAGGGGGTGGTAGTCGACCAACACATCTGAATTACGGCCGGAGGCGCTGTCCAGTATCCGACCCAAGATGGCTATCCACCCAGCCAAGTCCAGGCTGTCTTCAGGCACTTAGAAGATGGACAAGGATTTCACTTCAAGATTACTAAGTATCGCTAATCTACCCTTCTTCATTTCAGCTCCTTTCCCTTAACACATAGGTTGGGATATTCTTCATATATCAGCCACATCTGTTATCTATAATAAACCTTGTTATGGTTAATCATTACTCATGCGCCTAATTGTATCTACACCTTACAGTTTCTCCTATTTAGTATTAAGACTCTATCATAATATTAATGTATTCCTTTACAGCTCTAAGCCCAGACGTCGGATCTACATACCCCTAACGGTAGTGCTCGGGCAGATGCCCGACAACCGTTACAACTCCCCCATTCACAGTCTTGTGAATTGTAGTTTTAAAGAGGTTGTAACAAAACAACATTTTACATTTTAATTAGAAATCGGTTTGTTCATTTAACTCTCCAGCCTAATCATTGTCTATTTTTGAGGGAGCATGAAAAGGTTTATTATTCATTTTGCCTTGGACTCATCTCACCCAACAGGTTAATAGGTGCCGGTGCTTGCCCCGAGTTGATATTTTCCTGGAGATTAGGCGTTGCTCGAGAAAAGG